>NC_135149.1:3746664-4379218 GCF_050948215.1 Halictus rubicundus | reverse complement strand
AGAACGCGGCCCTCGCGAAGGAGGCGGGTGACCTCCGGGCGAGGCTCCGGTCAATGGAGGCCGGGCGGCGGGCGAACACCGACAGCGGTCGCCGGGCGGGACATGCGCCAATAGGGGAAGCGCCCCCCGCCTCCTCGACAGCGGGGGTCCGTACGCGGGGGATGGAGGCGATGGGACCGTCGGGGGAGGGAGCGGGAGTTTTGGACTCCGAAGCCCTGCTTCTCCGGGTCGGCGCGCTGATAACGGCCAGGAACCGGGAGCTAGAGGCCCGGATGGAGGAGCGGTTCCGGACGATTCTGGCCGGTTTGGCCCCGGCCCTCCGGGCGGAGGGTAAATCGGCGCGCGAGGCGACGCCGGTGGCTTCTCTGCCGGCGACGTCTGTCACCAAGGGGACTGGACCGGTGGTCGTGTCCAACGTGAGGGTGGTGCCCCCCGTTATCATTCCGCCACCGGTCGTCCCGGCCTCGTGGATGGAGGTGACGAGCAAGGCGGCGAAGAGGGCCAAGAAGAAGATGGCCGCGGAGGTGGCTGCGGCGAGAGCAGCCGCGGCCGAGGCAGCTGCCGCCGCTTCACGGCTGCAGGCTGCGTGGGAGCCGAGGGCGGCGGGCGGCGCACGAGTGCAGGGCGGCGCGAGCGCGGCGAAGCCCGCCGCCGGGAGGGACGGTGGCCTGGGACGCACCCCCAGAACGGGAGCAGTGGCCATCACCATCCCCGAGAGCTGCAAGCTCACTTATTCGGAGGTGATGGCCAGGGCAAAAGAGAGGGTGGACCTCAAGGCTATCGGGATCGAGTCGGGGGTGCTTCCCAGGCGGTCGAAAACCGGCGGGATCCTCCTGGAGGTCAGGGGCACGGGGTGCCAGGAGAAGGCACGGGCCCTCTCCGGGAGGATCGCCGAGGCGCTTGGGGGGACCGGGGTTAAGGTCTCCCAGGCGGTCAAGCGCGGCGAGGTGCGCGTGGCGGGCCTGGACGACTCGGTGTCGCCCGGGGACGTAGCGGCGGCGCTGGCGGCGGCGGGGGGGTGTTCCGCGGCGGAGTTCCGGGTCGGCGAGATCCGCAGACCCGCCTCGGAGCAGGCGCTGGGCTCCTGTTGGGCCCAGGGCCCCCTCGCGGCCGTCAAGAAAGTGTTGGCGGGAGGCCGGCTGCTGGTCGGCTGGTCCTCGGCCCGCGGCGAGGCGCTGAGGGAGCGGCCCCTCCAATGCTTCCGTTGTTTGGAGACGGGGCACACGCGGGCGACATGCAAGAGCGCGGTCGACAGAGGCGCGATGTGCTACCGCTGCGGGGCGGCGGAGCACCGGGCTTCGGCCTGTAAGGCCGCCCCCAGGTGTCCGCTCTGCGCGGACCTGGGGAGACCATCGGGCCATAGATTCGGGGCCAAAGCGTGTGCCCCGGCTCCCAAGAGGGGCCGCGCGGCGACGAAAGAGAAGGGCGCGTCTGGGGCTGCATCCGCGCAGCGGCCGCAGACGGCGCCGGGGGCCCGGACCTCCCAGGGAGGGGACTCTGCAGAGCCCATGTTAGAGTAGGTACTTTTAATCCTACTCCGGTTCTGCAGGCGAACCTCAACCACTCGCGCGCGGCACAGGACCTGTTTGTCCAAGCCGTGCGCGAGTGGGGGGCTGGGCTGGCAGTTGCGGCGGAGCCGTACGCAATCCCCGAACACCCCTTCTGGGTGGGGGACGAGATCGGCTCCGTAGTAATAGTGGCGGGAAGCCGCCCCGGGTCCCCGTCGGTCTCCCTTCTGGAGCGGGGCGAGGGATTCGTGGCGGTGCAATGGGGGGACATCGCGGTTGTCGGGATCTACATCTCGCCGAGCTGTGGCCTCGATCAATTTCGGGGGTTCCTGGGCGGGCTGAACAGCTGCATCGCGCGGTGCAGCGCCCGCCCGGTTCTCGTTTTGGGAGACTTCAATGCCCACGCGGTATCGTGGGGGAGTCCCAGGACGACCACTAGGGGTAGCGAGGTGTTAACCTGGGCGGCCGGCCTGGATCTCCGGTTGATTAACCGGGGATCCACGCCGACGTGCGTGCGTCCGCAGGGGGTCTCGATTGTCGACCTGACATGGGGGACTCCCTCGGCCGTGCGCCGGGTGTCGGGATGGAGGGTGGCCGAGGAGATAGAGATTGCGTCAGACCATACGCCCATCGTCATGGACGTGTGGCCCACCCTCCACGCGCGGGATTCCCGGCCGGGCCGGGGGGACCGACGGCCGCGATGGGCCTTGAAGCGGCTGGACGCGGACGCGTTCGGGGCCGCGGTAGCCGCGGCGACATGGACGGGGCCGGCCCTGTCCGAGCTGGCGCCTGCGCAAGGGGCGAGGCGGCTGCGGGAGGTAATGACGGCGGTGTGCGACACCGCCATGCCCCGCAGCCGGTTCGCCCCCAGGAGGGCGGCGTACTGGTGGTCCGCCGGCATTGCGGAGCTCCGGCGTGCCTGCAATGCCGCGCGGCGTCGGTACGGCCGAGCGCGTAGGAGGCGCGACGACGAGGAGGCGACGGCGAGGCTCGGCGGGGAGTACCGAGCCGCGCTCGGGGTTCTCCGCAGGGCTATCGCGCGGGCCAAGGCCGACGCGTGGTCGGAGCTCGTCGGCACGGTGGACTCCGATCCATGGGGGCGCCCGTACAAGCTTGTCATGAACAAGCTGCGCGCGTGGGCGCCTCCGGTGACGGAGTCGATGGACCCCCACCTGCTCGAGGGAGTGGTGGCGTCCCTCTTCCCGCGAGAGGGGGGACAACTGCGCCGCTCCCATTGGGAACAGGAGCCTCTCTCCTGGTCCGCAGAGTGGGAGGTGTCGGCCGGCGAGCTGGGTGAGGCGATGGCCAGGGCGCGGCGGGTGGGCCGCAAGGCCCCGGGCCCGGACGGGGTGCCGGGCCGCGCGTTGGTCTTGGCCCTGGAGGGGGGACTCGCCGCCGAACTCCGGCAGCTGTATAACGGCTGTCTGAGGGAGGGGGTGTTCCCCACGGAGTGGAAGTCGGGCAGGTTGGTCCTCCTTCCGAAGGGGGGCAAGTCCCGGGACTCGCCCTCAGGGTACCGGCCAATTTGTCTGCTGGACGAGGCGGGGAAGTTGTTCGAGCGCGTACTCGTTGGACGCCTCGTCCGGCACCTGTCGGCGGGAGGGGTCCCCGATCTGAGCGGGGTTCAATTCGGCTTCCGGGAGGGTCTCTCCACCGTCGACGCTATTCAGCGGGTGCGGGCTCTCTCGGAGGCCTGTACGAGGGGGGGCGGTGTTGCGTTGGCGATATCCTTGGATATCGCTAACGCGTTCAACACCGTCCCCTGGGATCGGATAATGGAGGCCCTGGTCTTCCACCGGGTGCCTCTGTATCTCAGAAGGGTGATCGGGAGCTATCTCTCCGACAGGGGTATAGAGTATCCCGGCCGGTACGGGATGGTGCGCAGGGGCGTCGTGCGCGGGGTTCCGCAGGGCTCGGTGTTGGGCCCGTTGCTGTGGAATCTTGCGTACGATCGCGTCCTGCGGGAGGAGATGCCTCCCGGGGTCAGCCTGACGTGTTACGCCGACGACACGCTGGTATTGGCCACCGGGAGGTATGCGAAGGAGGCCATCTGCCTGGCGGAGCGCGGCGCGTGGCGCGCGGTGCGCGCGATCCGGTCGCTGGGCCTAGAGGTGTCCGTCGAGAAAACCAGGGCCATGTGGTTTCTCCGCTCGGCCCGGTTGGCGGCGCCTCCCCAGTGCTGGATCTGCGTGGGGGAGGGGATGGTCAAGGTCGGGTCCCAGATGCGGTACCTGGGACTCGAGCTTGACGGCCGGTGGCGTTTTGACCGCCACCTTGAGTCGCTGGCGCCCCGGGCGGAGAGGGCGACCGCTGCGCTCGGTCGCCTTCTCCCGAATCTCGGGGGACCCTGTGGACGGGTGCGTCGTCTGTTCGCGGTGGTGGTGCGAGTTTTGGTCCTGTACGGAGCCCCTGTGTGGGCGCGCGATGTCTTGGCTAGGGGGCGCAGTGGCGGCACACGGTCGCTGCTGCGTCGCATCGAGCGCAGGCTGGCCATAGGCATCGTGCGGGGGTACCGCACCATTTCATACGCGACGGCGATGGTGATGTCGGGGCTGATCCCCCTCGAGCTGGAGGCCCGCGTGTTGGCGGATGTGCATACGCACTCCAGGGAACTCCGGCTCCGGGGGGTGGCCCCGGATCAGGCGCGGCTCATGGTGGATGAGCTCAGGCGACATGCTCGGCGGCACGCAGCCCGGGAGTGGCGCGATAGCCTTCCCGGGACGAGGGAGGGCGAGAGGCGGGCCGTTCGGGCCATCCTCCCGGTGTTCGATCAATGGAACAGGGGATGGATGGGGCATAGGGTCTCCTACCGTGTGACGCAGGTGATGAGCGGGCACGGGTGCTTCGGCGACTACCTGTGTCGCATCGGGAGGGAGACCGAGGAGGCGTGTCACCACTGCGGCGAGCCGCGGGACACGGCGCAACACACTCTGGAGGAGTGTCCGGCATGGGGGGGAGAGCGCCGTGCCCTGCGGCGCGCGGTGGGCCACGACCTCTCGCTCCCGGCTGTCGTCGCTGCGGCAGCCGGTGGCGAGGAGGCGTGGAGGGGGTTCGCTTCCTTCTGCGAGCGGGTTATGCTGCGGAAGGAGGCTGCGGAACGGGATCGGGAGCGTAATCACGATCCCGGCCGAAGGGGGGGGAGGCGGCGCAGGGTACGCCCCGGGGGCGTACCCCCGTTGCGACGCCTCTGACGCGAGCGGGGACGCCCTTGATGATCTCGAGGCGGGGGATCGGATATCCCCTTACACTCGGTCCCCAACGGCGTCCCCGGAGGCCGCCGGGCATCTCGAGCGGGGGCTCGGATGCTCATCGGGCGGCCTAACAGGGGGGAAGGCGCCACGTCGTCCGTTGCGTGGTGCCTTCGGATAGAGTAGGTACGGGAGGGGGCCGCGTCCCCCCCTGGGTGGTATGCTAAGGCGGGGGCACACCGGATTGACATGCGCGCGCAGAGCACGGGTGCCCCCAGGAGTCTAGGGACGGACGGGGAGGAGTTAGTGGGTATACTCGGCGTTGCACCAACCAGCCGAGGAGTCCCACATAACCCGGACCACCCCCCCCCCCCGGGGGGGTTCGGGTATCCGTAACGAGATTACCTCCTCGAAAAAAAAAAAAAAAAAAAAAAAAATAGGATAGGATAGAGGATAGGATAGAATAGAGGATTGGATAGGATAGAGGATAGATGATAGGATAGGATAGAGGACTGGATAGGATACGGGATAGGATAGGATAGAGGATAGGATAGGATAGATGATAGGATAGGATAGAAGATAGGATAGGATAAAGGATAGGATAGGATAGAGGATTGGATAGGATAGAGGATAGGATAGGATAGAGGATAGGATAGGATAGAGGATCGGATAGGATACAGGAAAGGATAGGATTGAGTATAGATAATAGGATAGGATAGAGGATAGGATAGAGAATAGGATAGAGGATAGGATAGAGAATAGGAACGGATAGATGATATTATAGGATAGAGGATAGGATAGGATAAAGGATAGGATAGGATAGAGGATTGGATAGGATAGAGGATAGGATAGGATAGAGGATAGGATAGGATAGAGGATTGGATAGGATACAGGAAAGGATAGGATTAAGGATAGATGATAGGATAGGATAGAGGATTGGATAGGATACGGGATAGGATAGGATAGAGGATAGGATAGGGGATTTGATAGGATAGAGGATAGGATAGGATAGAAGATAGGATAGGATAGAGCATAGGATAGGATAGAGGATAGGATAGGATAGAGGATAGGATAGGATAGAGGATAGGATTGGGTAGAGGATAGGATAGACGATAGGATAGGATAGAGGATAGGATAGGATAGAGGATAGGATAGGATAGAGGATAGGATAGGATAGAGGATAGGATAGGATAGAGGATAGGATAGACGATAGGATAGGATAGAGGAAAGGATAGGATAGGATAGAGGATAGGATAGGATAGAGGATAGGATAGACGATAGGATAGGATAGAGGATAGGATAGGATAAAGGATAGGATAGGATAGAGGATTGGATAGGATAGAGGATAGGAAAGGATAGAGGATAGGATAGGATAGAGGATTGGATAGGATACAGGAAAGGATAGGATTGAGGATAGATGATAGGATAGGATAAAGGATTGGATAGGATACAGGATAGGTTAGGTTAGAGAATAGGAACGGATAGATGATATTATAGCATAGAGGATAGGATATGATAGAGCATACGATATTATAGAGGGTAGGATAGGATAGAGCATAGGATAGGGGATTGGATAGGATAGGATAGGTGATAGGCTAGGATAGAGGATAGGATAGAGGATAGGATAGGATAGAGGACAGGATAGGATAGAGGATAGGATAGGATAGAGGATTGGATAGGATACAGGAAATGATAGGATAGAGGATAGGTTAGGGGATTTGATAGGATAGAGGATAGGATAGGATAGAAGATAGGATAGGATAGAGGATAGGATAGAGGATAGGATAGGGGATTTGATAGGATAGAGGATAGGATAGGATAGAAGATAGGATAGGATAGAGGATAGGATAGGATAGAGGATAGGATAGGATAGAGGATAGGATAGGATAAGATAGAGGATAGGAAAGGATAGAGGATAGGATAGGATAGGATAGAGGATAGGATAGACGATAGGATAGGATAGAAGATAGGATAGGATAGAGGATAGGATAGGATAGAGGATAGGGTAGACGATAGGATAGGATAGAGGATAGGATAGGATAAAGGATAGGATAGGATAGAGGATTGGATAGGATAGTGGATAGGAAAGGATAGAGGATAGGATAGGATAGAGGATTGGATAGGATACAGGAAAGGATAGGATTGAGGATAGATAATAGGATAGGATAGAGGATAGGATAGAGAATAGGATAGAGGATAGGATAGAGAATAGGAACGGATAGATGATATTATAGGATAGAGGATAGGATATGATAGAGTATACGATATTATAGAGGGTAGGATAGGATAGAGCATAGGATAGGGGATTGGATAGGATAGGATACAGGATAGGCTAGGATAGAGGATAGGATAGAGGATAGGATATGATAGATGATAGGATAGGATAGAGGATAGGATAGAACAGAGGATAGGATAGGGGATTTGATAGGATAGAGGATAGGATAGGATAGAAGATAGGATAGGATAGAGGATAGGATAGAATAGAGGATAGGATAGGATAGAGGATAGGATAGGATAGGATAGAGGATAGGATAGACGATAGGATAGGATAGAGGATAGTATAGGATAAAGGATAGGATAGGATAGAGGATAAGATAGGATAGAGGATTGGATAGGATACAGGAAAGGATAGGATTGAGGATAGATAATAGGATAGGATAGAGGATAGGATAGAGGATAGGATAGAGTATAGGAACGGACAGATGATATTATAGGATAGAGTGTACGATATTATAGAGGATAGGATAGGATAGAGGACAAGATAGGATAGAAGATAGGATAGGATAGAGGATAGGATAGGATAGAGGATAGGATAGGATAGAGGATAGGATAGGATAGGATAGAGGATAGGATAGGATAGAGGATAGGATAGACGATAGGATAGGATAGAGGATAGGATAGGATAAAGGATAGGATAGGATAGAGGATTGGATAGGATAGAGGATAGGATAGAATAGAGGATTGGATAGGATAGAGGATAGATGATAGGATAGGATAGAGGACTGGATAGGATACGGGATAGGATAGGATAGAGGATAGGATAGGATAGATGAAAGGATAGGATAGAAGATAGGATAGGATAAAGGATAGGATAGGATAGAGGATTGGATAGGATAGAGGATAGGATAGGATAGAGGATAGGATAGGATAGAGGATCGGATAGGATACAGGAAAGGATAGGATTGAGTATAGATAATAGGATAGGATAGAGGATAGGATAGAGAATAGGATAGAGGATAGGATAGAGAATAGGAACGGATAGATGATATTATAGGATAGAGGATAGGATAGGATAAAGGATAGGATAGGATAGAGGATTGGATAGGATAGAGGATAGGATAGGATAGAGGATAGGATAGGATAGAGGATTGGATAGGATACAGGAAAGGATAGGATTAAGGATAGATGATAGGATAGGATAGAGGATTGGATAGGATACGGGATAGGATAGGATAGAGGATAGGATAGGGGATTTGATAGGATAGAGGATAGGATAGGATAGAAGATAGGATAGGATAGAGCATAGGATAGGATAGAGGATAGGATAGGATAGAGGATAGGATAGGATAGAGGATAGGATTGGGTAGAGGATAGGATAGACGATAGGATAGGATAGAGGATAGGATAGGATAGAGGATAGGATTGGGTAGAGGATAGGATAGACGATAGGATAGGATAGAGGATAGGATAGGATAGAGGATAGGATAGGATAGAGGATAGGATAGGATAGAGGATAGGATAGGATAGAGGATAGGATAGACGATAGGATAGGATAGAGGAAAGGATAGGATAGGATAGAGGATAGGATAGGATAGAGGATAGGATAGACGATAGGATAGGATAGAGGATAGGATAGGATAAAGGATAGGATAGGATAGAGGATTGGATAGGATAGAGGATAGGAAAGGATAGAGGATAGGATAGGATAGAGGATTGGATAGGATACAGGAAAGGATAGGATTGAGGATAGATGATAGGATAGGATAAAGGATTGGATAGGATACAGGATAGGTTAGGTTAGAGAATAGGAACGGATAGATGATATTATAGCATAGAGGATAGGATATGATAGAGCATACGATATTATAGAGGGTAGGATAGGATAGAGCATAGGATAGGGGATTGGATAGGATAGGATAGGTGATAGGCTAGGATAGAGGATAGGATAGAGGATAGGATAGGATAGAGGACAGGATAGGATAGAGGATAGGATAGGATAGAGGATTGGATAGGATACAGGAAATGATAGGATAGAGGATAGGTTAGGGGATTTGATAGGATAGAGGATAGGATAGGATAGAAGATAGGATAGGATAGAGGATAGGATAGAGGATAGGATAGGGGATTTGATAGGATAGAGGATAGGATAGGATAGAAGATAGGATAGGATAGAGGATAGGATAGGATAGAGGATAGGATAGGATAGAGGATAGGATAGGATAAGATAGAGGATAGGAAAGGATAGAGGATAGGATAGGATAGGATAGAGGATAGGATAGACGATAGGATAGGATAGAAGATAGGATAGGATAGAGGATAGGATAGGATAGAGGATAGGGTAGACGATAGGATAGGATAGAGGATAGGATAGGATAAAGGATAGGATAGGATAGAGGATTGGATAGGATAGTGGATAGGAAAGGATAGAGGATAGGATAGGATAGAGGATTGGATAGGATACAGGAAAGGATAGGATTGAGGATAGATAATAGGATAGGATAGAGGATAGGATAGAGAATAGGATAGAGGATAGGATAGAGAATAGGAACGGATAGATGATATTATAGGATAGAGGATAGGATATGATAGAGTATACGATATTATAGAGGGTAGGATAGGATAGAGCATAGGATAGGGGATTGGATAGGATAGGATACAGGATAGGCTAGGATAGAGGATAGGATAGAGGATAGGATATGATAGATGATAGGATAGGATAGAGGATAGGATAGAACAGAGGATAGGATAGGGGATTTGATAGGATAGAGGATAGGATAGGATAGAAGATAGGATAGGATAGAGGATAGGATAGAATAGAGGATAGGATAGGATAGAGGATAGGATAGGATAGGATAGAGGATAGGATAGACGATAGGATAGGATAGAGGATAGTATAGGATAAAGGATAGGATAGGATAGAGGATAAGATAGGATAGAGGATTGGATAGGATACAGGAAAGGATAGGATTGAGGATAGATAATAGGATAGGATAGAGGATAGGATAGAGGATAGGATAGAGTATAGGAACGGACAGATGATATTATAGGATAGAGTGTACGATATTATAGAGGATAGGATAGGATAGAGGACAAGATAGGATAGAAGATAGGATAGGATAGAGGATAGGATAGGATAGAGGATAGGATAGGATAGAGGATAGGATAGGATAGGATAGAGGATAGGATAGGATAGAGGATAGGATAGACGATAGGATAGGATAGAGGATAGGATAGGATAAAGGATAGGATAGGATAGAGGATTGGATAGGATAGAGGATAGGATAGAATAGAGGATTGGATAGGATAGAGGATAGATGATAGGATAGGATAGAGGACTGGATAGGATACGGGATAGGATAGGATAGAGGATAGGATAGGATAGATGATAGGATAGGATAGAAGATAGGATAGGATAAAGGATAGGATAGGATAGAGGATTGGATAGGATAGAGGATAGGATAGGATAGAGGATAGGATAGGATAGAGGATCGGATAGGATACAGGAAAGGATAGGATTGAGTATAGATAATAGGATAGGATAGAGGATAGGATAGAGAATAGGATAGAGGATAGGATAGAGAATAGGAACGGATAGATGATATTATAGGATAGAGGATAGGATAGGATAAAGGATAGGATAGGATAGAGGATTGGATAGGATAGAGGATAGGATAGGATAGAGGATAGGATAGGATAGAGGATTGGATAGGATACAGGAAAGGATAGGATTAAGGATAGATGATAGGATAGGATAGAGGATTGGATAGGATACGGGATAGGATAGGATAGAGGATAGGATAGGGGATTTGATAGGATAGAGGATAGGATAGGATAGAAGATAGGATAGGATAGAGCATAGGATAGGATAGAGGATAGGATAGGATAGAGGATAGGATAGGATAGAGGATAGGATTGGGTAGAGGATAGGATAGACGATAGGATAGGATAGAGGATAGGATAGGATAGAGGATAGGATAGGATAGAGGATAGGATAGGATAGAGGATAGGATAGGATAGAGGATAGGATAGACGATAGGATAGGATAGAGGAAAGGATAGGATAGGATAGAGGATAGGATAGGATAGAGGATAGGATAGACGATAGGATAGGATAGAGGATAGGATAGGATAAAGGATAGGATAGGATAGAGGATTGGATAGGATAGAGGATAGGAAAGGATAGAGGATAGGATAGGATAGAGGATTGGATAGGATACAGGAAAGGATAGGATTGAGGATAGATGATAGGATAGGATAAAGGATTGAATAGGATACAGGATAGGTTAGGTTAGAGAATAGGAACGGATAGATGATATTATAGCATAGAGGATAGGATATGATAGAGCATACGATATTATAGAGGGTAGGATAGGATAGAGCATAGGATAGGGGATTGGATAGGATAGGATAGGTGATAGGCTAGGATAGAGGATAGGATAGAGGATAGGATAGGATAGAGGACAGGATAGGATAGAGGATAGGATAGGATAGAGGATTGGATAGGATACAGGAAATGATAGGATAGAGGATAGGTTAGGGGATTTGATAGGATAGAGGATAGGATAGGATAGAAGATAGGATAGGATAGAGGATAGGATAGAGGATAGGATAGGGGATTTGATAGGATAGAGGATAGGATAGGATAGAAGATAGGATAGGATAGAGGATAGGATAGGATAGAGGATAGGATAGGATAGGATAGAGGATAGGAAAGGATAGAGGATAGGATAGGATAGGATGGAGGATAGGATAGACGATAGGATAGGATAGAAGATAGGATAGGATAGAGGATAGGATAGGATAGAGGATAGGGTAGACGATAGGATAGGATAGAGGATAGGATAGGATAAAGGATAGGATAGGATAGAGGATTGGATAGGATAGTGGATAGGAAAGGATAGAGGATAGGATAGGATAGAGGATTGGATAGGATACAGGAAAGGATAGGATTGAGGATAGATAATAGGATAGGATAGAGGATAGGATAGAGAATAGGATAGAGGATAGGATAGAGAATAGGAACGGATAGATGATATTATAGGATAGAGGATAGGATATGATAGAGTATACGATATTATAGAGGGTAGGATAGGATAGAGCATAGGATAGGGGATTGGATAGGATAGGATACAGGATAGGCTAGGATAGAGGATAGGATAGAGGATAGGATATGATAGATGATAGGATAGGATAGAGGATAGGATAGAACAGAGGATAGGATAGGGGATTTGATAGGATAGAGGATAGGATAGGATAGAAGATAGGATAGGATAGAGGATAGGATAGAATAGAGGATAGGATAGGATAGAGGATAGGATAGGATAGGATAGAGGATAGGATAGGATAGAGGATAGGATAGACGATAGGATAGGATAGAGGATAGGATAGGATAAAGGATAGGATAGGATAGAGGATTGGATAGGATAGAGGATAGGAAAGGATAGAGGATAGGATAGGATAGAGGATTGAATAGGATACAGGAAAGGATAGGATTGAGGATAGATGATAGGATATGATAGAGGATTGGATAGGATACAGTATAGGTTAGGATAGAGAATAGGAACGGATAGATGATATTATAGCATAGAGGATAGGATATGATAGAGTATACGATATTATAGAGGGTAGGATAGGATAGAGGATTGGATAGGATAGAGGATAGAAAAGGATAGAGGATAGGATAGAGGATAGGATAGAGGATAGGATAGGATAGAGGATAGGATAGGATAGAGGATAGGATAGGATAGAGGATAGGATAGGATAGAGGATAGGATAGGATAGAGGATAGGATAGGATAGAGGATAGGATAGGATAGAGGATAGGATAGGATAGAGGATAGGATAGGATAGAGGATAGGATAGGATAGGATAGAGGATAGGATAGGATAGAGGATAGGATAGGATAGAGGACAGGATACGATAGAGGATAGGATAGGATAGAGGATAGGATAGGATGGAGGATAGGATAGGATGGAGGATAGGATAAGATAGAGGATAGGATAGGATAGGATAGAGGATAGGAAAGGATAGAGGATAGGATAGGATAGGATAGAGGATAGGATAGACGATAGGATAGGATAGAAGATAGGATAGGATAGAGGATAGGATAGGATAGAGGATAGGGTAGACGATAGGATAGGATAGAGGATAGGATAGGATAAAGGATAGGATAGGATAGAGGATTGGATAGGATAGTGGATAGGAAAGGATAGAGGATAGGATAGGATAGAGGATTGGATAGGATACAGGAAAGGATAGGATTGAGGATAGATAATAGGATAGGATAGAGGATAGGATAGAGAATAGGAACGGATAGATGATATTATAGGATAGAGGATAGGATATGATAGAGTATACGATATTATAGAGGGTAGGATAGGATAGAGCATAGGATAGGGGATTGGATAGGATAGGATACAGGATAGGCTAGGATAGAGGGTAGGATAGAGGATAGGATATGATAGATGATAGGATAGGATAGAGGATAGGATAGAACAGAGGATAGGATAGGGGATTTGATAGGATAGAGGATAGGATAGGATAGAAGATAGGATAGGATAGAGGATAGGATAGAATAGAGGATAGGATAGGATAGAGGGTAGGATAGGATAGGATAGAGGATAGGATAGGATAGAGGATAGGATAGACGATAGGATAGGATAGAGGATAGTATAGGATAAAGGATAGGATAGGATAGAGGATAAGATAGGATAGAGGATTGGATAGGATACAGGAAAGGATAGGATTGAGGATAGATAATAGGATAGGATAGAGGATAGGATAGAGGATAGGATAGGATAGAGGATATGATAGGATAGCATAGAGGATAGGATAGAATAGAGGATAGGATAGGATAGAGGATAGGATAGACGATAGGATAGGATAGAAGATAGGATAGGATAGAGAATAGGATAGGATAGAGGATAGGATAGGATAGGATAGAGGATAGGATAGGATAGAGGATAGGATAGGATAGAGGATAGGATAGGATAGAGGATAGGATAGGATAGAGGATAGGATAGGATAGGATAGAGGATAGGATAGACGATAGGATAGGATAGAAGATAGGATAGGATAGAGGATAGGATAGGATAGAGGATAGGATAGGATAGAGGATAGGGTAGGATAGGATAGAGGATAGGATAGGATAGAGGATAGGATAGACGATAGGATAGGATAGAGGATAGGATAGACGATAGGATAGGATAGAGGATAGTATAGGATAAAGGATAGGATAGGATAGAGGATTGGATAGGATAGAGGCTAGAATAGGATAGAGGATAGGATAGGATAGAGAATTGGATAGGATACAGGAAAGGATAGGATTGAGGATAGATAATAGGATAGAGGATAGGATAGGATAGAGGATAGGATAGAGAATAGGAACGGATGGATGATATTATAGGATAGAGTGTACGATATTATAGAGGATAGGATAGGATAGAGGACAGGATAGGATAGAGGATTGGATAGGATACAGGAAAGGATAGGATTAAGGATAGATTATAGGATAGGATAGAGGATTGGATAGGATACGGGATAGGATAGGATAGAGGATAGGATAGGGGATTTTATAGGATAGAAGATAGGATAGGATAGAAGATAGGATAGGATAGAGGATAGGATAGGATAGAGGATAGGATAGACGATAGGATAGGATAGAGGATTGGATAGGATACGGGATAGGATAGGATAGAGGATAGGATAGGGGATTTTATAGGATAGAAGATAGGATAGGATAGAAGATAGGATAGGATAGAGGATAGGATAGACGATAGGATAGGATAGAGGATAGGATAGGATAGAGAATAGGATAGGATAGTGGATAGTATAGGATAGAGGACAGGATAGGATAGAGGATTGGATAGGATACAGGAAAGGATAGGATTGAGGATAGATGATAGGATAGGATAGAGGATAGGATAGGATAGAGGGTAGGATAAGATAGAGGATAGGATAGGACAGAGGATAGGATACGGGATTTGATAGGATAGAGGATAGGATAGGATAGAAGATAGGATAGGATAGAGGATAGGATAGGATAGAGGATAGGATAGAATAGAGGATAGGATAGGATAGAGGATTGGATAGAGGATAGGATAGGATAGAGGATATTATAGAATAGAGGATATGATAGGATAGAGGATAGGATAGGATAGAGGATAGGATAGGATAGAGGATAGGATAGGATAGAGGATAGGATAGGATAGAGGATAGGATAGGATAGAGGATAGGATAGGATAGAGGATAGTATAGGATAGAGGATAGGATAGGATAGAGGATAGGATAGACGATAGGATAGGATAGAAGATAGGATAGGATAGAGGATAGGATAGGATAGAGGATAGGATAGGATAGAGGATAGGGTAGGATAGGATAGAGGATAGGATAGGATAGAGGATAGGGTAGGATAGGATAGAGGATAGGATAGGATAGAGGATATTATAGAGGATAGGATAGGATAGAGGATAGGATAGACGATAGGATAGGATAGAGGATAGTATAGGATAAAGGATAGGATAGGATAGAGGATTGGATAGGATAGAGGCTAGAATAGGCTAGAGGATAGGATAGGATAGAGAATTGGATAGGATACAGGAAAGGATAGGATTGAGGATAGATAATAGGATAGAGGATAGGATAGGATAGAGGATAGGATAGAGAATAGGAACGGATAGATGATATTATAGGATAGAGTGTACGATATTATAGAGGATAGGATAGGATAGAGGACAGGATAGGATAGAGGATTGGATAGGATACAGGAAAGGATAGGATTAAGGATAGATGATAGGATAGGATAGAGGATTGGATAGGATACGGGATAGGATAGGATAGAGGATAGGATAGGGGATTTTATAGGATAGAAGATAGGATAGGATAGAAGATAGGATAGGATAGAGGATAGGATAGGATAGAGGATAGGATAGACGATAGGATAGGATAGAGGATTGGATAGGATAAAGGATAGGATAGGATAGAGGATTGGATAGGATAGAGAATAGGAACTGATAGATGATATTATAGGATAGAGGATATTATATGATAGAGTATACGATATTATAGAGGGTAGGATAGGATAGAGCATAGGATAGGGGATTGGATAGGATAGGATACAGGATAGGCTAGGATAGAGGATAGGATAGGGGATAGGATATGATAGAGGATAGGATAGGATAGAGGATAGGATAGAACAGAGGATAGGATAGGGGATTTGATAGGATAGAGGATAGGATAGGATAGAAGATAGGATAGGATACAGGATAGGATAGGATAGAGGATATGATAGGATAGAGGATAGGATAGGATAGGATAGAGGATAGGATAGGATAGAGGATAGGATAGACGATAGGATAGGATAGAAGATAGGATAGGATAGAGGATAGGATAGGATAGAGGATAGGATAGGATAGAGGATAGGATAGGATAGAAGATAGGATAGGATAGAGGATAGTATTTAATAGAGGATAGGATAGGATAGAGGATAGGATAGGATAGGATAGAGGATAGGATAGGATAGAGGATAGGATAGACGATAGGATAGGATAGACGATAGGATAGGATAGAGGATAGTATAGGATAAAGGATAGGATAGGATAGAGGATTGGATCGTATAGAGGATAGGATAGGATAGAGGATAGGATAGGATAGAGGATTGGATAGGATACAGGAAAGGATAGGATTGAGGATAGATAATAGGATAGGATAGAGGATAGGATAGGATAGAGGATTGGATAGGATACGGGATAGGATAGGATAGAGGATAGGATAGGATAAAGGATAGGATAGGATAGAGGATTGGATAGGATAGAGGATAGGAAAGGATAGAGGATAGGATAGGATAGAGGATTGGATAGGATACAGGAAAGGATAGGATTAAGGATAGATAATAGGATAGGATAGAGGATAGGATAGAGAATAGGATAGAGGATAGGATAGAGAATAGGAACGGATAGATGATATTATAGGATAGAGGATAGGATATGATAGAGTATACGATATTATAGAGGGTAGGATAGGATAGAGGATAGGATAGAACAGAGGATAGGATAGGGGATTTGATAGGATAGACGATAGGATAGGATAGAAGATAGGATAGGATAGAGGATAGGATAAGATAGAGGATAGGATAGGATAGAGGATAGGATAGGATAGAGAATAGGATAAGATAGAGGATAGGATAGGATAGAGGACAGGATAGAGGATAGGATAGGATAGAGGATAGGATAGTTTAGAGGATAGGATAGGGGATTTGATAGGATAGAGGATAGGATAGGATAGAAGATAGGATAGGATAGAGGATAGGATAGGATAGAGGATAGGATAGAATAGAGGATAGGATAGGATAGAGGATTGGATAGAGGATAGGATAGGATAGAGGATATTATAGAATAGAGGATATGATAGGATAGAGGATAGGATAGGATAGAGGATAGGATAGGATAGAGGATAGGATAGGATAGAGGATAGGATAGGATAGAGGATAGGATAGGATAGAGGATAGGATAGGATAGAGGATAGGATAGAGGATAGGATAGGATAGAGGATAGGATAGACGATAGGATAGGATAGAAGATAGGATAGGATAGAGGATAGGATAGGATAGAGGATAGGATAGGATAGGATAGAGGATAGGATAGGATAGAGGATAGGATAGGATAGAGGATAGGATAGAATAGAGGATAGGATAGGATAGAGGATTGGATAGAGGATAGGATAGGATAGAGGATTGGATAGAGGATAGGATAGGATAGAGGATATTATGAAATACAGGATATGATAGGTTAGAGGATAGGATAGGATAGAGGATAGGATAGGATAGAGGATAGGATAGGATAGAGGATAGGATAGGATAGAGGATAGGATAGGATAGAGGATAGGATAGGATAGAGGATAGGATAGGATAGGATAGAGGATAGGATAGGGGATTTGATAGGATAGAGGATAGGATAGGATAGAAGATAGGATAGGATAGAGGATAGGATAGGATAGAGGATAGGATAGAATAGAGGATAGGATAGGATAGAGGATTGGATAGAGGATAGGATAGGATAGAGGATATTATAGAATAGAGGATATGATAGGATAGAGGATAGGATAGGATAGAGGATAGGATAGGATAGAGGATAGGATAGGATAGAGGATAGGATAGGATAGAGGATAGGATAGGATAGAGGATAGGATAGGATAGAGGATAGGATAGGATAGAGGATAGGATAGAGGATAGGATAGGATAGAGGATAGGATAGGATAGAGGATAGGATAGAGGATAGGATAGGATAGAGGATATTATAGAATAGAGGATATGATAGGATAGAGGATAGGATAGGATAGAGGATAGGATAGGATAGAGGATAGGATAGGATAGAGGATAGGATAGGATAGAGGATAGGATAGAATAGAGGATAGGATAGGATAGAGGATAGGATAGGATAGAGGATATTATAGAATAGAGGATATGATAGGATAGAGGATAGGATAGGATAGAGGATAGGATAGGATACAGGATAGGATAGGATAGAGGATAGGATAGGATAGAGGATAGGATAGGATAGAGGATAGGATAGGATAGAGGATAGGATAGGATAGAGGATAGGATAGGATAGGATAGAGGATAGGATAGGATAGAGGATAGGATAGACGATAGGATAGGATAGAAGATAGGATAGGATAGAGGATAGGATAGGATAGAGGATAGGATAGGATAGGATAGATGATATTATAGGATAGAGGATATTATATGATAGAGTATACGATATTATAGAGGGTAGGATAGGATAGAGCATAGGATAGGGGATTGGATAGGATAGGATACAGGATAGGCTAGGATAGAGGATAGGATAGAGGATAGGATATGATAGAGGATAGGATAGGATAGAGGATAGGATAAGATAGAGGATAGGATAGGATAGAGGATAGGATAGGATAGAGGATAGGATAAGATAGAGAATAGGATAGGATAGTGGATAGTATAGGATAGAGGACAGGATAGGATAGAGGATTGGATAGGATACAGGAAAGGATAGGATTGAGGATAGATGATAGGATAGGATAGAGGACAGGATAGGATAGAGGATAGGATAGACGATAGGATAGGATAGAGGATAGGATAGGATAGAGAATAGGATAGGATAGTGGATAGTATAGGATAGAGGACAGGATAGGATAGAGGATTGGATAGGATACAGGAAAGGATAGGATTGAGGATAGATGATAGGATAGGATAGAGGACAGGATAGGATAGAGGATAGGATAAGATAGAGGATAGGATATGATAGAGGATAGGATAGGATAGAGGATAGGATAAGATAGAGGATAGGATAGGACAGAGGATAGGATAGGGGATTTGATAGGATAGAGGATAGGATAGGATAGAAGATAGGATAGGATAGAGGATAGGATAGGATAGAGGATAGGATAGAATAGAGGATAGGATAGGATAGAGGATTGGATAGAGGATAGGATAGGATAGAGGATATTATAGAATAGAGGATATGATAGGATAGAGGATAGGATAGGATAGAGGATAGGATAGGATAGAGGATAGGATAGGATAGAGGATAGGATAGGATAGAGGATAGGATAGGATAGAGGATAGGATAGGATAGAGGATAGGATAGGATAGGATAGAGGATAGGATAGGATAGAGGATAGGATAGACGATAGGATAGGATAGAAGATAGGATAGGATAGAGGATAGGATAGGATAGAGGATAGGATAGGATAGGATAGAGGATAGGATAGGATAGAGGATAGGATAGGATAGAGGATAGGATAGGATAGGATAGGATAGAGGATAGGATAGGATAGAGGATAGGATAGGATAGAGGATAGGATAGGATAGAGGATGGGATAGACGATAGGATAGGATAGAGGATAGGATAGGATAGAGAATAGGATAGGATAGTGGATAGTATAGGATAGAGGACAGGATAGGATAGAGGATTGGATAGGATACAGGAAATTATAGGATTGAGGATAGATGATAGGATAGGATAGAGGACAGGATAGGATAGAGGATAGGATAAGATAGAGGATAGGATAGGATAGAGGATAGGATAGGATAGAGGATAGGATAAGATAGAGGATAGGATAGGACAGAGGATAGGATAGGGGATTTGATAGGATAGAGGATAGGATAGGATAGAAGATAGGATAGGATAGAGGATAGGATAGGATAGAGGATAGGATAGAATAGAGGATAGGATAGGATAGAGGATTGGATAGAGGATAGGATAGGATAGAGGATATTATAGAATAGAGGATATGATAGGATAGAGGATAGGATAGGATAGAGGATAGGATAGGATAGAGGATAGGATAGGATAGAGGATAGGATAGGATAGAGGATAGGATAGGATAGAGGATAGGATAGGATAGAGGATAGGATAGGATAGGATAGAGGACAGGATAGGATAGAGGATAGGATAGACGATAGGATAGGATAGAAGATAGGATAGGATAGAGCATAGGATAGGATAGAGGATAGGATAGGATAGGATAGAGGATAGGATAGGATAGAGGATAGGATAGGATAGGATAGAGGATAGGATAGGATAGAAGATAGGATAGGATAGAGGATAGGATAGGATAGAGGATAGGATAGGATAGAGGATAGGATAGGATAGAGGATAGGATAGGATAGAGGATAGGATAGACGATAGGATAGGATAGAGGATAGGATAGGATAGAGAATAGGATAGGATAGTGGATAGTATAGGATAGAGGACAGGATAGGATAGAGGATTGGATAGGATACAGGAAAGGATAGGATTGAGGACAGGATAGGATAGAGGATAGGATAAGATAGAGGATAGGATAGGATAGAGGATAGGATAGGATAGAGGATAGGATAAGATAGAGGATAGGATAGGATAGAGGATAGGATAGTTTAGAGGATAGGATAGGATAGAGGATAGGATAGGACAGAGGATAGGATAGGGGATTTGATAGGATAGAGGATAGGATAGGATAGAAGATAGGATAGGATAGAGGTTAGGATAGGATAGAGGATAGGATAGAATAGAGGATAGGATAGGATAGAGGATTGGATAGAGGATAGGATAGGATAGAGGATATTATAGAATAGAGGATATGATAGGATAGAGGATAGGATAGGATAGAGGATAGGATAGGATAGAGGATAGGATAGGATAGAGGATAGGATAGGATAGGATAGAGGATAGGATAGGATAGAGGATAGGATAGACGATAGGATAGGATAGAAGATAGGATAGGATAGAGGATAGGATAGGATAGAGGATAGGATAGGATAGAAGATAGGATAGGATAGAGGATAGGATAGGATAGAGGATAGGATAGAATAGAGGATAGGATAGGATAGAGGATTGGATAGAGGATAGGATAGGATAGAGGATATTATAGAATAGAGGATATGATAGGATAGAGGATAGGATAGGATAGAGGATAGGATAGGTTAGAGGATAGGATAGGATAGAGGATAGGATAGGATAGAGGATAGGATAGGATAGAGGATAGGATAGGATAGAGGATAGGATAGAGGATAGGATAGGATAGAGGATAGGATAGACGATAGGATAGGATAGAAGATAGGATAGGATAGAGGATAGGATAGGATAGAGGATAGGATAGGATAGGATAGAGGATAGGATAGGATAGAGGATAGGATAGGATAGAGGATAGGATAGAATAGAGGATAGGATAGGATAGAGGATTGGATAGAGGATAGGATAGGATAGAGGATTGGATAGAGGATAGGATAGGATAGAGGATATTATGAAATACAGGATATGATAGGTTAGAGGATAGGATAGGATAGAGGATAGGATAGGATAGAGGATAGGATAGGATAGAGGATAGGATAGGATAGAGGATAGGATAGGATAGAGGATAGGATAGGATAGAGGATAGGATAGGATAGAGGATAGGATAGGATAGAGGATAGGATAGGATAGGATAGAGGATAGGATAGGGGATTTGATAGGATAGAGGATAGGATAGGATAGAAGATAGGATAGGATAGAGGATAGGATAGGATAGAGGATAGGATAGAATAGAGGATAGGATAGGATAGAGGATTGGATAGAGGATAGGATAGGATAGAGGATATTATAGAATAGAGGATATGATAGGATAGAGGATAGGATAGGATAGAGGATAGGATAGGATAGAGGATAGGATAGGATAGAGGATAGGATAGGATAGAGGATAGGATAGGATAGAGGATAGAGGATAGGATAGGATAGAGGATAGGATAGAGGATAGGATAGGATAGAGGATAGGATAGGATAGAGGATAGGATAGGATAGAGGATAGGATAGAGGATAGGATAGGATAGAGGATATTATAGAATAGAGGATATGATAGGATAGAGGATAGGATAGGATAGAGGATAGGATAGGATAGAGGATAGGATAGGATAGAGGATAGGATAGGATAGAGGATAGGATAGAATAGAGGATAGGATAGGATAGAGGATAGGATAGGATAGAGGATATTATAGAATAGAGGATATGATAGGATAGAGGATAGGATAGGATAGAGGATAGGATAGGATACAGGATAGGATAGGATAGAGGATAGGATAGGATAGAGGATAGGATAGGATAGAGGATAGGATAGGATAGAGGATAGGATAGGATAGAGGATAGGATAGGATAGGATAGAGGATAGGATAGGATAGAGGATAGGATAGACGATAGAGGATAGGATAGACGATAGGATAGGATAGAAGATAGGATAGGATAGAGGATAGGATAGGATAGAGGATAGGATAGGATAGGATAGATGATATTATAGGATAGAGGATATTATATGATAGAGTATACGATATTATAGAGGGTAGGATAGGATAGAGCATAGGATAGGGGATTGGATAGGATAGGATACAGGATAGGCTAGGATAGAGGATAGGATAGAGGATAGGATATGATAGAGGATAGGATAGGATAGAGGATAGGATAAGATAGAGGATAGGATAGGATAGAGGATAGGATAGGATAGAGGATAGGATAAGATAGAGAATAGGATAGGATAGTGGATAGTATAGGATAGAGGACAGGATAGGATAGAGGATTGGATAGGATACAGGAAAGGATAGGATTGAGGATAGATGATAGGATAGGATAGAGGACAGGATAGGATAGAGGATAGGATAGACGATAGGATAGGATAGAGGATAGGATAGGATAGAGAATAGGATAGGATAGTGGATAGTATAGGATAGAGGACAGGATAGGATAGAGGTTTGGATAGGATACAGGAAAGGATAGGATTGAGGATAGATGATAGGATAGGATAGAGGACAGGATAGGATAGAGGATAGGATAAGATAGAGGATAGGATAGGATAGAGGATAGGATAGGATAGAGGATAGGATAAGATAGAGGATAGGATAGGACAGAGGATAGGATAGGGGATTTGATAGGATAGAGGATAGGATAGGATAGAAGATAGGATAGGATAGAGGATAGGATAGGATAGAGGATAGGATAGAATAGAGGATAGGATAGGATAGAGGATTGGATAGAGGATAGGATAGGATAGAGGATATTATAGAATAGAGGATATGATAGGATAGAGGATAGGATAGGATAGAGGATAGGATAGGATAGAGGATAGGATAGGATAGAGGATATTATAGAATAGAGGATATGATAGGATAGAGGATAGGATAGGATAGAGGATAGGATAGGATAGAGGATAGGATAGGATAGAGGATAGGATAGGATAGAGGATAGGATAGGATAGAGGATAGGATAGGATAGAGGATAGGATAGGATAGGATAGAGGATAGGATAGGATAGAGGATAGGATAGACGATAGGATAGGATAGAAGATAGGATAGGATAGAGGATAGGATAGGATAGAGGATAGGATAGGATAGAGGATAGGATAGGATAGGATAGAGGATAGGATAGGATAGAGGATAGGATAGGATAGAGGATAGGATAGGATAGAGGATAGGATAGACGATATTATAGAATAGAGGATATGATAGGATAGAGGATAGGATAGGATAGAGGATAGGATAGGATAGAGGATAGGATAGGATAGAGGATAGGATAGGATAGAGGATAGGATAGGATAGAGGATAGGATAGGATAGGATAGAGGACAGGATAGGATAGAGGATAGGATAGACGATAGGATAGGATAGAAGATAGGATAGGATAGAGCATAGGATAGGATAGAGGATAGGATAGGATAGGATAGAGGATAGGATAGGATAGAGGATAGGATAGGATAGGATAGAGGATAGGATAGGATAGAAGATAGGATAGGATAGAGGATAGGATAGGATAGAGGATAGGATAGGATAGAGGATAGGATAGGATAGAGGATAGGATAGACGATAGGATAGGATAGAGGATAGGATAGGATAGAGAATAGGATAGGATAGTGGATAGTATAGGATAGAGGACAGGATAGGATAGAGGATTGGATAGGATACAGGAAAGGATAGGATTGAGGACAGGATAGGATAGAGGATAGGATAAGATAGAGGATAGGATAGGATAGAGGATAGGATAGGATAGAGGATAGGATAAGATAGAGGATAGGATAGGATAGAGGATAGGATAGTTTAGAGGATAGGATAGGATAGAGGATAGGATAGGACAGAGGATAGGATAGGGGATTTGTTAGGATAGAGGATAGGATAGGATAGAAGATAGGATAGGATAGAGGATAGGATAGGATAGAGGATAGGATAGAATAGAGGATAGGATAGGATAGAGGATTGGATAGAGGATAGGATAGGATAGAGGATATTATAGAATAGAGGATATGATAGGATAGAGGATAGGATAGGATAGAGGATAGGATAGGATAGAGGATAGGATAGGATAGAGGATAGGATAGGATAGAGGATAGGATAGGATAGGATAGAGGATAGGATAGGATAGAGGATAGGATAGACGATAGGATAGGATAGAAGATAGGATAGGATAGAGGATAGGATAGGATAGAGGATAGGATAGGATAGGATAGAGGATAGGATAGGATAGAGGATAGGATAGGATAGGATAGGATAGAGGATAGGATAGGATAGAGGATAGGATAGGATAGAGGATAGGATAGGATAGAGGATAGGATAGGATAGAGGATGGGATAGACGATAGGATAGGATAGAGGATAGGATAGGATAGAGAATAGGATAGGATAGTGGATAGTATAGGATAGAGGACAGGATAGGATAGAGGATTGGATAGGATACAGGAAAGGATAGGATTGAGGATAGATGATAGGATAGGATAGAGGACAGGATAGGATAGAGGATAGGATAAGATAGAGGATAGGATAGGATAGAGGATAGGATAGGATAGAGGATAGGATAAGATAGAGGATAGGATAGGACAGAGGATAGGATAGGGGATTTGATAGGATAGAGGATAGGATAGGATAGAAGATAGGATAGGATAGAGGATAGGATAGGATAGAGGATAGGATAGAATAGAGGATAGGATAGGATAGAGGATTGGATAGAGGATAGGATAGGATAGAGGATATTATAGAATAGAGGATATGATAGGATAGAGGATAGGATAGGATAGAGGATAGGATAGGATAGAGGATAGGATAGGATAGAGGATAGGATAGGATAGAGGATAGGATAGGATAGAGGATAGGATAGGATAGGATAGAGGACAGGATAGGATAGAGGATAGGATAGACGATAGGATAGGATAGAAGATAGGATAGGATAGAGGATAGGATAGGATAGAGGATAGGATAGGATAGGATAGAGGATAGGATAGGATAGAGGATAGGATAGGATAGAGGATAGGATAGGATAGAGGATAGGATAGGATAGAGGATAGGATAGGATAGGATAGAGGATAGGATAGACGATAGGATAGGATAGAAGATAGGATAGGATAGAGGATAGGATAGGATAGAGGATAGGATAGGATAGAGGATAGGGTAGGATAGGATAGAGGATAGGATAGGATAGAGGATAGGATAGACGATAGGATAGGATAGAGGATAGGATAGACGATAGGATAGGATAGAGGATAGTATAGGATAAAGGATAGGATAGGATAGAGGATTGGATAGGATAGAGGCTAGAATAGGATAGAGGATAGGATAGGATAGAGAATTGGATAGGATACAGGAAAGGATAGGATTGAGGATAGATAATAGGATAGAGGATAGGATAGGATAGAGGATAGGATAGAGAATAGGGACGGATAGATGATATTATAGGATAGAGTGTACGATATTATAGAGGATAGGATAGGATAGAGGACAGGATAGGATAGAGGATTGGATAGGATACAGGAAAGGATAGGATTAAGGATAGATGATAGGATAGGATAGAGGATTGGATAGGATACGGGATAGGATAGGATAGAGGATAGGATAGGGGATTTTATAGGATAGAAGATAGGATAGGATAGAAGATAGGATAGGATAGAGGATAGGATAGGATAGAGGATAGGATAGACGATAGGATAGGATAGAGGATTGGATAGGATACGGGATAGGATAGGATAGAGGATAGGATAGGGGATTTTATAGGATAGAAGATAGGATAGGATAGAAGATAGGATAGGATAGAGGATAGGATAGACGATAGGATAGGATAGAGGATAGGATAGGATAGAGAATAGGATAGGATAGTGGATAGTATAGGATAGAGGACAGGATAGGATAGAGGATTGGATAGGATACAGGAAAGGATAGGATTGAGGATAGATGATAGGATAGGATAGAGGATTGGATAGGATACAGGAAAGGATAGGATTGAGGATAGATAATAGGATAGGATAGAGGATAGGATAGAGAATAGGATAGAGGATAGGATAGAGAATAGGAACGGATAGATGATATTATAGGATAGAGTGTACGATATTATAGAGGATAGGATAGGATAGAGGACAGGATAGGATAGAGGATTGCATAGGATACAGGAAAGGTTAGGATTAAGGATAGATGATAGGATAGGATAGAGGATTGGATAGGATACGGGTTAGGATAGGATAGAGGATAGGATAGGATAAAGGATAGGATAGGATAGAGGATTGGATAGGATAGAGGATAGGAAAGGATAGATGATAGGATAGGATAGAGGATTGGATAGGATACAGGAAAGGATAGGATTAAGGATAGATGATAGGATAGGATAGAGGATTGGATAGGATACGGGATAGGATAGGATAGAGGATAGGATAGGGGATTTTATAGGATAGAAGATAGGATAGGATAGAAGATAGGATAGGATAGAGGATAGGATAGGATAGAGGATAGGATAGACGATAGGATAGGATAGAGGATTGGATAGGATACGGGATAGGATAGGATAGAGGATAGGATAGGGGATTTTATAGGATAGAAGATAGGATAGGATAGAAGATAGGATAGGATAGAGGATAGGATAGACGATAGGATAGGATAGAGGATAGGATAGGATAGAGAATAGGATAGGATAGTGGATAGTATAGGATAGAGGACAGGATAGGATAGAGGATTGGATAGGATACAGGAAAGGATAGGATTGAGGATAGATGATAGGATAGGATAGAGGATTGGATAGGATACAGGAAAGGATAGGATTGAGGATAGATAATAGGATAGGATAGAGGATAGGATAGAGAATAGGATAGAGGATAGGATAGAGAATAGGAACGGATAGATGATATTATAGGATAGAGTGTACGATATTATAGAGGATAGGATAGGATAGAGGACAGGATAGGATAGAGGATTGCATAGGATACAGGAAAGGTTAGGATTAAGGATAGATGATAGGATAGGATAGAGGATTGGATAGGATACGGGTTAGGATAGGATAGAGGATAGGATAGGATAAAGGATAGGATAGGATAGAGGATTGGATAGGATAGAGGATAGGAAAGGATAGATGATAGGATAGGATAGAGGATTGGTTAGGATACAGGATAGGCTAGGAGAGAGGATAGGATAGAGGATAGGATATGATAGAGAATAGGATAAGATAGAGGATAGGATAGGATAGAGGATAGGATAGAGGATAGGATAGGATAGAGGATAGGATAGTTTAGAGGATAGGATAGGGGATTTGATAGGATAGAGGATAGGATAGGATAGAAGATAGGATAGGATAGAGGATAGGATAGGATAGAGGATAGGATAGAATAGAGGATAGGATAGGATAGAGGATTGGATAGAGGATAGGATAGGATAGAGGATAGGATAAGATAGAGGATAGGATAGGACAGAGGATAGGATAGGGGATTTGATAGGATAGAGGATAGGATAGGATAGAAGATAGGATAGGATAGAGGATAGGATAGGATAGAGGATAGGATAGAATAGAGGATAGGATAGGATAGAGGATAGGATAGGATAGGATAGAGGATAGAATAGGATAGAGGATAGGATAGACGATAGGATAGGATAGAAGATAGGATAGGATAGAGGATAGGATAGGATAGAGGATAGGATAGGATAGAAGATAGGATAGGATAGATGATAGGATAGGATAGAGGATAGGATAGACGATAGGATAGAGGATAGGATAGAGAATAGGAACGGATAGATGATATTATAGGATAGAGTGTACGATATTATAGAGGATAGGATAGGATAAAGGATAGGATAGGATAGAGGATTGGATAGGATAGAGGATAGGAAAGGATAGAGGATAGGATAGGATAGAGGTTTGGATAGGATACAGGAGAGGATAGGATTAAGGATAGATAATAGGATAGGATAGAGGATAGGATAGAGAATAGGATAGAGAATAGGAACGGATAGATGATATTATAGGATAGAGGATATTATATGATAGAGTATACGATATTATAGAGGGTAGGATAGGATAGAGCATAGGATAGGGGATTGGATAGGATAGGATACAGGATAGGCAAGGATAGAGGATAGGATAGAGGATAGGATATGATAGAGGATAGGATAGGATAGAGGATAGGATAGAACAGAGGATAGGATAGGGGATTTGATAGGATAGAGGATAGGATAGGATAGAAGATAGGATAGGATAGAGGATAGGATAGGATAGGATAAAGGATAGGATAGGATAGAAGATAGGATAGGATAGAGGATAGGATAGGATAGAGGATAGGATAGGATAGAGGATAGGATAGGATAGAGGATAGGATAGACGATAGGATAGGATAGAGGATAGGATAGGATAGAGGATAGGATAGGATAGAGGATAGGATAGGATAGGATAGGATAGAGGATAGGATAGGATGGAGGATAGGATAGGATAGAGGATAGGATAGGATAGAGGATAGGATAGGATAGAGGATAGGATAGGATAGGATAAAGGATAGGATAGGATAGAAGATTGGATAGGATAGAGGATAGGAAAGGATGGAGGATAGGATAGCATAGAGGATTGGATAGGATACAGGAAAGGATAGGATTAAGGATAGATAATAGGATAGGATAGATGATAGGATAGAGAATATGATAGAGGATAGGATAGAGAATAGGATAGAGGATAGGATTGGATAGAGGATAGGATAGGATAGAGGATAGGATAGGATAGAGGATAGGATAGGATAGGATAGACGATAGGATAGGATAGAAGATAGTATAGGATAAAGGATAGGATAGGATAGAGAATTGGATAGGATAGAGGCTAGAATAGGATAGAGGATAGGATAGGATAGAGAATTGGATAGGATACAGGAAAGGATAGGATTGAGGATAGATAATAGGATAGGATAGAGGATAGGATAGAGAATAGGATAGAGGATAGGATAGAGAATAGGAACGGATAGATGATATTATAGGATAGAGTGTACGATATTAAAGAGGATAGGATAGGATAGAGGACAGGATAGGATAGAGGATTGGATAGGATACAGGAAAGGATAGGATTAAGGATAGATGATAGGATAGGATAGAGGATTGGATAGGATACGGGATAGGATAGGATAGAGGATAGGGTAGGGGATTTTATAGGATAGAAGATAGGATAGGATAGAAGATAGGATAGGATAGATGATAGGATAGGATAGAAGATAGGATAGACGATAGGATAGAGGATAGGATAGAGAATAGGAACGGATAGATGATATTATAGGATAGAGTGTACGATATTATAGAGGATAGGATAGGATAAAGGATAGGATAGGATAGAGGATTGGATAGGATAGAGGATAGGAAAGGATAGAGGATAGGATAGGATAGAGGTTTGGATAGGATACAGGAGAGGATAGGATTAAGGATAGATAATAGGATAGGATAGTGGATAGGATAGAGAATAGGATAGAGAATAGGAACGGATAGATGATATTATAGGATAGAGGATATTATATGATAGAGTATACGATATTATAGAGGGTAGGATAGGATAGAGCATAGGATAGGGGATTGGATAGGATAGGATACAGGATAGGCAAGGATAGAGGATAGGATAGAGGATAGGATATGATAGAGGATAGGATAGGATAGAGGATAGGATAGAACAGAGGATAGGATAGGGGATTTGATAGGATAGAGGATAGGATAGGATAGAAGATAGGATAGGATAGAGGATAGGATAGGATAGAGGATAGGATAGGATAGGATAGAGGATAGGATAGGATAGAAGATAGGATAGGATAGAGGATAGGATAGGATAGAGGATAGGATAGGATAGAGGATAGGATAGGATAGAGGATAGGATAGACGATAGGATAGGATAGAGGATAGGATAGGATAGAGGATAGGATAGGATAGGATAGAGGATAGGATAGGATGGAGGATAGGATAGGATAGAGGATAGGATAGGATAGAGGATAGGATAGGATAGAGGATAGGATAGGATAGAGGATAGGATAGAGGATAGGATAGGATAGAGGATAGGATAGGATAGAGGATAGGATAGGATAGAGGATAGGATAGGATAGGATAGAGGATAGGATAGGATAGAGGATAGGATAGGATAGAGGATAGAATAGGATAGAGGATAGGATAGACGATAGGATAGGATAGAAGATAGGATAGGATAGAGGATAGGATAGGATAGCGGATAGGATAGACGATAGGATAGGATAGAGGATAGGATAGGATAGAGGATAGGATAGGATAGAGGATAGGATAGGATAGATGACAGGATAGGATAGAGGATTGCATAGAATACAGGAAAGGATAGGATTGAGGATAGATAATAGGATAGGATAGAGGATAGGATAGATAATAGGATAGAGGATAGGATAGAGAATAGGAACGGATAGATGATATTATAGGATAGAGTGTACGATATTAAAGAGGATAGGATAGGATAGAGGACAGGATAGGATAGAGGATTGGATAGGATACAGGAAAGGATAGGATTAAGGATAGATGATAGGATAGGATAGAGGATTGGATAGGATACGGGATAGGATAGGATAGAGGATAGGGTAGGGGATTTTATAGGGTAGAAGATAGGATAGGATAGAAGATAGGATAGGATAGATGATAGGATAGGATAGAGGTTTGGATAGGATACAGGAGAGGATAGGATTAAGGATAGATAATAGGATAGGATAGTGGATAGGATAGAGAATAGGATAGAGAATAGGAACGGATAGATGATATTATAGGATAGAGGATATTATATGATAGAGTATACGATATTATAGAGGGTAGGATAGGATAGAGCATAGGATAGGGGATTGGATAGGATAGGATACAGGATAGGCAAGGATAGAGGATAGGATAGAGGATAGGATATGATAGAGGATAGGATAGGATAGAGGATAGGATAGAACAGAGGATAGGATAGGGGATTTGATAGGATAGAGGATAGGATAGGATAGAAGATAGGATAGGATAGAGGATAGGATAGGATAGAGGATAGGATAGGATAGGATAGAGGATAGGATAGGATAGAAGATAGGATAGGATAGAGGATAGGATAGGATAGAGGATAGGATAGGATAGAGGATAGGATAGGATAGAGGATAGGATAGACGATAGGATAGGATAGAGGATAGGATAGGATAGAGGATAGGATAGGATAGGATAGAGGATAGGATAGGATGGAGGATAGGATAGGATAGAGGATAGGATAGGATAGAGGATAGGATAGGATAGAGGATAGGATAGGATAGAGGATAGGATAGAGGATAGGATAGGATAGAGGATAGGATAGGATAGAGGATAGGATAGGATAGAGGATAGGATAGGATAGGATAGAGGATAGGATAGGATAGAGGATAGAATAGGATAGAGGATAGGATAGACGATAGGATAGGATAGAAGATAGGATAGGATAGAGGATAGGATAGGATAGAGGATAGGATAGACGATAGGATAGGATAGAGGATAGGATAGGATAGAGGATAGGATAGGATAGAGGATAGGATAGGATAGATGACAGGATAGGATAGAGGATTGCATAGAATACAGGAAAGGATAGGATTGAGGATAGATGATAGGATAGGATAGAGGATAGGATAGGATAGAGGATAGGATAGGATAGAGGATAGGATAGGATAGAGGATAGGATAGGATAGAGGATAGGATAGGATAGAGGATAGGATAGGATAGAGGATAGGATAGGATAGAGGATTGGATAGAGGATAGGATAGGATAGAGGATATTATAGAATAGAGGATATGATGGGATAGAGGATAGGATAGGATAGAGGATAGGATAGGATAGAGGATAGGATAGGATAGAGGATAGGATAGGATAGAGGATAGGATAGGATAGAGGATAGGATAGGATAGAGGATAGGATAGGATAGAGGATAGGATAGAGGATAGGATAGAGGATAGGATAGGATAGAGGATAGGATAGGATAGGATAGAGGATAGGATAGGATAGAGGATAGAATAGGATAGAGGATAGGATAGACGATAGGATAGGATAGAGGATATTATAGAATAGAGGATATGATAGGATAGAGGATAGGATAGGATAGAGGATAGGATAGGATAGAGGATAGGATAGGATAGAGGACAGGATAGGATAGATGATTGGATAGGATACAGGAAAGGATAGGATTGAGGATAGATGATAGGATAGGGTAGAGGACAGGATAGGATAGAGGATAGGATATGATAGAGGATAGGATAGGATAGAGGATAGGATAGGATAGAGGATAGGATAAGATAGAGGATAGGCTAGGATGGAGGCTAGGATAGAGGATAGGATAGGATAGAGGATAGGATAGGATAGGATAGAGGATAGGATAGGATGGAGGATAGGATAGGATAGAGGATAGGATAGAATAGAGGATAGGATAGGATAGAGGATTGGATAGAGGATAGGATAGGATAGAGGATAGGATAGGATAGAGGATAGGATAGGATAGAGGACAGGATAGGATAGAGGATTGGATAGGATACAGGAAAGGATAGGATTGAGGATAGATGATAGGATAGGATAGAGGACAGGATAGGATAGAGGATAGGATAAGATAGAGGATAGGATAGGATAGAGGATAGGATAGGATAGAGGATAGGATAAGATAGAGGATAGGCTAGGATAGAGGCTAGGATAGAGGATAGGATAGGATAGAGGATAGGATAGTTTAGAGGATAGGATAGGATATTTGATAGGATAGAGGATAGGATAGGATAGAGCATAGGATAGGGGATTGGATAGGATAGGATAGAGGATAGGATAGGATAGGATAGAGGATAGGATAGGATAGAGGATAGGATAGGATAGGATAGAGGATAGAATAGGATAGAGGATAGGATAGACGATAGGATAGGATAGAAGATAGGATACTATACAGGATAGGATAGGATAGAGGATATAATAGGATAGAGGATAGGATAGGATAGAAGATAGGATAGGATAGAGGATAGTATATAATAGAGGATAGGATAGGATAGAGGATAGGATAGGATAGGATAGAGGATAGGATAGGATAGAGGATGGGATAGACGATAGGATAGGATAGAGGATAGTATTGGATAAAGGATAGGATAGGATAGAGGATTGGATCGTATAGAGGATAGGATAGGATAGAGGATAGGATAGGATAGAGGATTGGATAGGATACAGGAAAGGATAGGATTGAGGATAGATAATAGGATAGGATAGAGGATAGGATAGAGAATAGGATAGAGGATAGGATAGAGAATAGGAACGGATAGATGATATTATAGGATAGAGTGTACGATATTATAGAGGATAGGATAGGATAGAGGACAGGATAGGATAGAGGATTGGATAGGATAGAGGATAGGATAGGATAGAGGATAGGATAGGATAGAGGACAGGATCGGATAGAGGATTGGATAGGATACAGGAAAGGATAGGATTGAGGATAGATGATAGGATAGGATAGAGGACAGGATAGGATAGAGGATAGGATAAGATAGAGGATAGGATAGGATAGAGGATAGGATAGGATAGAGGATAGGATAAGATAGAGGATAGGCTTGGATAGAGGCTAGGATAGAGGATAGGATAGGATAGAGGATAGGATAGTTTAGAGGATAGGATAGGGGATTTGATAGGATAGAGGATAGGATAGGATAGAAGACAGGATAGGATAGAGGATAGGATAGAATAGAGGATAGGATAGGATAGAGGATTGGATAGAGGATAGGATAGGATAGAGGATATTATAGAATAGGGGATATGATAGGATAGAGGATAGGATAGGATAGAGGATAGGATAGGATAGAGGATAGGATAGAATAGAGGATAGGATAGGATAGAGGATAGGATAGGATAGAGGATAGGATAGGATAGAGGATAGGATAGGATAGAGGATAGGATAGGATAGAGGATTTGATAGAGGATAGGATAGGATAGAGGATAGGATAGGATAGGGTAGAGGATAGGATAGGATAGAGGATAGGATAGACGATAGGGTAGGATAGAGCATAGGATAGGGGATTGGATAGGATAGGATAGAGGATAGGATAGGATAGGATAGAGGATAGGATAGGATAGAGGATAGGATAGGATAGGATAGAGGATAGAATAGGATAGAGGATAGGATAGACGATAGGATAGGATAGAAGATAGGATAGGATAGAGGATAGGATAGGATAGAGGATAGGATAGGATAGAAGATAGGATAGGATAGATGATAGGATAGAGGATAGGATAGGATAGAGGATAGGATAGGATAGGATAGAGGATAGGATAGGATAGAAGATAGGATAGGATAGATGATAGGATAGGATAGAGGATAGGATAGACGATAGGATAGAGGATAGGATAGAGAATAGGAACGGATAGATGATATTATAGGATAGAGTGTACGATATTATAGAGGATAGGATAGGATAAAGGATAGGATAGGATAGAGGATTGGATAGGATAGAGGATAGGAAAGGATAGAGGATAGGATAGGATAGAGGTTTGGATAGGATACAGGAGAGGATAGGATTAAGGATAGATAATAGGATAGGATAGAGGATAGGATAGAGAATAGGATAGAGAATAGGAACGGATAGATGATATTATAGGATAGAGGATATTATATGATAGAGTATACGATATTATAGAGGGTAGGATAGGATAGAGCATAGGATAGGGGATTGGATAGGATAGGATACAGGATAGGCAAGGATAGAGGATAGGATAGAGGATAGGATATGATAGAGGATAGGATAGGATAGAGGATAGGATAGAACAGAGGATAGGATAGGGGATTTGATAGGATAGAGGATAGGATAGGATAGAAGATAGGATAGGATAGAGGATAGGATAGGATAGAGGATAGGATAGGATAGGATAGAGGATAGGATAGGATAGAAGATTGGATAGGATAGAGGATAGGAAAGGATGGAGGATAGGATAGGATAGAGGATTGGATAGGATACAGGAAAGGATAGGATTAAGGATAGATAATAGGATAGGATAGATGATAGGATAGAGAATATGATAGAGGATAGGATAGAGAATAGGATAGAGGATAGGATTGGATAGAGGATAGGATAGGATAGAGGATAGGATAGGATAGAGGATAGGATAGGATAGGATAGACGATAGGATAGGATAGAAGATAGTATAGGATAAAGGATAGGATAGGATAGAGAATTGGATAGGATAGAGGCTAGAATAGGATAGAGGATAGGATAGGATAGAGAATTGGATAGGATACAGGAAAGGATAGGATTGAGGATAGATAATAGGATAGGATAGAGGATAGGATAGAGAATAGGATAGAGGATAGGATAGAGAATAGGAACGGATAGATGATATTATAGGATAGAGTGTACGATATTAAAGAGGATAGGATAGGATAGAGGACAGGATAGGATAGAGGATTGGATAGGATACAGGAAAGGATAGGATTAAGGATAGATGATAGGATAGGATAGAGGATTGGATAGGATACGGGATAGGATAGGATAGAGGATAGGGTAGGGGATTTTATAGGATAGAAGATAGGATAGGATAGAAGATAGGATAGGATAGATGATAGGATAGGATAGAGGATAGGATAGACGATAGGATAGAGGATAGGATAGAGAATAGGAACGGATAGATGATATTATAGGATAGAGTGTACGATATTATAGAGGATAGGATAGGATAAAGGATAGGATAGGATAGAGGATTGGATAGGATAGAGGATAGGAAAGGATAGAGGATAGGATAGGATAGAGGTTTGGATAGGATACAGGAGAGGATAGGATTAAGGATAGATAATAGGATAGGATAGTGGATAGGATAGAGAATAGGATAGAGAATAGGAACGGATAGATGATATTATAGGATAGAGGATATTATATGATAGAGTATACGATATTATAGAGGGTAGGATAGGATAGAGCATAGGATAGGGGATTGGATAGGATAGGATACAGGATAGGCAAGGATAGAGGATAGGATAGAGGATAGGATATGATAGAGGATAGGATAGGATAGAGGATAGGATAGAACAGAGGATAGGATAGGGGATTTGATAGGATAGAGGATAGGATAGGATAGAAGATAGGATAGGATAGAGGATAGGATAGGATAGAGGATAGGATAGGATAGGATAGAGGATAGGATAGGATAGAAGATAGGATAGGATAGAGGATAGGATAGGATAGAGGATAGGATAGGATAGAGGATAGGATAGGATAGAGGATAGGATAGACGATAGGATAGGATAGAGGATAGGATAGGATAGAGGATAGGATAGGATAGAGGATAGGATAGGATAGGATAGGATAGAGGATAGGATAGGATGGAGGATAGGATAGGATAGAGGATAGGATAGGATAGAGGATAGGATAGGATAGAGGATAGGATAGGATAGGATAAAGGATAGGATAGGATAGAAGATTGGATAGGATAGAGGATAGGAAAGGATGGAGGATAGGATAGGATAGAGGATTGGATAGGATACAGGAAAGGATAGGATTAAGGATAGATAATAGGATAGGATAGATGATAGGATAGAGAATATGATAGAGGATAGGATAGAGAATAGGATAGAGGATAGGATTGGATAGAGGATAGGATAGGATAGAGGATAGGATAGGATAGAGGATAGGATAGGATAGGATAGACGATAGGATAGGATAGAAGATAGTATAGGATAAAGGATAGGATAGGATAGAGAATTGGATAGGATAGAGGCTAGAATAGGATAGAGGATAGGATAGGATAGAGAATTGGATAGGATACAGGAAAGGATAGGATTGAGGATAGATAATAGGATAGGATAGAGGATAGGATAGAGAATAGGATAGAGGATAGGATAGAGAATAGGAACGGATAGATGATATTATAGGATAGAGTGTACGATATTAAAGAGGATAGGATAGGATAGAGGACAGGATAGGATAGAGGATTGGATAGGATACAGGAAAGGATAGGATTAAGGATAGATGATAGGATAGGATAGAGGATTGGATAGGATACGGGATAGGATAGGATAGAGGATAGGGTAGGGGATTTTATAGGATAGAAGATAGGATAGGATAGAAGATAGGATAGGATAGATGATAGGATAGGATAGAGGATAGGATAGACGATAGGATAGAGGATAGGATAGAGAATAGGAACGGATAGATGATATTATAGGATAGAGTGTACGATATTATAGAGGATAGGATAGGATAAAGGATAGGATAGGATAGAGGATTGGATAGGATAGAGGATAGGAAAGGATAGAGGATAGGATAGGATAGAGGTTTGGATAGGATACAGGAGAGGATAGGATTAAGGATAGATAATAGGATAGGATAGTGGATAGGATAGAGAATAGGATAGAGAATAGGAACGGATAGATGATATTATAGGATAGAGGATATTATATGATAGAGTATACGATATTATAGAGGGTAGGATAGGATAGAGCATAGGATAGGGGATTGGATAGGATAGGATACAGGATAGGCAAGGATAGAGGATAGGATAGAGGATAGGATATGATAGAGGATAGGATAGGATAGAGGATAGGATAGAACAGAGGATAGGATAGGGGATTTGATAGGATAGAGGATAGGATAGGATAGAAGATAGGATAGGATAGAGGATAGGATAGGATAGAGGATAGGATAGGATAGGATAGAGGATAGGATAGGATAGAAGATAGGATAGGATAGAGGATAGGATAGGATAGAGGATAGGATAGGATAGAGGATAGGATAGGATAGAGGATAGGATAGGATAGAGGATATTATAGAATAGAGGATATGATAGGATAGAGGATAGGATAGGATAGAGGATAGGATAGGATAGAGGATAGGATAGGATAGAGGATAGGATAGGATAGAGGATAGGATAGGATAGAGGATAGGATAGGATAGGATAGAGGATAGGATAGGATAGAGGATAGGATAGACGATAGGATAGGATAGAAGATAGGATAGGATAGAGGATAGGATAGGATAGAGGATAGGATAGGATAGAGGATAGGATAGGATAGGATAGGATAGAGGATAGGATAGGATAGAGGATAGGATAGGATAGAGGATAGGATAGGATAGAGGATGGGATAGACGATAGGATAGGATAGAGGATAGGATAGGATAGAGAATAGGATAGGATAGTGGATAGTATAGGATAGAGGACAGGATAGGATAGAGGATTGGATAGGATACAGGAAAGGATAGGATTGAGGATAGATGATAGGATAGGATAGAGGACAGGATAGGATAGAGGATAGGATAAGATAGAGGATAGGATAGGATAGAGGATAGGATAGGATAGAGGATAGGATAAGATAGAGGATAGGATAGGACAGAGGATAGGATAGGGGATTTGATAGGATAGAGGATAGGATAGGATAGAAGATAGGATAGGATAGAGGATAGGATAGGATAGAGGATAGGATAGAATAGAGGATAGGATAGGATAGAGGATTGGATAGAGGATAGGATAGGATAGACGATATTATAGAATAGAGGATATGATAGGATAGAGGATAGGATAGGATAGAGGATAGGATAGGATAGAGGATAGGATAGGATAGAGGATAGGATAGGATAGAGGATAGGATAGGATAGAGGATAGGATAGGATAGGATAGAGGACAGGATAGGATAGAGGATAGGATAGACGATAGGATAGGATAGAAGATAGGATAGGATAGAGCATAGGATAGGATAGAGGATAGGATAGGATAGGATAGAGGATAGGATAGGATAGAGGATAGGATAGGATAGGATAGAGGATAGGATAGGATAGAAGATAGGATAGGATAGAGGATAGGATAGGATAGAGGATAGGATAGGATAGAGGATAGGATAGGATAGAGGATAGGATAGACGATAGGATAGGATAGAGGATAGGATAGGATAGAGAATAGGATAGGATAGTGGATAGTATAGGATAGAGGACAGGATAGGATAGAGGATTGGATAGGATACAGGAAAGGATAGGATTGAGGACAGGATAGGATAGAGGATAGGATAAGATAGAGGATAGGATAGGATAGAGGATAGGATAGGATAGAGGATAGGATAAGATAGAGGATAGGATAGGATAGAGGATAGGATAGTTTAGAGGATAGGATAGGATAGAGGATAGGATAGGACAGAGGATAGGATAGGGGATTTGTTAGGATAGAGGATAGGATAGGATAGAGGATAGGATAGGATAGAGGATAGGATAGAATAGAGGATAGGATAGGATAGAGGATTGGATAGAGGATAGGATAGGATAGAGGATATTATAGAATAGAGGATATGATAGGATAGAGGATAGGATAGGATAGAGGATAGGATAGGATAGAGGATAGGATAGGATAGAGGATAGGATAGGATAGAGGATAGGATAGGATAGGATAGAGGATAGGATAGGATAGAGGATAGGATAGACGATAGGATAGGATAGAAGATAGGATAGGATAGAGGATAGGATAGGATAGAGGATAGGATAGGATAGGATAGAGGATAGGATAGGATAGAGGATAGGATAGGATAGGATAGGATAGAGGATAGGATAGGATAGAGGATAGGATAGGATAGAGGATAGGATAGGATAGAGGATAGGATAGGATAGAGGATGGGATAGACGATAGGATAGGGTAGAGGATAGGATAGGATAGAGAATAGGATAGGATAGTGGATAGTATAGGATAGAGGACAGGATAGGATAGAGGATTGGATAGGATACAGGAAAGGATAGGATTGAGGATAGATGATAGGATAGGATAGAGGACAGGATAGGATAGAGGATAGGATAAGATAGAGGATAGGATAGGATAGAGGATAGGATAGGATAGAGGATAGGATAAGATAGAGGATAGGATAGGACAGAGGATAGGATAGGGGATTTGATGGGGACCGAGGGGATATGGGCTTAGTAGTGGTGACTCGGATCCACTACTAGGTATGCCACAGTGGTGGCGGTCATATCCCTAAAATCCTCTACGCTCCACCTCCTCGTGGTGGTCCCTGGGAACACACATAGTTGTGTGTTGCTAACGGAGCGAGGGGTATTCCGCGGAAAGTAGTCCCAATGATGTATGAGGCGATGCCGGCGGGATCTTCGGATCCTGGCAGGGCCTCCCTTGCCGGTAAGGCTCACACGGAGGGATAAAAAACCGCGGAATGGGTCCTGCGATAACGACCGGGGAGGTCGCCGCAGGGCCCTTGCCGTAAACCGGTGGTCATGTTTTACCGGAACGGTGGTCTTGCCTTAATCGGCCGGGCCGCGAGGATGATAACCTCTATAAAAATCCCTAATGCCCTAAGCTTAGGTGCGCGGTGAGAGGGTACGCCCTGGCTACAGGGCGCGGCTGGTGGGGTACATCAGCCACTAGCGCACCATCTCTGGATACCTGGCGAACTCCAGTTGAAATTAGCCTTACCCGGGCAAGGAGGCTCTGCCCGGGCGGACGTGTTTTTTCCTGCCAATCTCGTGGGACCAGATATGGAATCGTATAATAAAAACCTTGATGTTGTGGGGGAGGCTGCCGATACGGCAGCAGCTGCGGCGGGGGAAGAGACGGCAGCGGTCACTGACGGGGAGGGGATGGCAACGATTACTGCCGGGGAGGACGCGGTCGTGGTCATCGCGGACGAGGACTCGGATGGGGATGAAACAATCATCTCCATCTCGAGCTCCGTCGGCTCGATCGTGACGCGTGGGGGCGCGGAGAAGCGGGGCGCGACATCTGGGGTCTCTGACCCCAAGCGTGCCCGGTTAGAGGGGGGGCAGCACACCCGCGGCGGGTCGGTGTCGCGGACGGACCCCGGGGAGGGCTCGTCGGGGACGCCCACCATGGATCTGGCCCTCGGCGGCCGCGCCGAGAGGAGTCAGACGAGGAGGGTGGATGACCTCATCGAGCTGGGTGGGAGGATGCCGACAGCGCAGCTAGTAGGGGAGGTGGAGGAGGCGATGTTGAGGGTGGAGAGAGTCTCCACCGTCTCAAAGGGCCTCAAGGGGGACCTGGCTAAAGACTTGCGGGATTGTTCTGCAGTCGCCAGGGCCCACTGCACCACCTTGATGCAGCGGTGCTTTACCGGGATGGCGTGGCAGGGTAGCCAGGAGGTGGCCCGCCTCCGCGAGCAGAACGCGGCCCTCGCGAAGGAGGCGGGTGACCTCCGGGCGAGGCTCCGGTCAATGGAGGCCGGGCGGCGGGCGAACACCGACAGCGGTCGCCGGGCGGGACATGCGCCAATAGGGGAAGCGCCCCCCGCCTCCTCGACAGCGGGGGTCCGTACGCGGGGGATGGAGGCGATGGGACCGTCGGGGGAGGGAGCGGGAGTTTTGGACTCCGAAGCCCTGCTTCTCCGGGTCGGCGCGCTGATAACGGCCAGGAACCGGGAGCTAGAGGCCCGGATGGAGGAGCGGTTCCGGACGATTCTGGCCGGTTTGGCCCCGGCCCTCCGGGCGGAGGGTAAATCGGCGCGCGAGGCGACGCCGGTGGCTTCTCTGCCGGCGACGTCTGTCACCAAGGGGACTGGACCGGTGGTCGTGTCCAACGTGAGGGTGGTGCCCCCCGTTATCATTCCGCCACCGGTCGTCCCGGCCTCGTGGATGGAGGTGACGAGCAAGGCGGCGAAGAGGGCCAAGAAGAAGATGGCCGCGGAGGAGGCTGCGGCGAGAGCAGCCGCGGCCGAGGCAGCTGCCGCCGCTTCACGGCTGCAGGCTGCGTGGGAGCCGAGGGCGGCGGGCGGCGCACGAGTGCAGGGCGGCGCGAGCGCGGCGAAGCCCGCCGCCGGGAGGGACGGTGGCCTGGGACGCACCCCCAGAACGGGAGCAGTGGCCATCACCATCCCCGAGAGCTGCAAGCTCACTTATTCGGAGGTGATGGCCAGGGCAAAAGAGAGGGTGGACCTCAAGGCTATCGGGATCGAGTCGGGGGTGCTTCCCAGGCGGTCGAAAACCGGCGGGATCCTCCTGGAGGTCAGGGGCACGGGGTGCCAGGAGAAGGCACGGGCCCTCTCCGGGAGGATCGCCGAGGCGCTTGGGGGGACCGGGGTTAAGGTCTCCCAGGCGGTCAAGCGCGGCGAGGTGCGCGTGGCGGGCCTGGACGACTCGGTGTCGCCCGGGGACGTAGCGGCGGCGCTGGCGGCGGCGGGGGGGTGTTCCGCGGCGGAGTTCCGGGTCGGCGAGATCCGCAGACCCGCCTCGGAGCAGGCGCTGGGCTCCTGTTGGGCCCAGGGCCCCCTCGCGGCCGTCAAGAAAGTGTTGGCGGGAGGCCGGCTGCTGGTCGGCTGGTCCTCGGCCCGCGTCGAGGCGCTGAGGGAGCGGCCCCTCCAATGCTTCCGTTGTTTGGAGACGGGGCACACGCGGGCGACATGCAAGAGCGCGGTCGACAGAGGCGCGATGTGCTACCGCTGCGGGGCGGCGGAGCACCGGGCTTCGGCCTGTAAGGCCGCCCCCAGGTGTCCGCTCTGCGCGGACCTGGGGAGACCATCGGGCCATAGATTCGGGGCCAAAGCGTGTGCCCCGGCTCCCAAGAGGGGCCGCGCGGCGACGAAAGAGAAGGGCGCGTCTGGGGCTGCATCCGCGCAGCGGCCGCAGACGGCGCCGGGGGCCCGGACCTCCCAGGGAGGGGACTCTGCAGAGCCCATGTTAGAGTAGGTACTTTTAATCCTACTCCGGTTCTGCAGGCGAACCTCAACCACTCGCGCGCGGCACAGGACCTGTTTGTCCAAGCCGTGCGCGAGTGGGGGGCTGGGCTGGCAGTTGCGGCGGAGCCGTACGCAATCCCCGAACACCCCTTCTGGGTGGGGGACGAGATCGGCTCCGTAGTAATAGTGGCGGGAAGCCGCCCCGGGTCCCCGTCGGTCTCCCTTCTGGAGCGGGGCGAGGGATTCGTGGCGGTGCAATGGGGGGACATCGCGGTTGTCGGGATCTACATCTCGCCGAGCTGTGGCCTCGATCAATTTCGGGGGTTCCTGGGCGGGCTGAACAGCTGCATCGCGCGGTGCAGCGCCCGCCCGGTTCTCGTTTTGGGAGACTTCAATGCCCACGCGGTATCGTGGGGGAGTCCCAGGACGACCACTAGGGGTAGCGAGGTGTTAACCTGGGCGGCCGGCCTGGATCTCCGGTTGATTAACCGGGGATCCACGCCGACGTGCGTGCGTCCGCAGGGGGTCTCGATTGTCGACCTGACATGGGGGACTCCCTCGGCCGTGCGCCGGGTGTCGGGATGGAGGGTGGCCGAGGAGATAGAGATTGCGTCAGACCATACGCCCATCGTCATGGACGTGTGGCCCACCCTCCACGCGCGGGATTCCCGGCCGGGCCGGGGGGACCGACGGCCGCGATGGGCCTTGAAGCGGCTGGACGCGGACGCGTTCGGGGCCGCGGTAGCCGCGGCGACATGGACGGGGCCGGCCCTGTCCGAGCTGGCGCCTGCGCAAGGGGCGAGGCGGCTGCGGGAGGTAATGACGGCGGTGTGCGACACCGCCATGCCCCGCAGCCGGTTCGCCCCCAGGAGGGCGGCGTACTGGTGGTCCGCCGGCATTGCGGAGCTCCGGCGTGCCTGCAATGCCGCGCGGCGTCGGTACGGCCGAGCGCGTAGGAGGCGCGACGACGAGGAGGCGACGGCGAGGCTCGGCGGGGAGTACCGAGCCGCGCTCGGGGTTCTCCGCAGGGCTATCGCGCGGGCCAAGGCCGACGCGTGGTCGGAGCTCGTCGGCACGGTGGACTCCGATCCATGGGGGCGCCCGTACAAGCTTGTCATGAACAAGCTGCGCGCGTGGGCGCCTCCGGTGACGGAGTCGATGGACCCCCACCTGCTCGAGGGAGTGGTGGCGTCCCTCTTCCCGCGAGAGGGGGGACAACTGCGCCGCTCCCATTGGGAACAGGAGCCTCTCTCCTGGTCCGCAGAGTGGGAGGTGTCGGCCGGCGAGCTGGGTGAGGCGATGGCCAGGGCGCGGCGGGTGGGCCGCAAGGCCCCGGGCCCGGACGGGGTGCCGGGCCGCGCGTTGGTCTTGGCCCTGGAGGGGGGACTCGCCGCCGAACTCCGGCAGCTGTATAACGGCTGTCTGAGGGAGGGGGTGTTCCCCACGGAGTGGAAGTCGGGCAGGTTGGTCCTCCTTCCGAAGGGGGGCAAGTCCCGGGACTCGCCCTCAGGGTACCGGCCAATTTGTCTGCTGGACGAGGCGGGGAAGTTGTTCGAGCGCGTACTCGTTGGACGCCTCGTCCGGCACCTGTCGGCGGGAGGGGTCCCCGATCTGAGCGGGGTTCAATTCGGCTTCCGGGAGGGTCTCTCCACCGTCGACGCTATTCAGCGGGTGAGGGCTCTCTCGGAGGCCTGTGCGAGGGGGGGCGGTGTTGCGTTGGCGATATCCTTGGATATCGCTAACGCGTTCAACACCGTCCCCTGGGATCGGATAATGGAGGCCCTGGTCTTCCACCGGGTGCCTCTGTATCTCAGAAGGGTGATCGGGAGCTATCTCTCCGACAGGGGTATAGAGTATCCCGGCCGGTACGGGATGGTGCGCAGGGGCGTCGTGCGCGGGGTTCCGCAGGGCTCGGTGTTGGGCCCGTTGCTGTGGAATCTTGCGTACGATCGCGTCCTGCGGGAGGAGATGCCTCCCGGGGTCAGCCTGACGTGTTACGCCGACGACACGCTGGTATTGGCCACCGGGAGGTATGCGAAGGAGGCCATCTGCCTGGCGGAGCGCGGCGCGTGGCGCGCGGTGCGCGCGATCCGGTCGCTGGGCCTAGAGGTGTCCGTCGAGAAAACCAGGGCCATGTGGTTTCTCCGCTCGGCCCGGTTGGCGGCGCCAACCCAGTGCTGGATCTGCGTGGGGGAGGGGATGGTCAAGGTCGGGTCCCAGATGCGGTACCTGGGACTCGAGCTTGACGGCCGGTGGCGTTTTGACCGCCACCTTGAGTCGCTGGCGCCCCGGGCGGAGAGGGCGACCGCTGCGCTCGGTCGCCTTCTCCCGAATCTCGGGGGACCCTGTGGACGGGTGCGTCGTCTGTTCGCGGTGGTGGTGCGAGTTTTGGTCCTGTACGGAGCCCCTGTGTGGGCGCGCGATGTCTTGGCTAGGGGGCGCAGTGGCGGCACACGGTCGCTGCTGCGTCGCATCGAGCGCAGGCTGGCCATAGGCATCGTGCGGGGGTACCGCACCATTTCATACGCGACGGCGATGGTGATGTCGGGGCTGATCCCCCTCGAGCTGGAGGCCCGCGTGTTGGCGGATGTGCATACGCACTCCAGGGAACTCCGGCTCCGGGGGGTGGCCCCGGATCAGGCGCGGCTCATGGTGGATGAGCTCAGGCGACATGCTCGGCGGCACGCAGCCCGGGAGTGGCGCGATAGCCTTCCCGGGACGAGGGAGGGCGAGAGGCGGGCCGTTCGGGCCATCCTCCCGGTGTTCGATCAATGGAACAGGGGATGGATGGGGCATAGGGTCTCCTACCGTGTGACGCAGGTGATGAGCGGGCACGGGTGCTTCGGCGACTACCTGTGTCGCATCGGGAGGGAGACCGAGGAGGCGTGTCACCACTGCGGCGAGCCGCGGGACACGGCGCAACACACTCTGGAGGAGTGTCCGGCATGGGGGGGAGAGCGCCGTGCCCTGCGGCGCGCGGTGGGCCACGACCTCTCGCTCCCGGCTGTCGTCGCTGCGGCAGCCGGTGGCGAGGAGGCGTGGAGGGGGTTCGCTTCCTTCTGCGAGCGGGTTATGCTGCGGAAGGAGGCTGCGGAACGGGATCGGGAGCGTAATCACGATCCCGGCCGAAGGGGGGGGAGGCGGCGCAGGGTACGCCCCGGGGGCGTACCCCCGTTGCGACGCCTCTGACGCGAGCGGGGACGCCCTTGATGATCTCGAGGCGGGGGATCGGATATCCCCTTACACTCGGTCACCAACGGCGTCCCCGGAGGCCGCCGGGCATCTCGAGCGGGGGCTCGGATGCTCATCGGGCGGCCTAACAGGGGGGAAGGCGCCACGTCGTCCGTTGCGTGGTGCCTTCGGATAGAGTAGGTACGGGAGGGGGCCGCGTCCCCCCCTGGGTGGTATGCTAAGGCGGGGGCACACCGGATTGACATGCGCGCGCAGAGCACGGGTGCCCCCAGGAGTCTAGGGACGGACGGGGAGGAGTTAGTGGGTATACTCGGCGTTGCACCAACCAGCCGAGGAGTCCCACATAACCCGGACCACCCCCCCCCCGGGGGGGTTCGGGTATCCGTAACGAGATTACCTCCTCGGAAAAAAAAAAAAAAAAAAAAAATAGGATAGGGGATTTGATAGGATAGAGGATAGGATAGGATAGAAGATAGGATAGGATAGAGGATAGGATAGGATAGAGGATAGGATAGAATAGAGGATAGGATAGGATAGAGGATTGGATAGAGGATAGGATAGGATAGAGGATATTATAGAATAGAGGATATGATAGGATAGAGGATAGGATAGGATAGAGGATAGGATAGGATAGAGGATAGGATAGGATAGAGGATAGGATAGGATAGAGGATAGGATAGGATAGAGGATAGGATAGGATAGGATAGAGGACAGGATAGGATAGAGGATAGGATAGACGATAGGATAGGATAGAAGATAGGATAGGATAGAGGATAGGATAGGATAGAGGATAGGATAGGATAGGATAGAGGATAGGATAGGATAGAGGATAGGATAGGATAGAGGATAGGATAGGATAGAGGATAGGATAGGATAGAGGATAGGATAGGATAGGATAGAGGATAGGATAGACGATAGGATAGGATAGAAGATAGGATAGGATAGAGGATAGGATAGGATAGAGGATAGGATAGGATAGAGGATAGGGTAGGATAGGATAGAGGATAGGATAGGATAGAGGATAGGATAGAGGATAGTATAGGATAAAGGATAGGATAGGATAGAGGATTGGATAGGATAGCGGCTAGAATAGGATAGAGGATAGGATAGGATAGAGAATTGGATAGGATACAGGAAAGGATAGGATTGAGGATAGATAATAGGATAGAGGATAGGATAGGATAGAGGATAGGATAGAGAATAGGGACGGATAGATGATATTATAGGATAGAGTGTACGATATTATAGAGGATAGGATAGGATAGAGGACAGGATAGGATAGAGGATTGGATAGGATACAGGAAAGGATAGGATTAAGGATAGATGATAGGATAGGATAGAGGATTGGATAGGATACGGGATAGGATAGGATAGAGGATAGGATAGGGGATTTTATAGGATAGAAGATAGGATAGGATAGAAGATAGGATAGGATAGAGGATAGGATAGGATAGAGGATAGGATAGACGATAGGATAGGATAGAGGATTGGATAGGATACGGGATAGGATAGGATAGAGGATAGGATAGGGGATTTTGTAGGATAGAAGATAGGATAGGATAGAAGATAGGATAGGATAGAGGATAGGATAGACGATAGGATAGGATAGAGGATAGGATAGGATAGAGAATAGGATAGGATAGTGGATAGTATAGGATAGAGGACAGGATAGGATAGAGGATTGGATAGGATACAGGAAAGGATAGGATTGAGGATAGATGATAGGATAGGATAGAGGATTGGATAGGATACAGGAAAGGATAGGATTGAGGATAGATAATAGGATAGGATAGAGGATAGGATAGAGAATAGGATAGAGGATAGGATAGAGAATAGGAACGGATAGATGATATTATAGGATAGAGTGTACGATATTATAGAGGATAGGATAGGATAGAGGACAGGATAGGATAGAGGATAGGATAGGATAGAGGATGGGATAGACGATAGGATAGGATAGAGGATAGGATAGGATAGAGAATAGGATAGGATAGTGGATAGTATAGGATAGAGGACAGGATAGGATAGAGGATTGGATAGGATACAGGAAAGGATAGGATTGAGGATAGATGATAGGATAGGATAGAGGACAGGATAGGATAGAGGATAGGATAAGATAGAGGATAGGATAGGATAGAGGATAGGATAGGATAGAGGATAGGATAAGATAGAGGATAGGATAGGACAGAGGATAGGATAGGGGATTTGATAGGATAGAGGATAGGATAGGATAGAAGATAGGATAGGATAGAGGATAGGATAGGATAGAGGATAGGATAGAATAGAGGATAGGATAGGATAGAGGATTGGATAGAGGATAGGATAGGATAGAGGATATTATAGAATAGAGGATATGATAGGATAGAGGATAGGATAGGATAGAGGATAGGATAGGATAGAGGATAGGATAGGATAGAGGATAGGATAGGATAGAGGATAGGATAGGATAGAGGATAGGATAGGATAGGATAGAGGACAGGATAGGATAGAGGATAGGATAGACGATAGGATAGGATAGAAGATAGGATAGGATAGAGGATAGGATAGGATAGAGGATAGGATAGGATAGGATAGAGGATAGGATAGGATAGAGGATAGGATAGGATAGAGGATAGGATAGGATAGAGGATAGGATAGGATAGAGGATAGGATAGGATAGGATAGAGGATAGGATAGACGATAGGATAGGATAGAAGATAGGATAGGATAGAGGATAGGATAGGATAGAGGATAGGATAGGATAGAGGATAGGGTAGGATAGGATAGAGGATAGGATAGGATAGAGGATAGGATAGACGATAGGATAGGATAGAGGATAGGATAGACGATAGGATAGGATAGAGGATAGTATAGGATAAAGGATAGGATAGGATAGAGGATTGGATAGGATAGAGGCTAGAATAGGATAGAGGATAGGATAGGATAGAGAATTGGATAGGATACAGGAAAGGATAGGATTGAGGATAGATAATAGGATAGAGGATAGGATAGGATAGAGGATAGGATAGAGAATAGGGACGGATAGATGATATTATAGGATAGAGTGTACGATATTATAGAGGATAGGATAGGATAGAGGACAGGATAGGATAGAGGATTGGATAGGATACAGGAAAGGATAGGATTAAGGATAGATGATAGGATAGGATAGAGGATTGGATAGGATACGGGATAGGATAGGATAGAGGATAGGATAGGGGATTTTATAGGATAGAAGATAGGATAGGATAGAAGATAGGATAGGATAGAGGATAGGATAGGATAGAGGATAGGATAGGATAGAGGATAGGATAGGATAGAGGATAGGATAGAATAGAGGATAGGATAGGATAGAGGATTGGATAGAGGATAGGATAGGATAGAGGATATTATAGAATAGAGGATATGATAGGATAGAGGATAGGATAGGATAGAGGATAGGATAGGATAGAGGATAGGATAGGATAGAGGATAGGATAGGATAGAGGATAGGATAGGATAGAGGATAGGATAGGATAGGATAGAGGACAGGATAGGATAGAGGATAGGATAGACGATAGGATAGGATAGAAGATAGGATAGGATAGAGGATAGGATAGGATAGAGGATAGGATAGGATAGGATAGAGGATAGGATAGGATAGAGGATAGGATAGGATAGAGGATAGGATAGGATAGAGGATAGGATAGGATAGAGGATAGGATAGGATAGGATACAGGAGAGGATAGGATTAAGGATAGATAATAGGATAGGATAGAGGATAGGATAGAGAATAGGATAGAGAATAGGAACGGATAGATGATATTATAGGATAGAGGATATTATATGATAGAGTATACGATATTATAGAGAGTAGGATAGGATAGAGCATAGGATAGGGGATTGGATAGGATAGGATACAGGATAGGCAAGGATAGAGGATAGGATAGAGGATAGGATATGATAGAGGATAGGATAGGATAGAGGATAGGATAGAACAGAGGATAGGATAGGGGATTTGATAGGATAGAGGATAGGATAGGATAGAAGATAGGATAGGATAGAGGATAGGATAGGATAGAGGATAGGATAGGATAGGATAAAGGATAGGATAGGATAGAAGATAGGATAGGATAGAGGATAGGATAGGATAGAGGATAGGATAGGATAGAGGATAGGATAGGATAGAGGATAGGATAGACGATAGGATAGGATAGAGGATAGGATAGGATAGAGGATAGGATAGGATAGAGGATAGGATAGGATAGAGGATAGGATAGGATAGGATAGGATAGAGGATAGGATAGGATGGAGGATAGGATAGGATAGAGGATAGGATAGGATAGAGGATAGGATAGGATAGAGGATAGGATAGGATAGGATAAAGGATAGGATAGGATAGAAGATTGGATAGGATAGAGGATAGGAAAGGATGGAGGATAGGATAGGATAGAGGATTGGATAGGATACAGGAAAGGATAGGATTAAGGATAGATAATAGGATAGGATAGATGATAGGATAGAGAATATGATAGAGGATAGGATAGAGAATAGGATAGAGGATAGGATTGGATAGAGGATAGGATAGGATAGAGGATAGGATAGGATAGAGGATAGGATAGGATAGGATAGACGATAGGATAGGATAGAAGATAGTATAGGATAAAGGATAGGATAGGATAGAGAATTGGATAGGATAGAGGCTAGAATAGGATAGAGGATAGGATAGGATAGAGAATTGGATAGGATACAGGAAAGGATAGGATTGAGGATAGATAATAGGATAGGATAGAGGATAGGATAGAGAATAGGATAGAGGATAGGATAGAGAATAGGAACGGATAGATGATATTATAGGATAGAGTGTACGATATTAAAGAGGATAGGATAGGATAGAGGACAGGATAGGATAGAGGATTGGATAGGATACAGGAAAGGATAGGATTAAGGATAGATGATAGGATAGGATAGAGGATTGGATAGGATACGGGATAGGATAGGATAGAGGATAGGGTAGGGGATTTTATAGGATAGAAGATAGGATAGGATAGAAGATAGGATAGGATAGATGATAGGATAGGATAGAAGATAGGATAGACGATAGGATAGAGGATAGGATAGAGAATAGGAACGGATAGATGATATTATAGGATAGAGTGTACGATATTATAGAGGATAGGATAGGATAAAGGATAGGATAGGATAGAGGATTGGATAGGATAGAGGATAGGAAAGGATAGAGGATAGGATAGGATAGAGGTTTGGATAGGATACAGGAGAGGATAGGATTAAGGATAGATAATAGGATAGGATAGTGGATAGGATAGAGAATAGGATAGAGAATAGGAACGGATAGATGATATTATAGGATAGAGGATATTATATGATAGAGTATACGATATTATAGAGGGTAGGATAGGATAGAGCATAGGATAGGGGATTGGATAGGATAGGATACAGGATAGGCAAGGATAGAGGATAGGATAGAGGATAGGATATGATAGAGGATAGGATAGGATAGAGGATAGGATAGAACAGAGGATAGGATAGGGGATTTGATAGGATAGAGGATAGGATAGGATAGAAGATAGGATAGGATAGAGGATAGGATAGGATAGAGGATAGGATAGGATAGGATAGAGGATAGGATAGGATAGAAGATAGGATAGGATAGAGGATAGGATAGGATAGAGGATAGGATAGGATAGAGGATAGGATAGGATAGAGGATAGGATAGACGATAGGATAGGATAGAGGATAGGATAGGGTAGAGGATAGGATAGGATAGGATAGAGGATAGGATAGGATGGAGGATAGGATAGGATAGAGGATAGGATAGGATAGAGGATAGGATAGGATAGAGGATAGGATAGGATAGAGGATAGGATAGAGGATAGGATAGGATAGAGGATAGGATAGGATAGAGGATAGGATAGGATAGAGGATAGGATAGGATAGGATAGAGGATAGGATAGGATAGAGGATAGGATAGGATAGAGGATAGAATAGGATAGAGGATAGGATAGACGATAGGATAGGATAGAAGATAGGATAGGATAGAGGATAGGATAGGATAGCGGATAGGATAGACGATAGGATAGGATAGAGGATAGGATAGGATAGAGGATAGGATAGGATAGAGGATAGGATAGGATAGAGGATAGGATAGGATAGATGACAGGATAGGATAGAGGATTGCATAGAATACAGGAAAGGATAGGATTGAGGATAGATAATAGGATAGGATAGAGGATAGGATAGAGAATAGGATAGAGGATAGGATAGAGAATAGGAACGGATAGATGATATTATAGGATAGAGTGTACGATATTAAAGAGGATAGGATAGGATAGAGGACAGGATAGGATAGAGGATTGGATAGGATACAGGAAAGGATAGGATTAAGGATAGATGATAGGATAGGATAGAGGATTGGATAGGATACGGGATAGGATAGGATAGAGGATAGGGTAGGGGATTTTATAGGGTAGAAGATAGGATAGGATAGAAGATAGGATAGGATAGATGATAGGATAGGATAGAGGATAGGATAGACGATAGGATAGAGGATAGGATAGAGAATAGGAACGGATAGATGATATTATAGGATAGAGTGTACGATATTATAGAGGATAGGATAGGATAAAGGATAGGATAGGATAGAGGATTGGATAGGATAGAGGATAGGAAAGGATAGAGGATAGGATAGGATAGAGGTTTGGATAGGATACAGGAGAGGATAGGATTAAGGATAGATAATAGGATAGGATAGTGGATAGGATAGAGAATAGGATAGAGAATAGGAACGGATAGATGATGTTATAGGATAGAGGATATTATATGATAGAGTATACGATATTATAGAGGGTAGGATAGGATAGAGCATAGGATAGGGGATTGGATAGGATAGGATACAGGATAGGCAAGGATAGAGGATAGGATAGAGGATAGGATATGATAGAGGATAGGATAGGATAGAGGATAGGATAGAACAGAGGATAGGATAGGGGATTTGATAGGATAGAGGATAGGATAGGATAGAAGATAGGATAGGATAGAGGATAGGATAGGATAGAGGATAGGATAGGATAGGATAGAGGATAGGATAGGATAGAAGATAGGATAGGATAGAGGATAGGATAGGATAGAGGATAGGATAGGATAGAGGATAGGATAGGATAGAGGATAGGATAGACGATAGGATAGGATAGAGGATAGGATAGGATAGAGGATAGGATAGGATAGGATAGAGGATAGGATAGGATGGAGGATAGGATAGGATAGAGGATAGGATAGGATAGAGGATAGGATAGGATAGAGGATAGGATAGGATAGAGGATAGGATAGAGGATAGGATAGGATAGAGGATAGGATAGGATAGAGGATAGGATAGGATAGAGGATAGGATAGGATAGGATAGAGGATAGGATAGGATAGAGGATAGAATAGGATAGAGGATAGGATAGACGATAGGATAGGATAGGAGATAGGATAGGATAGAGGATAGGATAGGATAGAGGATAGGATAGACGATAGGATAGGATAGAGGATAGGATAGGATAGAGGATAGGATAGGATAGAGGATAGGATAGGATAGATGACAGGATAGGATAGAGGATTGCATAGAATACAGGAAAGGATAGGATTGAGGATAGATGATAGGATAGGATAGAGGATAGGATAGGATAGAGGATAGGATAGGATAGAGGATAGGATAGGATAGAGGAAAGGATAGGATAGAGGATTGGATAGAGGATAGGATAGGATAGAGGATATTATAGAATAGAGGATATGATGGGATAGAGGATAGGATAGGATAGAGGATAGGATAGGATAGAGGATAGGATAGGATAGAGGATAGGATAGGATAGAGGATAGGATAGGATAGAGGATAGGATAGGATAGAGGATAGGATAGAGGATAGGATAGAGGATAGGATAGGATAGAGGATAGGATAGGATAGGATAGAGGATAGGATAGGATAGAGGATAGAATAGGATAGAGGATAGGATAGACGATAGGATAGGATAGAGGATATTATAGAATAGAGGATATGATAGGATAGAGGATAGGATAGGATAGAGGATAGGATAAGATAGAGGATAGGCTAGGATGGAGGCTAGGATAGAGGATAGGATAGGATAGAGGATAGGATAGGATAGGATAGAGGATAGGATAGGATGGAGGATAGGATAGGATAGAGGATAGGATAGAATAGAGGATAGGATAGGATAGAGGATTGGATAGAGGATAGGATAGGATAGAGGATAGGATAGGATAGAGGATAGGATAGGATAGAGGACAGGATAGGATAGAGGATTGGATAGGATACAGGAAAGGATAGGATTGAGGATAGATGATAGGATAGGATAGAGGACAGGATAGGATAGAGGATAGGATAAGATAGAGGATAGGATAGGATAGAGGATAGGATAGGATAGAGGATAGGATAAGATAGAGGATAGGCTAGGATAGAGGCTAGGATAGAGGATAGGATAGGATAGAGGATGCCTCCGGTGACGGAGTCGATGGACCCCCACCTGCTCGAGGGAGTGGTGGCGTCCCTCTTCCCGCGAGAGGGGGGACAACTGCGCCGCTCCCATTGGGAACAGGAGCCTCTCTCCTGGTCCGCAGAGTGGGAGGTGTCGGCCGGCGAGCTGGGTGAGGCGATGGCCAGGGCGCGGCGGGTGGGCCGCAAGGCCCCGGGCCCGGACGGGGTGCCGGGCCGCGCGTTGGTCTTGGCCCTGGAGGGGGGACTCGCCGCCGAACTCCGGCAGCTGTATAACGGCTGTCTGAGGGAGGGGGTGTTCCCCACGGAGTGGAAGTCGGGCAGGTTGGTCCTCCTTCCGAAGGGGGGCAAGTCCCGGGACTCGCCCTCAGGGTACCGGCCAATTTGTCTGCTGGACGAGGCGGGGAAGTTGTTCGAGCGCGTACTCGTTGGACGCCTCGTCCGGCACCTGTCGGCGGGAGGGGTCCCCGATCTGAGCGGGGTTCAATTCGGCTTCCGGGAGGGTCTCTCCACCGTCGACGCTATTCGGCGGGTGAGGGCTCTCTCGGAGGCCTGTACGAGGGGGGGCGGTGTTGCGTTGGCGATATCCTTGGATATCGCTAACGCGTTCAACACCGTCCCCTGGGATCGGATAATGGAGGCCCTGGTCTTCCACCGGGTGCCTCTGTATCTCAGAAGGGTGATTGGGAGCTATCTCTCCGACAGGGGTATAGAGTATCCCGGCCGGTACGGGATGGTGCGCAGGGGCGTCGTGCGCGGGGTTCCGCAGGGCTCGGTGTTGGGCCCGTTGCTGTGGAATCTTGCGTACGATCGCGTCCTGCGGGAGGAGATGCCTCCCGGGGTCAGCCTGACGTGTTACGCCGACGACACGCTGGTATTGGCCACCGGGAGGTATGCGAAGGAGGCCATCTGCCTGGCGGAGCGCGGCGCGTGGCGCGCGGTGCGCGCGATCCGGTCGCTGGGCCTAGAGGTGTCCGTCGAGAAAACCAGGGCCATGTGGTTTCTCCGCTCGGCCCGGTTGGCGGCGCCTCCCCAGTGCTGGATCTGCGTGGGGGAGGGGATGGTCAAGGTCGGGTCCCAGATGCGGTACCTGGGACTCGAGCTTGACGGCCGGTGGCGTTTTGACCGCCACCTTGAGTCGCTGGCGCCCCGGGCGGAGAGGGCGACCGCTGCGCTCGGTCGCCTTCTCCCGAATCTCGGGGGACCCTGTGGACGGGTGCGTCGTCTGTTCGCGGTGGTGGTGCGAGTTTTGGTCCTGTACGGAGCCCCTGTGTGGGCGCGCGATGTCTTGGCTAGGGGGCGCAGTGGCGGCACACGGTCGCTGCTGCGTCGCATCGAGCGCAGGCTGGCCATAGGCATCGTGCGGGGGTACCGCACCATTTCATACGCGACGGCGATGGTGATGTCGGGGCTGATCCCCCTCGAGCTGGAGGCCCGCGTGTTGGCGGATGTGCATACGCACTCCAGGGAACTCCGGCTCCGGGGGGTGGCCCCGGATCAGGCGCGGCTCATGGTGGATGAGCTCAGGCGACATGCTCGGCGGCACGCAGCCCGGGAGTGGCGCGATAGCCTTCCCGGGACGAGGGAGGGCGAGAGGCGGGCCGTTCGGGCCATCCTCCCGGTGTTCGATCAATGGAACAGGGGATGGATGGGGCATAGGGTCTCCTACCGTGTGACGCAGGTGATGAGCGGGCACGGGTGCTTCGGCGACTACCTGTGTCGCATCGGAAGGGAGACCGAGGAGGCGTGTCACCACTGCGGCGAGCCGCGGGACACGGCGCAACACACTCTGGAGGAGTGTCCGGCATGGGGGGAAGAGCGCCGTGCCCTGCGGCGCGCGGTGGGCCACGACCTCTCGCTCCCGGCTGTCGTCGCTGCGGCAGCCGGTGGCGAGGAGGCGTGGAGGGGGTTCGCTTCCTTCTGCGAGCGGGTTATGCTGCGGAAGGAGGCTGCGGAACGGGATCGGGAGCGTAATCACGATCCCGGCCGAAGGGGGGGGGGGGGAGGCGGCGCAGGGTACGCCCCGGGGGCGTACCACCGTTGCGACGCCTCTGACGCGAGCGGGGACGCCCTTGATGATCTCGAGGCGGGGGATCGGATATCCCCTTACACTCGGTCACCAACGGCGTCCCCGGAGGCCGCCGGGCATCTCGAGCGGGGGCTCGGATGCTCATCGGGCGGCCTAACAGGGGGGAAGGCGCCACGTCGTCCGTTGCGTGGTGCCTTCGGATAGAGTAGGTACGGGAGGGGGCCGCGTCCCCCCCCTGGGTGGTATGCTAAGGCGGGGGCACACCGGATTGACATGCGCGCGCAGAGCACGGGTGCCCCCAGGAGTCTAGGGACGGACGGGGAGGAGTTAGTGGGTATACTCGGCGTTGCACCAACCAGCCGAGGAGTCCCACATAACCCGGACCACCCCCCCCCCGGGGGGGGTTCGGGTATCCGTAACGAGATTACCTCCTCGGAAAAAAAAAAAAAAAAAAAAATAGGATAGGATAGAGGATAGGATAGTTTAGAGGATAGGATAGGATATTTGATAGGATAGAGGATAGGATAGGATAGAGCATAGGATAGGGGATTGGATAGGATAGGATAGAGGATAGGATAGGATAGGATAGAGGATAGGATAGGATAGAGGATAGGATAGGATAGGATAGAGGATAGAATAGGATAGAGGATAGGATAGACGATAGGATAGGATAGAAGATAGGATACTATACAGGATAGGATAGGATAGAGGATAGGATAGGATAGAGGATAGGATAGGATAGAAGATAGGATAGGATAGAGGATAGTATATAATAGAGGATAGGATAGGATAGAGGATAGGATAGGATAGGATAGAGGATAGGATAGGATAGAGGATGGGATAGACGATAGGATAGGATAGAGGATAGTATTGGATAAAGGATAGGATAGGATAGAGGATTGGATCGTATAGAGGATAGGATAGGATAGAGGATAGGATAGGATAGAGGATTGGATAGGATACAGGAAAGGATAGGATTGAGGATAGATAATAGGATAGGATAGAGGATAGGATAGAGAATAGGATAGAGGATAGGATAGAGAATAGGAACGGATAGATGATATTATAGGATAGAGTGTACGATATTATAGAGGATAGGATAGGATAGAGGACAGGATAGGATAGAGGATTGGATAGGATAGAGGATAGGATAGGATAGAGGATAGGATAGGATAGAGGACAGGATAGGATAGAGGATTGGATAGGATACAGGAAAGGATAGGATTGAGGATAGATGATAGGATAGGATAGAGGACAGGATAGGATAGAGGATAGGATAAGATAGAGGATAGGATAGGATAGAGGATAGGATAGGATAGAGGATAGGATAAGATAGAGGATAGGCTTGGATAGAGGCTAGGATAGAGGATAGGATAGGATAGAGGATAGGATAGTTTAGAGGATAGGATAGGGGATTTGATAGGATAGAGGATAGGATAGGATAGAAGACAGGATAGGATAGAGGATAGGATAGAATAGAGGATAGGATAGGATAGAGGATTGGATAGAGGATAGGATAGGATAGAGGATATTATAGAATAGGGGATATGATAGGATAGAGGATAGGATAGGATAGAGGATAGGATAGGATAGAGGATAGGATAGAATAGAGGATAGGATAGGATAGAGGATAGGATAGGCTGGAGGATAGGATAGGATAGAGGATAGGATAGGATAGAGGATAGGATAGGATAGAGGATTTGATAGAGGATAGGATAGGATAGAGGGTAGGATAGGATAGGGTAGAGGATAGGATAGGATAGAGGATAGGATAGACGATAGGGTAGGATAGAGCATAGGATAGGGGATTGGATAGGATAGGATAGAGGATAGGATAGGATAGGATAGAGGATAGGATAGGATAGAGGATAGGATAGGATAGGATAGAGGATAGAATAGGATAGAGGATAGGATAGACGATAGGATAGGATAGAAGATAGGATAGGATAGAGGATAGGATAGGATAGAGGATAGGATAGGATAGAAGATAGGATAGGATAGATGATAGGATAGAGGATAGGATAGGATAGAGGATAGGATAGGATAGGATAGAGGATAGGATAGGATAGAAGATAGGATAGGATAGATGATAGGATAGGATAGAGGATAGGATAGACGATAGGATAGAGGATAGGATAGAGAATAGGAACGGATAGATGATATTATAGGATAGAGTGTACGATATTATAGAGGATAGGATAGGATAAAGGATAGGATAGGATAGAGGATTGGATAGGATAGAGGATAGGAAAGGATAGAGGATAGGATAGGATAGAGGTTTGGATAGGATACAGGAGAGGATAGGATTAAGGATAGATAATAGGATAGGATAGAGGATAGGATAGAGAATAGGATAGAGAATAGGAACGGATAGATGATATTATAGGATAGAGGATATTATATGATAGAGTATACGATATTATAGAGGGTAGGATAGGATAGAGCATAGGATAGGGGATTGGATAGGATAGGATACAGGATAGGCAAGGATAGAGGATAGGATAGAGGATAGGATATGATAGAGGATAGGATAGGATAGAGGATAGGATAGAACAGAGGATAGGATAGGGGATTTGATAGGATAGAGGATAGGATAGGATAGAAGATAGGATAGGATAGAGGATAGGATAGGATAGAGGATAGGATAGGATAGGATAGAGGATAGGATAGGATAGAAGATAGGATAGGATAGAGGATAGGATAGGATAGAGGATAGGATAGGATAGAGGATAGGATAGGATAGAGGATAGGATAGACGATAGGATAGGATAGAGGATAGGATAGGGTAGAGGATAGGATAGGATAGGATAGAGGATAGGATAGGATGGAGGATAGGATAGGATAGAGGATAGGATAGGATAGAGGATAGGATAGGATAGAGGATAGGATAGGATAGAGGATAGGATAGAGGATAGGATAGGATAGAGGATAGGATAGGATAGAGGATAGGATAGGGGATTGGATAGGATAGGATACAGGATAGGCAAGGATAGAGGATAGGATAGAGGATAGGATATGATAGAGGATAGGATAGGATAGAGGATAGGATAGAACAGAGGATAGGATAGGGGATTTGATAGGATAGAGGATAGGATAGGATAGAAGATAGGATAGGATAGAGGATAGGATAGGATAGAGGATAGGATAGGATAGGATAGAGGATAGGATAGGATAGAAGATTGGATAGGATAGAGGATAGGAAAGGATGGAGGATAGGATAGGATAGAGGATTGGATAGGATACAGGAAAGGATAGGATTAAGGATAGATAATAGGATAGGATAGATGATAGGATAGAGAATATGATAGAGGATAGGATAGAGAATAGGATAGAGGATAGGATTGGATAGAGGATAGGATAGGATAGAGGATAGGATAGGATAGAGGATAGGATAGGATAGGATAGACGATAGGATAGGATAGAAGATAGTATAGGATAAAGGATAGGATAGGATAGAGAATTGGATAGGATAGAGGCTAGAATAGGATAGAGGATAGGATAGGATAGAGAATTGGATAGGATACAGGAAAGGATAGGATTGAGGATAGATAATAGGATAGGATAGAGGATAGGATAGAGAATAGGATAGAGGATAGGATAGAGAATAGGAACGGATAGATGATATTATAGGATAGAGTGTACGATATTAAAGAGGATAGGATAGGATAGAGGATAGGATAGGATAGAGGATAGGATAGGATAGGATAGGATAGAGGATAGGATAGGATGGAGGATAGGATAGGATAGAGGATAGGATAGGATAGAGGATAGGATAGGATAGAGGATAGGATAGGATAGGATAAAGGATAGGATAGGATAGAAGATTGGATAGGATAGAGGATAGGAAAGGATGGAGGATAGGATAGGATAGAGGATTGGATAGGATACAGGAAAGGATAGGATTAAGGATAGATAATAGGATAGGATAGATGATAGGATAGAGAATATGATAGAGGATAGGATAGAGAATAGGATAGAGGATAGGATTGGATAGAGGATAGGATAGGATAGAGGATAGGATAGGATAGAGGATAGGATAGGATAGGATAGACGATAGGATAGGATAGAAGATAGTATAGGATAAAGGATAGGATAGGATAGAGAATTGGATAGGATAGAGGCTAGAATAGGATAGAGGATAGGATAGGATAGAGAATTGGATAGGATACAGGAAAGGATAGGATTGAGGATAGATAATAGGATAGGATAGAGGATAGGATAGAGAATAGGATAGAGGATAGGATAGAGAATAGGAACGGATAGATGATATTATAGGATAGAGTGTACGATATTAAAGAGGATAGGATAGGATAGAGGACAGGATAGGATAGAGGATTGGATAGGATACAGGAAAGGATAGGATTAAGGATAGATGATAGGATAGGATAGAGGATTGGATAGGATACGGGATAGGATAGGATAGAGGATAGGGTAGGGGATTTTATAGGATAGAAGATAGGATAGGATAGAAGATAGGATAGGATAGATGATAGGATAGGATAGAGGATAGGATAGACGATAGGATAGAGGATAGGATAGAGAATAGGAACGGATAGATGATATTATAGGATAGAGTGTACGATATTATAGAGGATAGGATAGGATAAAGGATAGGATAGGATAGAGGATTGGATAGGATAGAGGATAGGAAAGGATAGAGGATAGGATAGGATAGAGGTTTGGATAGGATACAGGAGAGGATAGGATTAAGGATAGATAATAGGATAGGATAGTGGATAGGATAGAGAATAGGATAGAGAATAGGAACGGATAGATGATATTATAGGATAGAGGATATTATATGATAGAGTATACGATATTATAGAGGGTAGGATAGGATAGAGCATAGGATAGGGGATTGGATAGGATAGGATACAGGATAGGCAAGGATAGAGGATAGGATAGAGGATAGGATATGATAGAGGATAGGATAGGATAGAGGATAGGATAGAACAGAGGATAGGATAGGGGATTTGATAGGATAGAGGATAGGATAGGATAGAAGATAGGATAGGATAGAGGATAGGATAGGATAGAGGATAGGATAGGATAGGATAGAGGATAGGATAGGATAGAAGATAGGATAGGATAGAGGATAGGATAGGATAGAGGATAGGATAGGATAGAGGATAGGATAGGATAGAGGATAGGATAGACGATAGGATAGGATAGAGGATAGGATAGGATAGAGGATAGGATAGGATAGAGGATAGGATAGGATAGATGACAGGATAGGATAGAGGATTGCATAGAATACAGGAAAGGATAGGATTGAGGATAGATAATAGGATAGGATAGAGGATAGGATAGAGAATAGGATAGAGGATAGGATAGAGAATAGGAACGGATAGATGATATTATAGGATAGAGTGTACGATATTAAAGAGGATAGGATAGGATAGATGATAGGATAGGATAGAGGATTGGATAGGATACGGGATAGGATAGGATAGAGGATAGGGTAGGGGATTTTATAGGATAGACGATAGGATAGGATAGAGGATAGGATAGGATAGAGGATAGGATAGGATAGGATAGAGGATAGGATAGGATGGAGGATAGGATAGGATAGAGGATAGGATAGGATAGAGGATAGGATAGGATAGAGAATAGGATAGGATAGTGGATAGTATAGGATAGAGGACAGGATAGGATAGAGGATTGGATAGGATACAGGAAAGGATAGGATTGAGGATAGATGATAGGATAGGATAGAGGATTGGATAGGATACAGGAAAGGATAGGATTGAGGATAGATAATAGGATAGGATAGAGGATAGGATAGAGAATAGGATAGAGGATAGGATAGAGAATAGGAACGGATAGATGATATTATAGGATAGAGTGTACGATATTATAGAGGATAGGATAGGATAGAGGACAGGATAGGATAGAGGATTGCATAGGATACAGGAAAGGTTAGGATTAAGGATAGATGATAGGATAGGATAGAGGATTGGATAGGATACGGGTTAGGATAGGATAGAGGATAGGATAGGATAAAGGATAGGATAGGATAGAGGATTGGATAGGATAGAGGATAGGAAAGGATAGATGATAGGATAGGATAGAGGATTGGTTAGGATACAGGATAGGCTAGGAGAGAGGATAGGATAGAGGATAGGATATGATAGAGAATAGGATAAGATAGAGGATAGGATAGGATAGAGGATAGGATAGAGGATAGGATAGGATAGAGGATAGGATAGTTTAGAGGATAGGATAGGGGATTTGATAGGATAGAGGATAGGATAGGATAGAAGATAGGATAGGATAGAGGATAGGATAGGATAGAGGATAGGATAGAATAGAGGATAGGATAGGATAGAGGATTGGATAGAGGATAGGATAGGATAGAGGATAGGATAAGATAGAGGATAGGATAGGACAGAGGATAGGATAGGGGATTTGATAGGATAGAGGATAGGATAGGATAGAAGATAGGATAGGATAGAGGATAGGATAGGATAGAGGATAGGATAGAATAGAGGATAGGATAGGATAGAGGATAGGATAGGATAGGATAGAGGATAGAATAGGATAGAGGATAGGATAGACGATAGGATAGGATAGAAGATAGGATAGGATAGAGGATAGGATAGGATAGAGGATAGGATAGGATAGAAGATAGGATAGGATAGATGATAGGATAGGATAGAGGATAGGATAGACGATAGGATAGAGGATAGGATAGAGAATAGGAACGGATAGATGATATTATAGGATAGAGTTTACGATATTATAGAGGATAGGATAGGATAAAGGAATGGATAGGATAGAGGATTGGATAGGATAGAGGATAGGAAAGGATAGAGGATAGGATAGGATAGAGGTTTGGATAGGATACAGGAGAGGATAGGATTAAGGATAGATAATAGGATAGGATAGAGGATAGGATAGAGAATAGGATAGAGAATAGGAACGGATAGATGATATTATAGGATAGAGGATATTATATGATAGAGTATACGATATTATAGAGAGTAGGATAGGATAGAGCATAGGATAGGGGATTGGATAGGATAGGATACAGGATAGGCAAGGATAGAGGATAGGATAGAGGATAGGATATGATAGAGGATAGGATAGGATAGAGGATAGGATAGAACAGAGGATAGGATAGGGGATTTGATAGGATAGAGGATAGGATAGGATAGAAGATAGGATAGGATAGAGGATAGGATAGGATAGAGGATAGGATAGGATAGGATAAAGGATAGGATAGGATAGAAGATAGGATAGGATAGAGGATAGGATAGGATAGAGGATAGGATAGGATAGAGGATAGGATAGGATAGAGGATAGGATAGACGATAGGATAGGATAGAGGATAGGATAGGATAGAGGATAGGATAGGATAGAGGATAGGATAGGATAGGATAGGATAGAGGATAGGATAGGATGGAGGATAGGATAGGATAGAGGATAGGATAGGATAGAGGATAGGATAGGATAGAGGATAGGATAGGATAGGATAAAGGATAGGATAGGATAGAAGATTGGATAGGATAGAGGATAGGAAAGGATGGAGGATAGGATAGGATAGAGGATTGGATAGGATACAGGAAAGGATAGGATTAAGGATAGATAATAGGATAGGATAGATGATAGGATAGAGAATATGATAGAGGATAGGATAGAGAATAGGATAGAGGATAGGATTGGATAGAGGATAGGATAGGATAGAGGATAGGATAGGATAGAGGATAGGATAGGGGATTTTATAGGATAGAAGATAGGATAGGATAGAAGATAGGATAGGATAGAGGATAGGATAGACGATAGGATAGGATAGAGGATAGGATAGGATAGAGAATAGGATAGGATAGTGGATAGTATAGGATAGAGGACAGGATAGGATAGAGGATTGGATAGGATACAGGAAAGGATAGGATTGAGGATAGATGATAGGATAGGATAGAGGATTGGATAGGATACAGGAAAGGATAGGATTGAGGATAGATAATAGGATAGGATAGAGGATAGGATAGAGAATAGGATAGAGGATAGGATAGAGAATAGGAACGGATAGATGATATTATAGGATAGAGTGTACGATATTATAGAGGATAGGATAGGATAGAGGACAGGATAGGATAGAGGATTGCATAGGATACAGGAAAGGTTAGGATTAAGGATAGATGATAGGATAGGATAGAGGATTGGATAGGATACGGGTTAGGATAGGATAGAGGATAGGATAGGATAAAGGATAGGATAGGATAGAGGATTGGATAGGATAGAGGATAGGAAAGGATAGATGATAGGATAGGATAGAGGATTGGTTAGGATACAGGATAGGCTAGGAGAGAGGATAGGATAGAGGATAGGATATGATAGAGAATAGGATAAGATAGAGGATAGGATAGGATAGAGGATAGGATAGAGGATAGGATAGGATAGAGGATAGGATAGTTTAGAGGATAGGATAGGGGATTTGATAGGATAGAGGATAGGATAGGATAGAAGATAGGATAGGATAGAGGATAGGATAGGATAGAGGATAGGATAGAATAGAGGATAGGATAGGATAGAGGATTGGATAGAGGATTGGATAGAGGATAGGATAGGATAGAGGATAGGATAAGATAGAGGATAGGATAGGACAGAGGATAGGATAGGGGATTTGATAGGATAGAGGATAGGATAGGATAGAAGATAGGATAGGATAGAGGATAGGATAGGATAGAGGATAGGATAGAATAGAGGATAGGATAGGATAGAGGATAGGATAGGATAGGATAGAGGATAGAATAGGATAGAGGATAGGATAGACGATAGGATAGGATAGAAGATAGGATAGGATAGAGGATAGGATAGGATAGAGGATAGGATAGGATAGAAGATAGGATAGGATAGATGATAGGATAGGATAGAGGATAGGATAGACGATAGGATAGAGGATAGGATAGAGAATAGGAACGGATAGATGATATTATAGGATAGAGTGTACGATATTATAGAGGATAGGATAGGATAAAGGAATGGATAGGATAGAGGATTGGATAGGATAGAGGATAGGAAAGGATAGAGGATAGGATAGGATAGAGGTTTGGATAGGATACAGGAGAGGATAGGATTAAGGATAGATAATAGGATAGGATAGAGGATAGGATAGAGAATAGGATAGAGAATAGGAACGGATAGATGATATTATAGGATAGAGGATATTATATGATAGAGTATACGATATTATAGAGAGTAGGATAGGATAGAGCATAGGATAGGGGATTGGATAGGATAGGATACAGGATAGGCAAGGATAGAGGATAGGATAGAGGATAGGATATGATAGAGGATAGGATAGGATAGAGGATAGGATAGAACAGAGGATAGGATAGGGGATTTGATAGGATAGAGGATAGGATAGGATAGAAGATAGGATAGGATAGAGGATAGGATAGGATAGAGGATAGGATAGGATAGGATAAAGGATAGGATAGGATAGAAGATAGGATAGGATAGAGGATAGGATAGGATAGAGGATAGGATAGGATAGAGGATAGGATAGGATAGAGGATAGGATAGACGATAGGATAGGATAGAGGATAGGATAGGATAGAGGATAGGATAGGATAGAGGATAGGATAGGATAGGATAGGATAGAGGATAGGATAGGATGGAGGATAGGATAGGATAGAGGAGAGGATAGGATAGAGGATAGGATAGGATAGAGGATAGGATAGGATAGGATAAAGGATAGGATAGGATAGAAGATTGGATAGGATAGAGGATAGGAAAGGATGGAGGATAGGATAGGATAGAGGATTGGATAGGATACAGGAAAGGATAGGATTAAGGATAGATAATAGGATAGGATAGATGATAGGATAGAGAATATGATAGAGGATAGGATAGAGAATAGGATAGAGGATAGGATTGGATAGAGGATAGGATAGGATAGAGGATAGGATAGGATAGAGGATAGGATAGGATAGGATAGACGATAGGATAGGATAGAAGATAGTATAGGATAAAGGATAGGATAGGATAGAGAATTGGATAGGATAGAGGCTAGAATAGGATAGAGGATAGGATAGGATAGAGAATTGGATAGGATACAGGAAAGGATAGGATTGAGGATAGATAATAGGATAGGATAGAGGATAGGATAGAGAATAGGATAGAGGATAGGATAGAGAATAGGAACGGATAGATGATATTATAGGATAGAGTGTACGATATTAAAGAGGATAGGATAGGATAGAGGACAGGATAGGATAGAGGATTGGATAGGATACAGGAAAGGATAGGATTAAGGATAGATGATAGGATAGGATAGAGGATTGGATAGGATACGGGATAGGATAGGATAGAGGATAGGGTAGGGGATTTTATAGGATAGAAGATAGGATAGGATAGAAGATAGGATAGGATAGATGATAGGATAGGATAGAAGATAGGATAGACGATAGGATAGAGGATAGGATAGAGAATAGGAACGGATAGATGATATTATAGGATAGAGTGTACGATATTAAAGAGGATAGGATAGGATAGAGGACAGGATAGGATAGAGGATTGGATAGGATACAGGAAAGGATAGGATTAAGGATAGATGATAGGATAGGATAGAGGATTGGATAGGATACGGGATAGGATAGGATAGAGGATAGGGTAGGGGATTTTATAGGGTAGAAGATAGGATAGGATAGAAGATAGGATAGGATAGATGATAGGATAGGATAGAGGATAGGATAGACGATAGGATAGAGGATAGGATAGAGAATAGGAACGGATAGATGATATTATAGGATAGAGTGTACGATATTATAGAGGATAGGATAGGATAAAGGATAGGATAGGATAGAGGATTGGATAGGATAGAGGATAGGAAAGGATAGAGGATAGGATAGGATAGAGGTTTGGATAGGATACAGGAGAGGATAGGATTAAGGATAGATAATAGGATAGGATAGTGGATAGGATAGAGAATAGGATAGAGAATAGGAACGGATAGATGATGTTATAGGATAGAGGATATTATATGATAGAGTATACGATATTATAGAGGGTAGGATAGGATAGAGCATAGGATAGGGGATTGGATAGGATAGGATACAGGATAGGCAAGGATAGAGGATAGGATAGAGGATAGGATATGATAGAGGATAGGATAGGATAGAGGATAGGATAGAACAGAGGATAGGATAGGGGATTTGATAGGATAGAGGATAGGATAGGATAGAAGATAGGATAGGATAGAGGATAGGATAGGATAGAGGATAGGATAGGATAGGATAGAGGATAGGATAGGATAGAAGATAGGATAGGATAGAGGATAGGATAGGATAGAGGATAGGATAGGATAGAGGATAGGATAGGATAGAGGATAGGATAGACGATAGGATAGGATAGAGGATAGGATAGGATAGAGGATAGGATAGGATAGGATAGAGGATAGGATAGGATGGAGGATAGGATAGGATAGAGGATAGGATAGGATAGAGGATAGGATAGGATAGAGGATAGGATAGGATAGAGGATAGGATAGAGGATAGGATAGGATAGAGGATAGGATAGGATAGAGGATAGGATAGGATAGAGGATAGGATAGGATAGGATAGAGGATAGGATAGGATAGAGGATAGAATAGGATAGAGGATAGGATAGACGATAGGATAGGATAGAAGATAGGATAGGATAGAGGATAGGATAGGATAGAGGATAGGATAGACGATAGGATAGGATAGAGGATAGGATAGGATAGAGGATAGGATAGGATAGAGGATAGGATAGGATAGATGACAGGATAGGATAGAGGATTGCTTAGAATACAGGAAAGGATAGGATTGAGGATAGATGATAGGATAGGATAGAGGATAGGATAGGATAGAGGATAGGATAGGATAGAGGATAGGATAGGATAGAGGAAAGGATAGGATAGAGGATTGGATAGAGGATAGGATAGGATAGAGGATATTATAGAATAGAGGATATGATGGGATAGAGGATAGGATAGGATAGAGGATAGGATAGGATAGAGGATAGGATAGGATAGAGGATAGGATAGGATAGAGGATAGGATAGGATAGAGGATAGGATAGGATAGAGGATAGGATAGAGGATAGGATAGAGGATAGGATAGGATAGAGGATAGGATAGGATAGGATAGAGGATAGGATAGGATAGAGGATAGAATAGGATAGAGGATAGGATAGACGATAGGATAGGATAAAGGATATTATAGAATAGAGGATATGATAGGATAGAGGATAGGATAGGATAGAGGATAGGATAAGATAGAGGATAGGCTAGGATGGAGGCTAGGATAGAGGATAGGATAGGATAGAGGATAGGATAGGATAGGATAGAGGATAGGATAGGATGGAGGATAGGATAGGATAGAGGATAGGATAGAATAGAGGATAGGATAGGATAGAGGATTGGATAGAGGATAGGATAGGATAGAGGATAGGATAGGATAGAGGATAGGATAGGATAGAGGACAGGATAGGATAGAGGATTGGATAGGATACAGGAAAGGATAGGATTGAGGATAGATGATAGGATAGGATAGAGGACAGGATAGGATAGAGGATAGGATAAGATAGAGGATAGGATAGGATAGAGGATAGGATAGGATAGAGGATAGGATAAGATAGAGGATAGGCTAGGATAGAGGCTAGGATAGAGGATAGGATAGGATAGAGGATAGGATAGTTTAGAGGATAGGATAGGATATTTGATAGGATAGAGGATAGGATAGGATAGAGCATAGGATAGGGGATTGGATAGGATAGGATAGAGGATAGGATAGGATAGGATAGAGGATAGGATAGGATAGAGGATAGGATAGGATAGGATAGAGGATAGAATAGGATAGAGGATAGGATAGACGATAGGATAGGATAGAAGATAGGATACTATACAGGATAGGATAGGATAGAGGATAGGATAGGATAGAGGATAGGATAGGATAGAAGATAGGATAGGATAGAGGATAGTATATAATAGAGGATAGGATAGGATAGAGGATAGGATAGGATAGGATAGAGGATAGGATAGGATAGAGGATGGGATAGACGATAGGATAGGATAGAGGATAGTATTGGATAAAGGATAGGATAGGATAGAGGATTGGATCGTATAGAGGATAGGATAGGATAGAGGATAGGATAGGATAGAGGATTGGATAGGATACAGGAAAGGATAGGATTGAGGATAGATAATAGGATAGGATAGAGGATAGGATAGAGAATAGGATAGAGGATAGGATAGAGAATAGGAACGGATAGATGATATTATAGGATAGAGTGTACGATATTATAGAGGATAGGATAGGATAGAGGACAGGATAGGATAGAGGATTGGATAGGATAGAGGATAGGATAGGATAGAGGATAGGATAGGATAGAGGACAGGATAGGATAGAGGATTGGATAGGATACAGGAAAGGATAGGATTGAGGATAGATGATAGGATAGGATAGAGGACAGGATAGGATAGAGGATAGGATAAGATAGAGGATAGGATAGGATAGAGGATAGGATAGGATAGAGGATAGGATAAGATAGAGGATAGGCTTGGATAGAGGCTAGGATAGAGGATAGGATAGGATAGAGGATAGGATAGTTTAGAGGATAGGATAGGGGATTTGATAGGATAGAGGATAGGATAGGATAGAAGACAGGATAGGATAGAGGATAGGATAGAATAGAGGATAGGATAGGATAGAGGATTGGATAGAGGATAGGATAGGATAGAGGATATTATAGAATAGGGGATATGATAGGATAGAGGATAGGATAGGATAGAGGATAGGATAGGATAGAGGATAGGATAGAATAGAGGATAGGATAGGATAGAGGATAGGATAGGATAGAGGATAGGATAGGATAGAGGATAGGATAGGATAGAGGATAGGATAGGATAGAGGATTTGATAGAGGATAGGATAGGATAGAGGATAGGATAGGATAGGGTAGAGGATAGGATAGGATAGAGGATAGGATAGACGATAGGGTAGGATAGAGCATAGGATAGGGGATTGGATAGGATAGGATAGAGGATAGGATAGGATAGGATAGAGGATAGGATAGGATAGAGGATAGGATAGGATAGGATAGAGGATAGAATAGGATAGAGGATAGGATAGACGATAGGATAGGATAGAAGATAGGATAGGATAGAGGATAGGATAGGATAGAGGATAGGATAGGATAGAAGATAGGATAGGATAGATGATAGGATAGAGGATAGGATAGGATAGAGGATAGGATAGGATAGGATAGAGGATAGGATAGGATAGAAGATAGGATAGGATAGATGATAGGATAGGATAGAGGATAGGATAGACGATAGGATAGAGGATAGGATAGAGAATAGGAACGGATAGATGATATTATAGGATAGAGTGTACGATATTATAGAGGATAGGATAGGATAAAGGATAGGATAGGATAGAGGATTGGATAGGATAGAGGATAGGAAAGGATAGAGGATAGGATAGGATAGAGGTTTGGATAGGATACAGGAGAGGATAGGATTAAGGATAGATAATAGGATAGGATAGAGGATAGGATAGAGAATAGGATAGAGAATAGGAACGGATAGATGATATTATAGGATAGAGGATATTATATGATAGAGTATACGATATTATAGAGGGTAGGATAGGATAGAGCATAGGATAGGGGATTGGATAGGATAGGATACAGGATAGGCAAGGATAGAGGATAGGATAGAGGATAGGATATGATAGAGGATAGGATAGGATAGAGGATAGGATAGAACAGAGGATAGGATAGGGGATTTGATAGGATAGAGGATAGGATAGGATAGAAGATAGGATAGGATAGAGGATAGGATAGGATAGAGGATAGGATAGGATAGGATAGAGGATAGGATAGGATAGAAGATTGGATAGGATAGAGGATAGGAAAGGATGGAGGATAGGATAGGATAGAGGATTGGATAGGATACAGGAAAGGATAGGATTAAGGATAGATAATAGGATAGGATAGATGATAGGATAGAGAATATGATAGAGGATAGGATAGAGAATAGGATAGAGGATAGGATTGGATAGAGGATAGGATAGGATAGAGGATAGGATAGGATAGAGGATAGGATAGGATAGGATAGACGATAGGATAGGATAGAAGATAGTATAGGATAAAGGATAGGATAGGATAGAGAATTGGATAGGATAGAGGCTAGAATAGGATAGAGGATAGGATAGGATAGAGAATTGGATAGGATACAGGAAAGGATAGGATTGAGGATAGATAATAGGATAGGATAGAGGATAGGATAGAGAATAGGATAGAGGATAGGATAGAGAATAGGAACGGATAGATGATATTATAGGATAGAGTGTACGATATTAAAGAGGATAGGATAGGATAGAGGACAGGATAGGATAGAGGATTGGATAGGATACAGGAAAGGATAGGATTAAGGATAGATGATAGGATAGGATAGAGGATTGGATAGGATACGGGATAGGATAGGATAGAGGATAGGGTAGGGGATTTTATAGGATAGAAGATAGGATAGGATAGAAGATAGGATAGGATAGATGATAGGATAGGATAGAGGATAGGATAGACGATAGGATAGAGGATAGGATAGAGAATAGGAACGGATAGATGATATTATAGGATAGAGTGTACGATATTATAGAGGATAGGATAGGATAAAGGATAGGATAGGATAGAGGATTGGATAGGATAGAGGATAGGAAAGGATAGAGGATAGGATAGGATAGAGGTTTGGATAGGATACAGGAGAGGATAGGATTAAGGATAGATAATAGGATAGGATAGTGGATAGGATAGAGAATAGGATAGAGAATAGGAACGGATAGATGATATTATAGGATAGAGGATATTATATGATAGAGTATACGATATTATAGAGGGTAGGATAGGATAGAGCATAGGATAGGGGATTGGATAGGATAGGATACAGGATAGGCAAGGATAGAGGATAGGATAGAGGATAGGATATGATAGAGGATAGGATAGGATAGAGGATAGGATAGAACAGAGGATAGGATAGGGGATTTGATAGGATAGAGGATAGGATAGGATAGAAGATAGGATAGGATAGAGGATAGGATAGGATAGAGGATAGGATAGGATAGGATAGAGGATAGGATAGGATAGAAGATAGGATAGGATAGAGGATAGGATAGGATAGAGGATAGGATAGGATAGAGGATAGGATAGGATAGAGGATAGGATAGACGATAGGATAGGATAGAGGATAGGATAGGATAGAGGATAGGATAGGATAGAGGATAGGATAGGATAGGATAGGATAGAGGATAGGATAGGATGGAGGATAGGATAGGATAGAGGATAGGATAGGATAGAGGATAGGATAGGATAGAGGATAGGATAGGATAGGATAAAGGATAGGATAGGATAGAAGATTGGATAGGATAGAGGATAGGAAAGGATGGAGGATAGGATAGGATAGAGGATTGGATAGGATACAGGAAAGGATAGGATTAAGGATAGATAATAGGATAGGATAGATGATAGGATAGAGAATATGATAGAGGATAGGATAGAGAATAGGATAGAGGATAGGATTGGATAGAGGATAGGATAGGATAGAGGATAGGATAGGATAGAGGATAGGATAGGATAGGATAGACGATAGGATAGGATAGAAGATAGTATAGGATAAAGGATAGGATAGGATAGAGAATTGGATAGGATAGAGGCTAGAATAGGATAGAGGATAGGATAGGATAGAGAATTGGATAGGATACAGGAAAGGATAGGATTGAGGATAGATAATAGGATAGGATAGAGGATAGGATAGAGAATAGGATAGAGGATAGGATAGAGAATAGGAACGGATAGATGATATTATAGGATAGAGTGTACGATATTAAAGAGGATAGGATAGGATAGAGGACAGGATAGGATAGAGGATTGGATAGGATACAGGAAAGGATAGGATTAAGGATAGATGATAGGATAGGATAGAGGATTGGATAGGATACGGGATAGGATAGGATAGAGGATAGGGTAGGGGATTTTATAGGATAGAAGATAGGATAGGATAGAAGATAGGATAGGATAGATGATAGGATAGGATAGAGGATAGGATAGACGATAGGATAGAGGATAGGATAGAGAATAGGAACGGATAGATGATATTATAGGATAGAGTGTACGATATTATAGAGGATAGGATAGGATAAAGGATAGGATAGGATAGAGGATTGGATAGGATAGAGGATAGGAAAGGATAGAGGATAGGATAGGATAGAGGTTTGGATAGGATACAGGAGAGGATAGGATTAAGGATAGATAATAGGATAGGATAGTGGATAGGATAGAGAATAGGATAGAGAATAGGAACGGATAGATGATATTATAGGATAGAGGATATTATATGATAGAGTATACGATATTATAGAGGGTAGGATAGGATAGAGCATAGGATAGGGGATTGGATAGGATAGGATACAGGATAGGCAAGGATAGAGGATAGGATAGAGGATAGGATATGATAGAGGATAGGATAGGATAGAGGATAGGATAGAACAGAGGATAGGATAGGGGATTTGATAGGATAGAGGATAGGATAGGATAGAAGATAGGATAGGATAGAGGATAGGATAGGATAGAGGATAGGATAGGATAGGATAGAGGATAGGATAGGATAGAAGATAGGATAGGATAGAGGATAGGATAGGATAGAGGATAGGATAGGATAGAGGATAGGATAGGATAGAGGATAGGATAGACGATAGGATAGGATAGAGGATAGGATAGGATAGAGGATAGGATAGGATAGGATAGAGGATAGGATAGGATGGAGGATAGGATAGGATAGAGGATAGGATAGGATAGAGGATAGGATAGGATAGAGGATAGGATAGGATAGAGGATAGGATAGAGGATAGGATAGGATAGAGGATAGGATAGGATAGAGGATAGGATAGGATAGGATAGAGGATAGGATAGGATAGGATAGAGGATAGGATAGGATAGAGGATAGAATAGGATAGAGGATAGGATAGACGATAGGATAGGATAGAAGATAGGATAGGATAGAGGATAGGATAGGATAGAGGATAGGATAGACGATAGGATAGGATAGAGGATAGGATAGGATAGAGGATAGGATAGGATAGAGGATAGGATAGGATAGATGACAGGATAGGATAGAGGATTGCATAGAATACAGGAAAGGATAGGATTGAGGATAGATAATAGGATAGGATAGAGGATAGGATAGAGAATAGGATAGAGGATAGGATAGAGAATAGGAACGGATAGATGATATTATAGGATAGAGTGTACGATATTAAAGAGGATAGGATAGGATAGAGGACAGGATAGGATAGAGGATTGGATAGGATACAGGAAAGGATAGGATTAAGGATAGATGATAGGATAGGATAGAGGATTGGATAGGATACGGGATAGGATAGGATAGAGGATAGGGTAGGGGATTTTATAGGATAGACGATAGGATAGGATAGAGGATAGGATAGGATAGAGGATAGGATAGGATAGGATAGAGGATAGGATAGGATGGAGGATAGGATAGGATAGAGGATAGGATAGGATAGAGGATAGGATAGGATAGAGGATAGGATAGAACAGAGGATAGGATAGGGGATTTGATAGGATAGAGGATAGGATAGGATAGAAGATAGGATAGGATAGAGGATAGGATAGGATAGAGGATAGGATAGGATAGGATAGAGGATAGGATAGGATAGAAGATAGGATAGGATAGAGGATAGGTTAGGATAGAGGATAGGATAGACGATAGGATAGGATAGAGGATAGGATAGGATAGAGGATAGGATAGGATAGGATAGAGGATAGGATAGGATGGAGGATAGGATAGGATAGAGGATAGGATAGGATAGAGGATAGGATAGGATAGAGGATAGGATAGGATAGAGGATAGGATAGAGGATAGGATAGGATAGAGGATAGGATAGGATAGAGGATAGGATAGGATAGAGGATAGGATAGGATAGGATAGAGGATAGGATAGGATAGAGGATAGAATAGGATAGAGGATAGGATAGACGATAGGATAGGATAGAAGATAGGATAGGATAGAGGATAGGATAGGATAGAGAATTGGATAGGATAGAGGCTAGAATAGGATAGAGGATAGGATAGGATAGAGAATTGGATAGGATACAGGAAAGGATAGGATTGAGGATAGATAATAGGATAGGATAGAGGATAGGATAGAGAATAGGATAGAGGATAGGATAGAGAATAGGAACGGATAGATGATATTATAGGATAGAGTGTACGATATTAAAGAGGATAGGATAGGATAGAGGACAGGATAGGATAGAGGATTGGATAGGATACAGGAAAGGATAGGATTAAGGATAGATGATAGGATAGGATAGAGGATTGGATAGGATACGGGATAGGATAGGATAGAGGATAGGGTAGGGGATTTTATAGGATAGAAGATAGGATAGGATAGAAGATAGGATAGGATAGATGATAGGATAGGATAGAGGATAGGATAGACGATAGGATAGAGGATAGGATAGAGAATAGGAACGGATAGATGATATTATAGGATAGAGTGTACGATATTATAGAGGATAGGATAGGATAAAGGATAGGATAGGATAGAGGATTGGATAGGATAGAGGATAGGAAAGGATAGAGGATAGGATAGGATAGAGGTTTGGATAGGATACAGGAGAGGATAGGATTAAGGATAGATAATGGGATAGGATAGTGGATAGGACAGAGAATAGGATAGAGAATAGGAACGGATAGATGATATTATAGGATAGAGGATATTATATGATAGAGTATACGATATTATAGAGGGTAGGATAGGATAGAGCATAGGATAGGGGATTGGATAGGATAGGATACAGGATAGGCAAGGATAGAGGATAGGATAGAGGATAGGATATGATAGAGGATAGGATAGGATAGAGGATAGGATAGAACAGAGGATAGGATAGGGGATTTGATAGGATAGAGGATAGGATAGGATAGAAGATAGGATAGGATAGAGGATAGGATAGGATAGAGGATAGGATAGGATAGGATAGAGGATAGGATAGGATAGAAGATAGGATAGGATAGAGGATAGGATAGGATAGAGGATAGAGGATAGGATAGGATAGAGGATAGGATAGGATAGAGGATAGGATAGACGATAGGATAGGATAGAGGATAGGATAGGATAGAGGATAGGATAGGATAGAGGATAGGATAGGATAGGATAGGATAGAGGATAGGATAGGATGGAGGATAGGATAGGATAGAGGATAGGATAGGATAGAGGATAGGATAGGATAGAGGATAGGATAGGATAGGATAAAGGATAGGATAGGATAGAAGATTGGATAGGATAGAGGATAGGAAAGGATGGAGGATAGGATAGGATAGAGGATTGGATAGGATACAGGAAAGGATAGGATTAAGGATAGATAATAGGATAGGATAGATGATAGGATAGAGAATATGATAGAGGATAGGATAGAGAATAGGATAGAGGATAGGATTGGATAGAGGATAGGATAGGATAGAGGATAGGATAGGATAGAGGATAGGATAGGATAGGATAGACGATAGGATAGGATAGAAGATAGTATAGGATAAAGGATAGGATAGGATAGAGAATTGGATAGGATAGAGGCTAGAATAGGATAGAGGATAGGATAGGATAGAGAATTGGATAGGATACAGGAAAGGATAGGATTGAGGATAGATAATAGGATAGGATAGAGGATAGGATAGAGAATAGGATAGAGGATAGGATAGAGAATAGGAACGGATAGATGATATTATAGGATAGAGTGTACGATATTAAAGAGGATAGGATAGGATAGAGGACAGGATAGGATAGAGGATTGGATAGGATACAGGAAAGGATAGGATTAAGGATAGATGATAGGATAGGATAGAGGATTGGATAGGATACGGGATAGGATAGGATAGAGGATAGGGTAGGGGATTTTATAGGATAGAAGATAGGATAGGATAGAAGATAGGATAGGATAGATGATAGGATAGGATAGAGGATAGGATAGACGATAGGATAGAGGATAGGATAGAGAATAGGAACGGATAGATGATATTATAGGATAGAGTGTACGATATTATAGAGGATAGGATAGGATAAAGGATAGGATAGGATAGAGGATTGGATAGGATAGAGGATAGGAAAGGATAGAGGATAGGATAGGATAGAGGTTTGGATAGGATACAGGAGAGGATAGGATTAAGGATAGATAATAGGATAGGATAGTGGATAGGATAGAGAATAGGATAGAGAATAGGAACGGATAGATGATATTATAGGATAGAGGATAATATATGATAGAGTATACGATATTATAGAGGGTAGGATAGGATAGAGCATAGGATAGGGGATTGGATAGGATAGGATACAGGATAGGCAAGGATAGAGGATAGGATAGAGGATAGGATATGATAGAGGATAGGATAGGATAGAGGATAGGATAGAACAGAGGATAGGATAGGGGATTTGATAGGATAGAGGATAGGATAGGATAGAAGATAGGATAGGATAGAGGATAGGATAGGATAGAGGATAGGATAGGATAGGATAGAGGATAGGATAGGATAGAAGATAGGATAGGATAGAGGATAGGATAGGATAGAGGATAGGATAGGATAGAGGATAGGATAGGATAGAGGATAGGATAGACGATAGGATAGGATAGAGGATAGGATAGGATAGAGGATAGGATAGGATAGGATAGAGGATAGGATAGGATGGAGGATAGGATAGGATAGAGGATAGGATAGGATAGAGGATAGGATAGGATAGAGGATAGGATAGGATAGAGGATAGAATAGAGGATAGGATAGGATAGAGGATAGGATAGGATAGAGGATAGGATAGGATAGAGGATAGGATAGGATAGAGGATAGGATAGGATAGGATAGAGGATAGGATAGGATAGAGGATAGAATAGGATAGAGGATAGGATAGACGATAGGATAGGATAGAAGATAGGATAGGATAGAGGATAGGATAGGATAGAGGATAGGATAGACGATAGGATAGGATAGAGGATAGGATAGGATAGAGGATAGGATAGGATAGAGGATAGGATAGGATAGATGACAGGATAGGATAGAGGATTGCATAGAATACAGGAAAGGATAGGATTGAGGATAGATAATAGGATAGGATAGAGGATAGGATAGAGAATAGGATAGAGGATAGGATAGAGAATAGGAACGGATAGATGATATTATAGGATAGAGTGTACGATATTAAAGAGGATAGGATAGGATAGAGGACAGGATAGGATAGAGGATTGGATAGGATACAGGAAAGGATAGGATTAAGGATAGATGATAGGATAGGATAGAGGATTGGATAGGATACGGGATAGGATAGGATAGAGGATAGGGTAGGGGATTTTATAGGGTAGAAGATAGGATAGGATAGAAGATAGGATAGGATAGATGATAGGATAGGATAGAGGATAGGATAGACGATAGGATAGAGGATAGGATAGAGAATAGGAACGGATAGATGATATTATAGGATAGAGTGTACGATATTATAGAGGATAGGATAGGATAAAGGATAGGATAGGATAGAGGATTGGATAGGATAGAGGATAGGAAAGGATAGAGGATAGGATAGGATAGAGGTTTGGATAGGATACAGGAGAGGATAGGATTAAGGATAGATAATAGGATAGGATAGTGGATAGGATAGAGAATAGGATAGAGAATAGGAACGGATAGATGATATTATAGGATAGAGGATATTATATGATAGAGTATACGATATTATAGAGGGTAGGATAGGATAGAGCATAGGATAGGGGATTGGATAGGATAGGATACAGGATAGGCAAGGATAGAGGATAGGATAGAGGATAGGATATGATAGAGGATAGGATAGGATAGAGGATAGGATAGAACAGAGGATAGGATAGGGGATTTGATAGGATAGAGGATAGGATAGGATAGAAGATAGGATAGGATAGAGGATAGGATAGGATAGAGGATAGGATAGGATAGGATAGAGGATAGGATAGGATAGAAGATAGGATAGGATAGAGGATAGGATAGGATAGAGGATAGGATAGACGATAGGATAGGATAGAGGATAGGATAGGATAGAGGATAGGATAGGATAGGATAGAGGATAGGATAGAGGATAGGATAGGATGGAGGATAGGATAGGATAGAGGATAGGATAGGATAGAGGATAGGATAGGATAGAGGATAGGATAGGATAGAGGATAGGATAGAGGATAGGATAGGATAGAGGATAGGATAGGATAGAGGATAGGATAGGATAGAGGATAGGATAGGATAGGATAGAGGATAGGATAGGATAGAGGATAGAATAGGATAGAGGATAGGATAGACGATAGGATAGGATAGAAGATAGGATAGGATAGAGGATAGGATAGGATAGAGGATAGGATAGACGATAGGATAGGATAGAGAATAGGATAGGATAGAGGATAGGATAGGATAGAGGATAGGATAGGATAGATGACAGGATAGGATAGAGGATTGCATAGAATACAGGAAAGGATAGGATTGAGGATAGATGATAGGATAGGATAGAGGATAGGATAGGATAGAGGATAGGATAGGATAGAGGATAGGATAGGATAGAGGATAGGATAGGATAGAGGATTGGATAGAGGATAGGATAGGATAGAGGATATTATAGAATAGAGGATATGATGGGATAGAGGATAGGATAGGATAGAGGATAGGATAGGATAGAGGATAGGATAGGATAGAGGATAGGATAGGATAGAGGATAGGATAGGATAGAGGATAGGATAGGATAGAGGATAGGATAGGATAGAGGATAGGATAGAGGATAGGATAGACGATAGGATAGGATAGAGGATATTATAGAATAGAGGATATGATAGGATAGAGGATAGGATAGGATAGAGGATAGGATAGGATAGACGATAGGATAGGATAGAGGATATTATAGAATAGAGGATATGATAGGATAGAGGATAGGATAGGATAGAGGATAGGATAGGATAGACGATAGGATAGGATAGAGGACAGGATAGGATAGATGATTGGATAGGATACAGGAAAGGATAGGATTGAGGATAGATGATAGGATAGGGTAGAGGACAGGATAGGATAGAGGATAGGATAAGATAGAGGATAGGATAGGATAGAGGATAGGATAGGATAGAGGATAGGATAAGATAGAGGATAGGCTAGGATGGAGGCTAGGATAGAGGATAGGATAGGATAGAGGATAGGATAGGATAGGATAGAGGATAGGATAGGATGGAGGATAGGATAGGATAGAGGATAGGATAGAATAGAGGATAGGATAGGATAGAGGATTGGATAGAGGATAGGATAGGATAGAGGATATTATAGAATAGAGGATATGATAGGATAGAGGATAGGATAGGATAGAGGATAGGATAGGATAGAGGATAGGATAGGATAGAGGACAGGATAGGATAGAGGATTGGATAGGATACAGGAAAGGATAGGATTGAGGATAGATGATAGGATAGGATAGAGGACAGGATAGGATAGAGGATAGGATAAGATAGAGGATAGGATAGGATAGAGGATAGGATAGGATAGAGGATAGGATAAGATAGAGGATAGGCTAGGATAGAGGCTAGGATAGAGGATAGGATAGGATAGAGGATAGGATAGTTTAGAGGATAGGATAGGGGATTTGATAGGATAGAGGATAGGATAGGATAGAGCATAGGATAGGGGATTGGATAGGATAGGATAGAGGATAGGATAGGATAGGATAGAGGATAGGATAGGATAGAGGATAGGATAGGATAGGATAGAGGATAGAATAGGATAGAGGATAGGATAGACGATAGGATAGGATAGAAGATAGGATAGGATACAGGATAGGATAGGATAGAGGATAGGATAGGATAGAGGATAGGATAGGATAGAAGATAGGATAGGATAGAGGATAGTATATAATAGAGGATAGGATAGGATAGAGGATAGGATAGGATAGGATAGAGGATAGGATAGGATAGAGGATGGGATAGACGATAGGATAGGATAGAGGATAGTATAGGATAAAGGATAGGATAGGATAGAGGATTGGATCGTATAGAGGATAGGATAGGATAGAGGATAGGATAGGATAGAGGATTGGATAGGATACAGGAAAGGATAGGATTGAGGATAGATAATAGGATAGGATAGAGGATAGGATAGAGAATAGGATAGAGGATAGGATAGAGAATAGGAACGGATAGATGATATTATAGGATAGAGTGTACGATATTATAGAGGATAGGATAGGATAGAGGACAGGATAGGATAGAGGATTGGATAGGATACAGGAAAGGATAGGATTAAGGATAGATGATAGGATAGGATAGAGGATTGGATAGGATACGGGATAGGATAGGATAGAGGATAGGGTAGGGGATTTTATAGGATAGAAGATAGGATAGGATAGAAGATAGGATAGGATAGATGATAGGATAGGATAGAGGATAGGATAGACGATAGGATAGAGGATAGGATAGAGAATAGGAACGGATAGATGATATTATAGGATAGAGTGTACGATATTATAGAGGATAGGATAGGATAAAGGATAGGATAGGATAGAGGATTGGATAGGATAGAGGATAGGAAAGGATAGAGGATAGGATAGGATAGAGGTTTGGATAGGATACAGGAGAGGATAGGATTAAGGATAGATAATAGGATAGGATAGTGGATAGGATAGAGAATAGGATAGAGAATAGGAACGGATAGATGATATTATAGGATAGAGGATATTATATGATAGAGTATACGATATTATAGAGGGTAGGATAGGATAGAGCATAGGATAGGGGATTGGATAGGACAGGATACAGGATAGGCAAGGATAGAGGATAGGATAGAGGATAGGATATGATAGAGGATAGGATAGGATAGAGGATAGGATAGAACAGAGGATAGGATAGGGGATTTGATAGGATAGAGGATAGGATAGGATAGAAGATAGGATAGGATAGAGGATAGGATAGGATAGAGGATAGGATAGGATAGGATAGAGGATAGGATAGGATAGAAGATAGGATAGGATAGAGGATAGGATAGGATAGAGGATAGGATAGGATAGAGGATAGGATAGGATAGAGGATAGGATAGACGATAGGATAGGATAGAGGATAGGATAGGATAGAGGATAGGATAGGATAGGATAGAGGATAGGATAGGATAGGATAGAGGATAGGATAGGATGGAGGATAGGATAGGATAGAGGATAGGATAGGATAGAGGATAGGATAGGATAGAGGATAGGATAGGATAGAGGATAGGATAGAGGATAGGATAGGATAGAGGATAGGATAGGATAGAGGATAGGATATGATAGAGGATAGGATAGGATAGAGGATAGGATAGGATAGGATAGAGGATAGGATAGGATAGAGGATAGAATAGGATAGAGGATAGGATAGACGATAGGATTGGATAGAAGATAGGATAGGATAGAGGATAGGATAGGGTAGAGGATAGGATAGGATAGAGGATAGGATAGAGGATAGGATAGGATAGGATAGAGGATAGGATAGGATAGGATAGAGGATAGGATAGGATAGAGGATAGAATAGGATATAGGATAGGATAGACGATAGGATAGGATAGAAGATAGGATAGGATAGAGGATAGGATAGGATAGAGGATAGGATAGGATAGGATAGAGGATAGGATAGGATGGAGGATAGGATGGACGATAGGATAGGATAGAGGATAGGATAGGATAGAGGATAGGATAGGATAGAGGATAGGATAGGATAGGATAGAGGATAGGATAGGATGGAGGATAGGATAGGATAGAGGATAGGATAGGATAGAGGATAGGATAGGATAGAGGATAGGATAGGATAGAGGATAGGATAGAGGATAGGATAGGATAGAGGATAGGATAGGATAGAGGATAGGATAGGATAGGATAGAGGATAGGATAGGATAGAGGATAGAATAGGATAGAGGATAGGATAGGCGATAGGATAGGATAGAAGATAGGATAGGATAGAGGATAGGATAGGATAGAGGATAGGATAGGATAGGATAGAGGATAGGATAGGATGGAAGATAGGATAGGATAGAGGATAGGATAGAATAGAGGATAGGATAGGATAGAGGATTGGATAGAGGATAGGATAGGATAGAGGATATTATAGAATAGAGGATATGATAGGATAGAGGATAGGATAGGATAGAGGATAGGATAGGATAGAGGATAGGATAGACGATAGGATAGGATAGAGGATAGGATAGGATAGAGGATAGGATAGGATAGAGGATAGGATAGAGGATTGGATAGAGGATAGGATAGAGGATAGGATAGGATAGAGGATAGGATAGGATAGGATAGAGGATAGGATAGGATAGAGGATAGAATAGGATAGAGGATAGGATAGACGATAGGATAGGATAGAGGATAGGATAGGATAGAGGATAGGATAGGATAGAGGATAGGATAGGATAGAGGACAGGATAGGATAGAGGATTGCATAGAATACAGGAAAGGATAGGATTGAGGATAGATGATAGGATAGGATAGAGGATGGGATAGGATAGAGGATAGGATAGGATAGAGGATAGGATAGGATAGAGGATTGGATAGAGGATAGGATAGGATAGAGGATATTATAGAATAGAGGATATGATAGGATAGAGGATAGGATAGGATAGAGGATAGGATAGGATAGAGGATAGGATAGGATAGAGGATAGGATAGGATAGAGGATAGGATAGGATAGAGGATAGGATAGGATAGAGGATAGGATAGGATAGAGGATAGGATAGGATAGAGGATAGGATAGGATAGAGGATAGGATAGGATAGAGGATAGGATAGGATAGAGGATAGGATAGGATAGAGGATAGGATAGAGGATAGGATAGAGGATAGGATAGGATAGAGGATAGGATAGGATAGGATAGGATAGAGGATAGGATAGGATAGAGGATAGAATAGGATAGAGGATAGGATAGACGATAGGATAGGATAGAAGATAGGATAGGATAGAGGATAGGATAGGATAGAGGATAGGATAGGATAGGATAGAGGATAGGATAGGATGGAGGATAGGATAGGATAGAGGATAGGATAGTATAGAGGATAGGATAGGATAGAGGATTGGATAGAGGATAGGATAGGATAGAGGATATTATAGAATAGAGGATATGATAGGATAGAGGATAGGATAGGATAGAGGATAGGATAGGATAGAGGATAGGATAGGATAGAGTACAGGATAGGATAGAGGATTGGATAGGATACAGGAAAGGATAGGATTGAGGATAGATGATAGGATAGGATAGAGGACAGGATAGGATAGAGGATAGGATAAGATAGAGGATAGGATAGGATAGAGGATAGGATAGGATAGAGGATAGGATAGGATAGAGGATAAAATAGGATAGAGGATAGGATAGACGATAGGATAGGATAGAAGATAGGATAGGATAGAGGATAGGATAGGATAGAGGATAGGATAGGATAGGATAGAGGATAGGATAGGATGGAGGATAGGATAGGATAGAGGATAGGATAGAATAGAGGATAGGATAGGATAGAGGATTGGATAGAGGATAGGATAGGATAGAGGATATTATAGAATAGAGGATATGATAGGATAGAGGATAGGATAGGATAGAGGATAGGATAGGATAGAGGATAGGATAGGATAGAGGACAGGATAGGATAGAGGATTGGATAGGATACAGGAAAGGATAGGATTGAGGATAGATGATAGGATAGGATAGAAGATAGGATAGGATAGAGGATAGGATAGGATAGAGGATAGGATAGGATAGGATAGAGGATAGGATAGGATGGAGGATAGGATAGGATAGAGGATAGGATAGAATAGAGGATAGGATAGGATAGAGGATTGGATAGAGGATAGGATAGGATAGAGGATATTATAGAATAGAGGATATGATAGGATAGAGGATAGGATAGGATAGAGGATAGGATAGGATAGAGGATAGGATAGACGATAGGATAGGATAGAGGATAGGATAGGATAGAGGATAGGATAGGATAGAGGATAGGATAGAGGATTGGATAGAGGATAGGATAGAGGATAGGATAGGATAGAGGATAGGATAGGATAGGATAGAGGATAGGATAGGATAGAGGATAGAATAGGATAGAGGATAGGATAGACGATAGGATAGGATAGAGGATAGGATAGGATAGAGGATAGGATAGGATAGAGGATAGGATAGGATAGAGGACAGGATAGGATAGAGGATTGCATAGAATACAGGAAAGGATAGGATTGAGGATAGATGATAGGATAGGATAGAGGATGGGATAGGATAGAGGATAGGATAGGATAGAGGATAGGATAGGATAGAGGATTGGATAGAGGATAGGATAGGATAGAGGATATTATAGAATAGAGGATATGATAGGATAGAGGATAGGATAGGATAGAGGATAGGATAGGATAGAGGATAGGATAGGATAGAGGATAGGATAGGATAGAGGATAGGATAGGATAGAGGATAGGATAGGATAGAGGATAGGATAGGATAGAGGATAGGATAGGATAGAGGATAGGATAGGATAGAGGATAGGATAGGATAGAGGATAGGATAGGATAGAGGATAGGATAGAGGATAGGATAGAGGATAGGATAGGATAGAGGATAGGATAGGATAGGATAGGATAGAGGATAGGATAGGATAGAGGATAGAATAGGATAGAGGATAGGATAGACGATAGGATAGGATAGAAGATAGGATAGGATAGAGGATAGGATAGGATAGAGGATAGGATAGGATAGGATAGAGGATAGGATAGGATGGAGGATAGGATAGGATAGAGGATAGGATAGAATAGAGGATAGGATAGGATAGAGGATTGGATAGAGGATAGGATAGGATAGAGGATATTATAGAATAGAGGATATGATAGGATAGAGGATAGGATAGGATAGAGGATAGGATAGGATAGAGGATAGGATAGGATAGAGTACAGGATAGGATAGAGGATTGGATAGGATACAGGAAAGGATAGGATTGAGGATAGATGATAGGATAGGATAGAGGACAGGATAGGATAGAGGATAGGATAAGATAGAGGATAGGATAGGATAGAGGATAGGATAGGATAGAGGATAGGATAGGATAGAGGATAAAATAGGATAGAGGATAGGATAGACGATAGGATAGGATAGAAGATAGGATAGGATAGAGGATAGGATAGGATAGAGGATAGGATAGGATAGGATAGAGGATAGGATAGGATGGAGGATAGGATAGGATAGAGGATAGGATAGAATAGAGGATAGGATAGGATAGAGGATTGGATAGAGGATAGGATAGGATAGAGGATATTATAGAATAGAGGATATGATAGGATAGAGGATAGGATAGGATAGAGGATAGGATAGGATAGAGGATAGGATAGGATAGAGGACAGGATAGGATAGAGGATTGGATAGGATACAGGAAAGGATAGGATTGAGGATAGATGATAGGATAGGATAGAGGACAGGATAGGATAGAGGATAGGATAAGATAGAGGATAGGATAGGATAGAGGATAGGATAGGATAGAGGATAGGATAAGATAGAGGATAGGATAGGATAGAGGCTAGGATAGAGGATAGGATAGGATAGAGGATAGGATAGTTTAGAGGATAGGATAGGGGATTTGATAGGATAGAGGATAGGATAGGATAGAAGACAGGATAGGATAGAGGATAGGATAGAATAGAGGATAGGATAGGATAGTGGATTGGATAGAGGATAGGATAGGATAGAGGATATTATAGAATAGGGGATATGATAGGATAGAGGATAGGATAGGATAGAGGATAGGATAGGATAGAGGATAGGATAGGATAGGATAGAGGATAGGATAGGATAGAGGATAGGATAGGATAGAGGATAGGATAGGATAGAGGATAGGATAGGATAGAGGATAGGATAGGATAGAGGATAGGATAGGATAGAGGATAGGATAGGATAGAGGATTTGATAGAGGATAGGATAGGATAGAGGATAGGATAGGATAGGATAGAGGATAGGATAGGATAGAGGATAGGATAGACGATAGGGTAGGACAGAGCATAGGATAGGGGATTGGATAGGATAGGATAGAGGATAGGATAGGATAGGATAGAGGATAGGATAGGATAGGATAGAGGATAGAATAGGATAGAGGATAGGATAGACGATAGGATAGGATAGAAGATAGGATAGGATAGAGGATAGGATAGAAGATAGGATAGGATAGAGGATAGGATAGGATAGAGGATAGGATAGGATAGAGGATAGGATAGGATAGAAGATAGGATAGGATAGAGGATAGTATATAATAGAGGATAGGATAGGATAGAGGATAGGATAGGTTAGGATAGAGGATAGGATAGGATAGAGGATGGGATAGACGATAGGATAGGATAGAGCATAGGATAGGGGATTGGATAGGATAGAGAATAGGATAGGACAGAGGATAGGATAGGATAGGATAGAGGATAGGATAGGATAGTGGATAGGATAGACGATAGGATAGGATAGAGCATAGGATAGGGGATTGGATAGGATAGGATACAGGATAGGCTAGAATAGAGGATAGGATAGAGGATAGGATAGGATAGAGGATAGGATAGAACAGAGGATACGATAGGGGATTTGATAGGATAGAGGATAGGATAGGATAGAAGATAGGATAGGATACAGGAAAGGATAGGATTAAGGATAGATAATAGGATAGGATAGAGGATAGGATAGAGAATAGGATAGAGAATAGGAACGGATAGATGATATTATAGGATAGAGGATATTATATGATAGAGTATACGATATTATAGAGGGTAGGATAGGATAGAGCATAGGAAAGGGGATTGGATAGGATAGGATAGAGGATAGGATAGGATAGAGGATAGGATAGGATAGAGGATAGGATAGGATAGAGGATAGGATAGGATAGAGGATAGGATAGGATAGAGGATAGGATAGGATAGAGGATAGGATAGGATAGAGGATAGGATAGGATAGAGGATAGGATAGGATAGAGGATAGGATAGGATAGAGGATAGGATAGGATAGAGGATAGGATAGGATAGAATAGAGGATAGGATAGGATAGAGGATAGGATAGGATAGAGGATAGGATAGGATAGAGGATAGGATAGGATAGAGGATAGGATAGGATAGAGGATAGGATAGGATAGAGGATAGGATAGGATAGAGGATAGGATAGGATAGAATAGAGGATAGGATAGGATAGAGGATAGGATAGGATAGAGGATAGGATAGGATAGAGGATAGGATAGGATAGGATAGGATAGAGGATAGGATAGACGATAGGATAGGATAGAAGATAGGATAGGATAGAGGATAGGATAGGATAGAGGTTTGGATAGGATACAGGAAAGGATAGGATTAAGGATAGATAATAGGATAGGATAGAGGATAGGATAGAGAATAGGATAGAGAATAGGAACGGATAGATGATATTATAGGATAGAGGATATTATATGATAGAGTATACGATATTATAGAGGGTAGGATAGGATAGAGCATAGGAAAGGGGATTGGATAGGATAGGATACAGGATAGGCTAGGATAGAGGATAGGATAGAGGATAGGATAGAATAGAGGATATGATAGGCTAGAGGATAGGATAGGATAGAGGATAGGATAGGATAGAGGATAGGATAGGATAGAGGATAGGATAGGATAGAGGATAGGATGGGATAGAGGATAGGATAGGATAGAGGATAGGATAGGATAGAGGATAGGATAGAGGATAGGATAGGATAGGATAGGATAGAGGATAGGGTAGGATAGAGGATAGGATAGACGATAGGATAGGATAGAAGATAGGATAGGATAGAGGATAGGATAGGATAGAGGATAGGATAGGATAGGATAGAGGATAGGATAGGATAGAGGATAGGATAGGATAGAGGATAGGATAGAATAGAGGATAGGAGAGGATAGAGGATTGGATAGAGGATAGGATAGGATAGAGGATATTATAGAATACAGGATATGATAGGATAGAGGATAGGATAGGATAGAGGATAGGATAGGATAGAGGATAGGATAGCATAGAGGATAGGATAGGATAGAGGATAGGATAGGATAGAGGATAGGATAGGATAGAGGATAGGATAGGATAGAGGATAGGATAGGATAGAGGACAGGATAGGATAGAGGATAGGATAGGATAGAGGATAGGATAGGATAGAGGATAGGATAGGATAGAGGATAGGATAGGATAGAGGATAGGATAGGATAGAGGATAGGATAGGATAGAGGATAGGATAGAGAATAGGATAGAGAATAGGAACGGATAGATGATATTATAGGATAGAGGATATTATATGATAGAGTATACGATATTATAGAGGGTAGGATAGGATAGAGCATAGGATAGGGGATTGGATAGGATAGGATACAGGATAGGATAGGATAGAGGATAGGATAGAGGATAGGATATGATAGAGGATAGGATAGGATAGAGGATAGGATAGAACAGAGGATAGGATAGGGGATTTGATAGGATAGAGGATAGGATAGGATAGAAGATAGGATAGGATACAGGATAGGATAGGATAGAGGATAGGAGAGGATAGAGGATAGGATAGGATAGGATAGAGGATAGGATAGGATAGAGGATAGGATAGACGATAGGATAGGATAGAGGACAGGATAGGATAGAGGATTGCATAGGATACAGGAAAGGTTAGGATTAAGGATAGATGATAGGATAGGATAGAGGATTGGATAGGATACGGGATAGGATAGGATAGAGGATAGGATAGGATAAAGGATAGTATAGGATAGAGGATTGGATAGGATAGAGGATAGGAAAGGATAGAGGATAGGATAGGATAGAGGATTGGATAGGATACAGGAAAGGATAGGATTAAGGATAGATAATAGGATAGGATAGAGGATAGGATAGAGAATAGGATAGAGGATAGGATAGAGAATAGGAACGGATAGATGATATTATAGGATAGAGGATAGGATATGATAGAGTATACGATATTATAGAGGGTAGGATAGGATAGAGCATAGGATAGGGGATTGGATAGGATAGGATACAGGATAGGCTAGGAGAGAGGATAGGATAGAGGATAGGATAGGATAGAAGATAGGATAGGATAGAGGATAGGATAGAACAGAGGATAGGATAGGGGATTTGATAGGATAGAGGATAGGATAGGATAGAAGATAGGATAGGATAGAGGATAGGATAGGATAGAGGATAGGATAGGATAGAGGATAGGATAGGATAGAGGATAGGATAGACGATAGGATAGGATAGAGGATAGGATAGGATAGAGGATAGGATAGGATAGAGGATAGGATAGGATAGAGGACAGGATAGGATAGAGGATTGGATAGGATAGAGGATTGGATAGGATAGAGGATAGGAAAGGATAGAGGATAGGATAGGATAGAGGATTAGATAGGATACAGGAAAGGATAGGATTAAGGATAGATAATAGGATAGGATAGAGGATAGGATAGAGAATAGGATAGAGGATAGGATAGAGAATAGGAACGGATAGATGATATTATAGGATAGAGGATAGGATATGATAGAGTATACGATATTATAGATCGTAGGATAGGATAGAGCATAGGATAGGGGATTGGATAGGATAGGATACAGGATAGGCTAGGATAGAGGATAGGATAGACGATAGGATAGGATAGAAGATAGGATAGGATAGAGGATAGGATAGAACAGAGGATAGGATAGGGGATTTGATAGGATAGAGGATAGGATAGGATAGAAGATAGGATAGGATAGGATAGGATAGAGGATAGGATAGACGATAGGATAGGATAGAGGATAGGATAGGATAGAGGATTGGATAGGATAGAGGATTAGATAGGATAGAGGATGGGATAGGATGGAGGATAGGATAGGATAGAGGATAGGATAGGATAGAGGATAGGATAGGATAGAGGATTGGATAGGATAGAGGATTAGATAGGATAGAGGATAGGATAGGATAGAGGATAGGATAGGATTGAGGATAGGATAGGATAGAGGATAGGATAGGATAGAGGATAGGATAGGATAGAGGATAGGATGGGATAAAGGATAGGATAGAGGATTGGATCGGATAGAGGATAGGATAGGGGATTGGATAGGATAGAGGATGGGATAGGATGGAGGATAGGATAGGATAGAGGATAGGATATAATAGAGGATAGGATCGGATAAAGGATAGGATAGGGGATTGGATAGGACAGAGGATATGATAGGATAAAGGATAGGATAGGATAGTGGATTGGATAGGATAGAGGATAGGATAGGATTGAGGATAGGATAGGATAGAGGATAGGATAGGATAGAGGATCGGATAGGGATTGGATAGGATAGAGTATATAATATTATAGAGGATATGATAGAATAGAGGATAGGATAGGATACAGGATATGTTAGGATAGAGGATAGGATAGGATTGAGGATAGGACGGGATAAAGGAGAGGATAGAGGATTGGATAGGATAGAGCATAGGATAGAGGAAAGGATAGACTATAGAATAGGATAGAGGATAGGATAGGATAGAGGATAGGATAAGATTGAGGATAGGATAGGATAGGATAGAGTATCGGATAATGGATTGGATAGGATAGAGGATATAAGACGATAGAGGATAGGATAGGGGATTGGATAGGATAGAGGACAGGTGGCGATAGAGGATAGGATAGAATAGAGGATAGGATAGGATACAGGATATGATAGAATAGAGGATAGGATAGGATTGAGGATAGGACGGGATAGAGGAGAGGATAGAGGATTGGATTAGGGAATTGGATAGTATAGGGGAGAGGATAGGATAGAGGATAGGATAGGATAGGATAGAGGATAGGATAGGATAGAGGATAGGATAGGATAGAGGATAGGATAGGATAGGATAGAGGATCGGATGGGGGATTGGATAGGATAGAGGATAGGAGACGATAGAGGATAGGATAGGGCATTGGATAGGATAGAGGACTGGAGACGATGGAGGATAGGATAGAATAGAGGATAGGATAGGATAGAGGATTGGATAGGATAGAGTATAGGATAGGATAGAGGATAGGATAGGATAGAGGATAGGATAGGATAGAGGATCGGATAGGGGATTGGATAGGATAGAGGATAGGAGACGATAGAGGATTGGATAGGGGACTGGATAGTACAGAGGACAGGATAGGATAGAGGATAGGATAGGATAGAGGACGGATAGGATAGAGGATAGAATAGAGGATAGGATTGGATAGAGGATAGGATAGGATAGAGGATAGGATAGGATAGAGGATAGGATAGGGGATTGGATAGGATAGAGGATAGGATAGGATAAAGGATAGGATAGAGGATAGGATCGGATAGAGGATAGGATAGGGGATTGGATAGGATAGAGGATAGGATAGGATCGTGGATATAATAGGATGGAGGATAGGATAGGATAGAGGATAGGATATAATAGAGGATAGGATCGGATAGAGGATAGGATAGGATAGAGGATAGGATAGGATAGGATAGAGGATCGGATGGGGGATTGGATAGGATAGAGGATAGGAGACGATAGAGGATAGGATAGGGCATTGGATAGGATAGAGGACTGGAGACGATGGAGGATAGGATAGAATAGAGGATAGGATAGGATAGAGGATTGGATAGGATAGAGTATAGGATAGGATAGAGGATAGGATAGGATAGAGGATAGGATAGGATAGAGGATCGGATAGGGGATTGGATAGGATAGAGGATATGAGACGATAGAGGATTGGATAGGGGACTGGATAGTACAGAGGAGAGGATAGGATAGAGGATAGGATAGGATAGAGGACGGATAGGATAGAGGATAGAATAGAGGATAGGATTGGATAGAGGATAGGATAGGATAGAGGATAGGATAGGATAGAGGATAGGATAGGGGATTGGATAGGATAGAGGATAGGATAGGATAAAGGATAGGATAGAGGATAGGATCGGATAGAGGATAGGATAGGGGATTGGATAGGATAGAGGATAGGATAGGATCGTGGATATAATAGGATGGAGGATAGGATAGGATAGAGGATAGGATATAATAGAGGATAGGATCGGATAGAGGATAGGAGAGGGGATTGGACAGGACAGAGGATATGATAGGTTAGAGGATAGGATAGGATAGTGGATTGGATAGGATAGAGGATAGGATAGGATAGAGGATAGAATAGAGGATAGGATCGGATAGAGGATAGGATAGGATAGAGGATAGAATAGGATAGAGGATGGGATAGGATGGAGGATAGGATAGGGTAGAGGATAGGATAGGATAGAGGATCGGATAGGGGATTGGATAGGATTGACGATAGGATAGGATAGAGGGTAGGATAGGATAGAGGATGGGATAGGATGGAGGATAGGAGAGGATAGAGGATAGAATAGTGGATAGAATCGGATAGAGGATAGGATAGGGGATTGGATAGGATAGATGATAGGATAGGATAGAGGATAGGATGGAATGGAGGATAGGATAGTATAGAGGATAGGTATAATAGAGGATAGGATCGGATAGAGGATAGGAGAGGACAGAGGATAGGATAGGATAGGATAGAGGATAGGATAGAGGATAGGATCGGATAGAGGATAGGATAGGATAGAGGATAGGATAGGATAGAGGATAGGATAGGATAGAGGATAGGATAGGATAGAGGATAGGATAGGATAGAGGATAGGATAGGATAGAGGATGGGATAGGATGGAGGATAGGATAGGATAGAGGATAGGATAGGATAGAGGATAGGATAGGATAGAGGATAGGATAGGATAGAGTGTCTGATAGGGGATTGGATAGGATGGAGGATAGGAGACGATAGTGGATTGGATAGTGGATTGGATAGGATAGAGGACAGGAGACGATAGAGGATAGCATACGATACAGGATTGGATAGGATAGAGAATAGGATAGGATGGAGGATAGGATAGGATAGAGGATAGGATAGGATACAGGATAGGATAGCATAGACGATAGGATAGGACAGAGGATATGATAGGATAGAGGATAGGATAGAGGATTGGATCGGATAGAGGATAGGATAGTGGATTGGATAGGATAGAGGATAGGATAGAGGATAGGATAGGATAGAGGATAGGATAGGATAGAGGATAGGATAGGATAGAGGATAGTATAGGATAGAGGATAGGAGAGGTTATTGTACAGGACAGAGGATATGATAGGATAGAGGATAGGATAGGATAGTGGATTGGATAGGATAGAGGAGAGGATAGAATAGAGGATAGGATCGGATAGAGGATAGGATAGAGGATAGGATAGAATAGAGGATTGGATAGGATAGAGGATTGGATAGGATAGAGGATAGGATAGGATAGAGGATAGGATAGGATGGAGGATAGGATAGGATAGAGGATAGGATAGGAAGGAGGATAGGATAGGATAGAGGATAGGATAGGATAGAGGATAGGATAGGATAAAGGATAGGATAGAGGATAGGATCGGATAGAAGATAGGATAGGGGATTGGATAGGATAGAGGATAGGATAGGATCGTGGATATAATAGGATGGAGGATAGGATAGGATAGAGGATAGGATATAATAGAGGATAGGATCGGATAGAGGATAGGAGAGGGGATTGGACAGGACAGAGGATATGATAGGTTAGAGGATAGGATAGGATAGTGGATTGGATAGGATAGAGGATAGGACAGGATAGAGGATAGAATAGAGGATAGGATCGGATAGAGGATAGGATAGGATAGAGGATAGAATAGGATAGAGGATGGGATAGGATGGAGGATAGGATAGGGTAGAGGATAGGATAGGATAGAGCATGGGATAGGGGATTGGATAGGATTGAGGATAGGATAGGATAGAGGATAGGATAGGATAGAGGATGGGATAGGATGGAGGATAGGATAGGATAGAGGATAGGATAGGATAGAGGATAGGATAGGATAGAGGATAGGATATAATAGAGGATAGGATCGGATAGAGGATAGGATAATGGATTGGATGGGACAGAGGATATGATAGGATAGAGGATAGGATAGGATAGTGGATTGGATAGGAAAGAGGATAGGATAGGATTGAGGATAGGATAGGATAGAGGATCGGATGGGGGATTGGATAGGATAGAGGATAGGATAGGATCGTGGATATAATAGGATGGAGGATAGGATAGGATAGAGGATAGGATATAATAGAGGATAGGATCGGATAGAGGATAGGATAGGATAGAGGATAGGATAGGATAGGATAGAGGATCGGATGGGGGATTGGATAGGATAGAGGATAGGAGACGATAGAGGATAGGATAGGGCATTGGATAGGATAGAGGACTGGAGACGATGGAGGATAGGATAGAATAGAGGATAGGATAGGATAGAGGATTGGATAGGATAGAGGATAGGATAGGGGATTGGATAGGATAGAGGATAGGATAGGATAAAGGATAGGATAGAGGATAGGATCGGATAGAGGATAGGATAGGGGATTGGATAGGATAGAGGATAGGATAGGATCGTGGATATAATAGGATGGAGGATAGGATAGGATAGAGGATAGGATATAATAGAGGATAGGATCGGATAGAGGATAGGATAGGATAGAGGATAGGATAGGATAGGATAGAGGATCGGATGGGGGATTGGATAGGATAGAGGATAGGAGACGATAGAGGATAGGATAGGGCATTGGATAGGATAGAGGACTGGAGACGATGGAGGATAGGATAGAATAGAGGATAGGATAGGATAGAGGATTGGATAGGATAGAGTATAGGATAGGATAGAGGATAGGATAGGATAGAGGATAGGATAGGATAGAGGATCGGATAGGGGATTGGATAGGATAGAGGATATGAGACGATAGAGGATTGGATAGGGGACTGGATAGTACAGAGGAGAGGATAGGATAGAGGATAGGATAGGATAGAGGACGGATAGGATAGAGGATAGAATAGAGGATAGGATTGGATAGAGGATAGGATAGGATAGAGGATAGGATAGGATAGAGGATAGGATAGGGGATTGGATAGGATAGAGGATAGGATAGGATAAAGGATAGGATAGAGGATAGGATCGGATAGAGGATAGGATAGGGGATTGGATAGGATAGAGGATAGGATAGGATCGTGGATATAATAGGATGGAGGATAGGATAGGATAGAGGATAGGATATAATAGAGGATAGGATCGGATAGAGGATAGGAGAGGGGATTGGACAGGACAGAGGATATGATAGGTTAGAGGATAGGATAGGATAGTGGATTGGATAGGATAGAGGATAGGATAGGATAGAGGATAGAATAGAGGATAGGATCGGATAGAGGATAGGATAGGATAGAGGATAGAATAGGATAGAGGATGGGATAGGATGGAGGATAGGATAGGGTAGAGGATAGGATAGGATAGAGGATCGGATAGGGGATTGGATAGGATTGACGATAGGATAGGATAGAGGGTAGGATAGGATAGAGGATGGGATAGGATGGAGGATAGGAGAGGATAGAGGATAGAATAGTGGATAGAATCGGATAGAGGATAGGATAGGGGATTGGATAGGATAGATGATAGGATAGGATAGAGGATAGGATGGAATGGAGGATAGGATAGTATAGAGGATAGGTATAATAGAGGATAGGATCGGATAGAGGATAGGAGAGGACAGAGGATAGGATAGGATAGGATAGAGGATAGGATAGAGGATAGGATCGGATAGAGGATAGGATAGGATAGAGGATAGGATAGGATAGAGGATAGGATAGGATAGAGGATAGGATAGGATAGAGGATAGGATAGGATAGAGGATAGGATAGGATAGAGGATGGGATAGGATGGAGGATAGGATAGGATAGAGGATAGGATAGGATAGAGGATAGGATAGGATAGAGGATAGGATAGGATAGAGTGTCTGATAGGGGATTGGATAGGATGGAGGATAGGAGACGATAGTGGATTGGATAGTGGATTGGATAGGATAGAGGACAGGAGACGATAGAGGATAGCATACGATACAGGATTGGATAGGATAGAGAATAGGATAGGATGGAGGATAGGATAGGATAGAGGATAGGATAGGATACAGGATAGGATAGCATAGACGATAGGATAGGACAGAGGATATGATAGGATAGAGGATAGGATAGAGGATTGGATCGGATAGAGGATAGGATAGTGGATTGGATAGGATAGAGGATAGGATAGAGGATAGGATAGGATAGAGGATAGGATAGGATAGAGGATAGGATAGGATAGAGGATAGTATAGGATAGAGGATAGGAGAGGTTATTGTACAGGACAGAGGATATGATAGGATAGAGGATAGGATAGGATAGTGGATTGGATAGGATAGAGGAGAGGATAGAATAGAGGATAGGATCGGATAGAGGATAGGATAGAGGATAGGATAGAATAGAGGATTGGATAGGATAGAGGATTGGATAGGATAGAGGATAGGATAGGATAGAGGATAGGATAGGATGGAGGATAGGATAGGATAGAGGATAGGATAGGAAGGAGGATAGGATAGGATAGAGGATAGGATAGGATAGAGGATAGGATAGGATAAAGGATAGGATAGAGGATAGGATCGGATAGAAGATAGGATAGGGGATTGGATAGGATAGAGGATAGGATAGGATCGTGGATATAATAGGATGGAGGATAGGATAGGATAGAGGATAGGATATAATAGAGGATAGGATCGGATAGAGGATAGGAGAGGGGATTGGACAGGACAGAGGATATGATAGGTTAGAGGATAGGATAGGATAGTGGATTGGATAGGATAGAGGATAGGACAGGATAGAGGATAGAATAGAGGATAGGATCGGATAGAGGATAGGATAGGATAGAGGATAGAATAGGATAGAGGATGGGATAGGATGGAGGATAGGATAGGGTAGAGGATAGGATAGGATAGAGCATGGGATAGGGGATTGGATAGGATTGAGGATAGGATAGGATAGAGGATAGGATAGGATAGAGGATGGGATAGGATGGAGGATAGGATAGGATAGAGGATAGGATAGGATAGAGGATAGGATAGGATAGAGGATAGGATATAATAGAGGATAGGATCGGATAGAGGATAGGATAATGGATTGGATGGGACAGAGGATATGATAGGATAGAGGATAGGATAGGATAGTGGATTGGATAGGAAAGAGGATAGGATAGGATTGAGGATAGGATAGGATAGAGGATCGGATGGGGGATTGGATAGGATAGAGGATAGGCTAGGATAGAGGATAGAATAGAGGATAGGATCGGATAGAGGATAGGATAGAGGATAGGATAGGATAGAGGATAGGATAGGATAGTGGATAGGATAGGATAGAGGATAGGATAGGATAAAGGATAGGATAGAGGATAGGATCGGATAGAGGATAGGATAGGGGATTGGATAGGACAGAGGATATGATAGGATAGAGGATAGGATAGGATTCGATAGTGGATTGGATAATACATAGTATAGAATAGGATAGAGGATAGGATAGGATAGTGGATAGGATAGGATTGAGGTTAGGATAGGATAGAGGATAGGATAGGGGTTTGGATAGGATAGAGTATAGGATAGGATAGAGGATAGGATAGGATGGAGGATAGGATAGGATAGAGGATAGGATATAATAGAGGATATTATCGGATAAAGGATAGGATAGGGGATTGGATAGGACAGAGGATATGATAGGATAAAGGATAGGATAGGATAGTGGATTGGATAGGATAGAGGATAGGATAGGATTGAGGATAGGATAGGATAGAGGATAGGATAGGATAGAGGATCGGATAGGGGATTGGATAGGATAGAGTATATAATAGGATAGAGGATAGGATAGAATAGAGGATAGGATAGGATACAGGATATGTTAGGATAGAGGATAGGATAGGATTGAGGATAGGACGGGATAAAGGAGAGGATAGAGGATTGGATAGGATAGAGCATAGGATAGAGGAAAGGATAGACTATAGAATAGGATAGAGGATAGGATAGGATAGAGGATAGGATAGGATTGAGGATAGGATAGGATATGATAGAGTATCGGATAGGGGATTGGATAGGATAGAGGATAGGAGACGATAGAGGATAGGACAGGGGATTGGATAGGATAGAGGACAGGTGACGATAGAGGATAGGATAGAATAGAGGATAGGATAGGATACAGGATATGATAGAATAGAGGATAGGATAGTATTGAGGATAGGACGGGATAGAGGAGAGGATAGAGGATTGGATAGGGGATTGGATAGTATAGTGGAGAGGATAGGATAGAGGATAGGATAGGATAGAGGATAGAATAGTGGATAGAATCGGATAGAGGATAGGATAGGGGATTGGATAGGATAGATGATAGGATAGGATAGAGGATAGGATGGAATGGAGGATAGGATAGTATAGAGGATAGGTATAATAGAGGATAGGATCTAATAGAGGATAGGAGAGGACAGAGGATAGGATAGGATAGAGGATAGGATCGGATAGAGGATAGGATAAGGGATTGGATAGGACAGAGGATATGATAGGATAGAGGATAGGATAGGATAGGGCAGTGGATTGGATAGGATAGAGTATAGAATAGGATAGATGATAGGATAGGATAGTGGATAGGATAGGATTGAGGATAGGATAGGATAGAGGATAGGATAGGATGGAGGATAGGATAGGATAGAGGATAGGATATAATAGATTATAGGATCGGATAGAGAATAGGATAATGGATTGGATAGGAGAGAGGATATGATAGGGTAGAGGATAGGATAGGATAGAGGATAGGATAGGATAGAGGATCGGATAGGGGATTGGATAGGATAGAGGATAGGAGACGATAGAGGATAGGATAGGGGATTGGATAGGATAGATGTCATGGGACGATAGAGGATACCATACGATACAGGATAGGATAGGATAGAGGATAGGATAGGATAGAGGATCGGATGGGGGATTGGATAGGATAGAGGATAGGAGACGATAGAGGATAGGATAGGGCATTGGATAGGATAGAGGACTGGAGACGATGGAGGATAGGATAGAATAGAGGATAGGATAGGATAGACGATTGGATAGGATAGAGTATAGGACAGGATAGGGGATAGGATAGGATAGAGGATAGGATAGGATAGAGGATCGGATAGGGGATTGCATAGGATAGAGGATAGGAGACGATAGAGGATAGGATAGGGGATTGGATAGGATAGATGTCAGGGGACGATAGAGGATAGCATACGATACAGGATAGGATAGGATAGAGGATAGGAGACGATAGAGGACAGGAGACGATAGAGGATAGGATAGAATAGAGGATAGGATAGGATACAGGACATGATAAGATAGAGGATAGGATAGGATTGAGGATAGGACGGGATAGAGGAGAGGATAGAGGATTGTATAGGGGATTGGATAGTATAGAGGATAGGATAGGATAGAGGATAGAATAGAGGATAGGATCGGATAGAGGAGAGGATAGGATAGAGGATAGGATAGGATAGAGGATAGGATCGGATAGAGGATAGGAGAGGGGATTGGACAGGACAGAGGATAAGATAGGATAGAGGATAGGATAGGATAGTGGATTGGATAGGATAGAAGATAGGATAGGATAGAGGATAGAATAGAGGATAGGATCGGATAGAGGATAGGATAGGATAGAGGATAGAATAGGATAGAGGATGGGATAGGATGGAGGATAGGATAGGATAGAGGATAGGATAGGATAGAGGATAGGATAGGATAGAGGATTGGATAGGATAGAGGATTAGATAGGATAGAGGATAGGATAGGATAGAGGATAGGATAGGATTGAGGATAGGATAGGATAGAGGATAGGATAGGATAGAGGATAGGATAGGATAGAGGATAGGATGGGATAAAGGATAGGATAGAGGATAGGATCGGATAGAGGATAGGATAGGGGATTGGATAGGATAGAGGATGGGATAGGATGGAGGATAGGATAGGATAGAGGATAGGATATAATAGAGGATAGGATCGGATAAAGGATAGGATAGGGGATTGGATAGGACAGAGGATATGATAGGATAAAGGATAGGATAGGATAGTGGATTGGATAGGATAGAGGATAGGATAGGATTGAGGATAGGATAGGATAGAGGATAGGATAGGATAGAGGATAGGATAGGATAGAGGATAGGATGGGATAAAGGATAGGATAGAGGATAGGATCGGATAGAGGATAGGATAGGGGATTGGATAGGATAGAGGATGGGATAGGATGGAGGATAGGATAGGATAGAGGATAGGATATAATAGAGGATAGGATCGGATAAAGGATAGGATAGGGGATTGGATAGGACAGAGGATATGATAGGATAAAGGATAGGATAGGATAGTGGATTGGATAGGATAGAGGATAGGATAGGATTGAGGATAGGATAGGATAGAGGATAGGATAGGATAGAGGATCGGATAGGGATTGGATAGGATAGAGTATATAATATTATAGAGGATATGATAGAATAGAGGATAGGATAGGATACAGGATATGTTAGGATAGAGGATAGGATAGGATTGAGGATAGGACGGGATAAAGGGGAGGATAGAGGATTGGATAGGATAGAGCATAGGATAGAGGAAAGGATAGACTATAGAATAGGATAGAGGATAGGATAGGATAGAGGATAGGATAAGATTGAGGATAGGATAGGATAGGATAGAGTATCGGATAATGGATTGGATAGGATAGAGGATATAAGACGATAGAGGATAGGATAGGGGATTGGATAGGATAGAGGACAGGTGGCGATAGAGGATAGGATAGAATAGAGGATAGGATAGGATACAGGATATGATAGAATAGAGGATAGGATAGGATTGAGGATAGGACGGGATAGAGGAGAGGATAGAGGATTGGATTAGGGAATTGGATAGTATAGGGGAGAGGATAGGATAGAGGATAGGATAGGATAGGATAGAGGATAGGATAGGATAGAGGATAGGATAGGATAGAGGATAGGATAGGATAGGATAGAGGATCGGATGGGGGATTGGATAGGATAGAGGATAGGAGACGATAGAGGATAGGATAGGGCATTGGATAGGATAGAGGACTGGAGACGATGGAGGATAGGATAGAATAGAGGATAGGATAGGATAGAGGATTGGATAGGATAGAGTATAGGATAGGATAGAGGATAGGATAGGATAGAGGATAGGATAGGATAGAGGATCGGATAGGGGATTGGATAGGATAGAGGATAGGAGACGATAGAGGATTGGATAGGGGACTGGATAGTACAGAGGACAGGATAGGATAGAGGATAGGATAGGATAGAGGACGGATAGGATAGAGGATAGAATAGAGGATAGGATTGGATAGAGGATAGGATAGGATAGAGGATAGGATAGGATAGAGGATAGGATAGGGGATTGGATAGGATAGAGGATAGGATAGGATAAAGGATAGGATAGAGGATAGGATCGGATAGAGGATAGGATAGGGGATTGGATAGGATAGAGGATAGGATAGGATCGTGGATATAATAGGATGGAGGATAGGATAGGATAGAGGATAGGATATAATAGAGGATAGGATCGGATAGAGGATAGGAGAGGGGATTGGACAGGACAGAGGATATGATAGGTTAGAGGATAGGATAGGATAGTGGATTGGATAGGATAGAGGATAGGATAGGATAGAGGATAGAATAGAGGATAGGATCGGATAGAGGATAGGATAGGTTAGAGGATAGAATAGGATAGAGGATGGGATAGGATGGAGGATAGGATAGGGTAGAGGATAGGATAGGATAGAGGATAGTATAGGATAGAGGATAGGAGAGGTGATTGTACAGGACAGAGGATATGATAGGATAGAGGATAGGATAGGATAGTGGATTGGATAGGATAGAGGAGAGGATAGAAAAGAGGATAGGATCGGATAGAGGATAGGATAGAGGATAGGATAGAATAGAGGATTGGATAGGATAGAGGATTGGATAGGATAGAGGATAGGATAGGATAGAGGATAGGATAGGATGGAGGATAGGATAGGAAGGAGGATAGGATAGGATAGAGGATAGGATAGGATAGAGGATAGGATAGGATAAAGGATAGGATAGAGGATAGGATAGGATAAAGGATAGGATAGAGGATAGGATCGGATAGAAGATAGGATAGGGGATTGGATAGGATAGAGGATAGGATAGGATCGTGGATATAATAGGATGGAGGATAGGATAGGATAGAGGATAGGATATAATAGAGGATAGGATCGGATAGAGGATAGGAGAGGGGATTGGACAGGACAGAGGATATGATAGGTTAGAGGATAGGATAGGATAGTGGATTGGATAGGATAGAGGATAGGACAGGATAGAGGATAGAATAGAGGATAGGATCGGATAGAGGATAGGATAGGATAGAGGATAGAATAGGATAGAGGATGGGATAGGATGGAGGATAGGATAGGGTAGAGGATAGGATAGGATAGAGGATGGGATAGGGGATTGGATAGGATTGAGGATAGGATAGGATAGAGGATAGGATAGGATAGAGGATGGGATAGGATGGAGGATAGGATAGGATAGAGGATAGGATAGGATAGAGGATAGGATAGGATAGGATAGAGGATAGGATAGGATAGAGGATAGGATAGGATTGAGGATAGGACGGGATAGAGGAGAGGATAGAGGATTGTATAGGGGATTGGATAGTATAGAGGATAGGATAGGATAGAGGATAGAATAGAGGATAGGATCGGATAGAGGAGAGGATAGGATAGAGGATAGGATAGGATAGAGGACAGGATCGGATAGAGGATAGGAGAGGGGATTGGACAGGACAGAGGATAAGATAGGATAGAGGATAGGATAGGATAGTGGATTGGATAGGATAGAGGATAGGATAGGATAGAGGATAGAATAGAGGATAGGATCGGATAGAGGATAGGATAGGATAGAGGATAGAATAGGATAGAGGATGGGATAGGATGGAGGATAGGATAGGATAGAGGATAGGATAGGATAGAGGATAGGATAGGATAGAGGATTGGATAGGATAGAGGATTGGATAGGATAGAGGATCGGATGGGGGATTGGATAGGATAGAGGATAGGAGACGATAGAGGATAGAATAGGGCATTGGATAGGATAGAGGACTGGAGACGATGGAGGATAGGATAGAATAGAGGATAGGATAGGATAGAGGATTGGATAGGATAGAGTATAGGATAGGATAGAGGAGAGGATAGGATAGAGGATAGGATAGGATAGAGGATCGGATAGGGGATTGGATAGGATAGAGGATAGGAGACGATAGAGGATTGGATAGGGGATTGGATAGTACAGAGGATAGGATAGGATAGAGGATAGGATAGGATAGGGGATAGGATAGGATAGAGGATAGGATAGGATAGGGGATAGGATAGGATAGAGGATAGGATAGGATAGAGGATCGGATAGGATAGAGGATAGGATGGGATAAAGGATAGGATAGAGGATAGGATCGGATAGAGGATAGGATAGGGGATTGGATAGGATAGAGGATAGGATAGGATCGTGGATATAATAGGATGGAGGATAGGATAGGATAGAGGATAGGATAGGATAGAGGATAGGATAGGATTGAGGATAGGATAGGATAGAGGATAGGATAGGATAGAGGATCGGATAGGGATTGGATAGGATAGAGTATATAATAGGATAGAGGATATGATAGAATAGAGGATAGGATAGGATACAGGATATGTTAGGATAGAGGATAGGATAGGATTGAGGATAGGACGGGATAAAGGAGAGGATAGAGGATTGGATAGGATAGAGCATAGGATAGAGGAAAGGATAGACTATAGAATAGGATAGAGGATAGGATAGGATAGGATAGAGTATCGGATAGGGGATTGGATAGGATAGAGGATATAAGACGATAGAGGATAGGATAGGGGATTGGATAGGATAGAGGACAGGTGACGATAGAGGATAGGATAGAATAGAGGATAGGATAGGATACAGGATATGATAGAATAGAGGATAGGATAGGATTGAGGATAGGACGGGATAGAGGAGAGGATAGAGGATTGGATTAGGGAATTGGATAGTATAGAGGAGAGGATAGGATAGAGGATAGGATAGGATAGAGGATAGTATAGGATAGAGGATAGGATAGGATAGTGGACAGGATAGGATAGAGGATATGATACGATTGAGGATAGGATAGGATAGAGGATAGGATAGGATAGGATAGAGGATCGGATGGGGGATTGGATAGGATAGAGGATAGGAGACGATAGAGGATAGAATAGGGCATTGGATAGGATAGAGGACTGGAGACGATGGAGGATAGGATAGAATAGAGGATAGGATAGGATAGAGGATTGGATAGGATAGAGTATAGGATAGGATAGAGGAGAGGATAGGATAGAGGATAGGATAGGATAGAGGATCGGATAGGGGATTGGATAGGATAGAGGATAGGAGACGATAGAGGATTGGATAGGGGATTGGATAGTACAGAGGATAGGATAGGATAGAGGATAGGATAGGATAGGGGATAGGATAGGATAGAGGATAGGATAGGATAGGGGATAGAATAGAGGATAGGATTGGATAGAGGATAGGATAGGATAGAGGATAGGATAGGATAGAGGATAGGATAGGGGATTGGATAGGATAGAGGATAGGATAGGATAAAGGATAGGATAGAGGATAGGATCGGATAGAGGATAGGATAGGGGATTGGATAGGATAGAGGATAGGATAGGATCGTGGATATAATAGGATGGAGGATAGGATAGGATAGAGGATAGGATATAATAGAGAATAGGATCGGATAGAGGATAGGAGAGGGGATTGGACAGGACAGAGGATATGATAGGTTAGAGGATAGGATAGGATAGTGGATTGGATAGGATAGAGGATAGGATAGGATAGAGGATAGAATAGAGGATAGGATCGGATAGAGGATAGGATAGGATAGAGGATAGAATAGGATAGAGGATGGGATAGGATGGAGGATAGGATAGGGTAGAGGATAGGATAGGATAGAGGATCGGATAGGGGATTGGATAGGATTGATGATAGGATAGGATAGAGGATAGGATAGGATAGAGGATGGGATAGGATGGAGGATAGGATAGGATAGAGGATAGGATAGGATTGAGGATAGGACGGGATAAAGGAGAGGATAGAGGATTGGATAGGATAGAGCATAGGATAGAGGAAAGGATAGACTATAGAATAGGATAGAGGATAGGATAGGATAGAGGATAGGATAGGATTGAGGATAGGATAGGATAGGATAGAGTATCGGATAGGGGATTGGATAGGATAGAGGATATAAGACGATAGAGGATAGGATAGGGGATTGGATAGGATAGAGGACAGGTGACGATAGAGGATAGGATAGAATAGAGGATAGGATAGGATACAGGATATGATAGAATAGAGGATAGGATAGGATTGAGGATAGGACGGGATAGAGGAGAGGATAGAGGATTGGATTAGGGAATTGGATAGTATAGGGGAGAGGATAGGATAGAGGATAGGATAGGATAGGATAGAGGATAGGATAGGATAGAGGATAGGATAGGATAGAGGATAGGATAGGATAGGATAGAGGATCGGATGGGGGATTGGATAGGATAGAGGATAGGATAGGGGATTGGATAGGATAGAGGATAGGATAGGATAAAGGATAGGATAGAGGATAGGATCGGATAGAGGATAGGATAGGGGATTGGATAGGATAGAGGATATAATAGGATGGAGGATAGGATAGGATAGAGGATAGGATATAATAGAGGATAGGATCGGATAGAGGATAGGAGAGGGGATTGGACAGGACAGAGGATATGATAGGTTAGAGGATAGGATAGGATAGTGGATTGGATAGGATAGAGGATAGGATAGGATAGAGGATAGAATAGAGGATAGGATCGGATAGAGGATAGGATAGGTTAGAGGATAGAATAGGATAGAGGATGGGATAGGATGGAGGATAGGATAGGGTAGAGGATAGGATAGGATAGAGGATCGGATAGGGGATTGGATAGGATGGAGGATAGGATAGGATAGAGGATAGGATAGGATACAGGATAGGATAGCATAGACGATAGGATAGGACAGAGGATATGATAGGATAGAGGATAGGATAGAGGATTGGATCGGATAGAGGATTGGATAGTGGATTGGATAGGATAGAGGATAGGATAGAGGATAGGATAGAGGATAGGATAGGATAGAGGATAGGATAGGATAGAGGATAGGATAGGATAGAGGATAGTATAGGATAGAGGATAGGAGAGGTGATTGTACAGGACAGAGGATATGATAGGATAGAGGATAGGATAGGATAGTGGATTGGATAGGATAGAGGAGAGGATAGAATAGAGGATAGGATCGGATAGAGGATAGGATAGAGGATAGGATAGAATAGAGGATTGGATAGGATAGAGGATTGGATAGGATAGAGGATAGGATAGGATAGAGGATAGGATAGGATGGAGGATAGGATAGGATAGAGGATAGGATAGGAAGGAGGATAGGATAGGATAGAGGATAGGATAGGATAGAGGATAGGATAGGATAAAGGATAGGATAGAGGATAGGATCGGATAGAAGATAGGATAGGGGATTGGATAGGATAGAGGATAGGATAGGATCGTGGATATAATAGGATGGAGGATAGGATAGGATAGAGGATAGGATATAATAGAGGATAGGATCGGATAGAGGATAGGAGAGGGGATTGGACAGGACAGAGGATATGATAGGTTAGAGGATAGGATAGGATAGTGGATTGGATAGGATAGAGGATAGGACAGGATAGAGGATAGAATAGAGGATAGGATCGGATAGAGGATAGGATAGGATAGAGGATAGAATAGGATAGAGGATGGGATAGGATGGAGGATAGGATAGGGTAGAGGATAGGATAGGATAGAGGATGGGATAGGGGATTGGATAGGATTGAGGATAGGATAGGATAGAGGATAGGATAGGATAGAGGATGGGATAGGATGGAGGATAGGATAGGATAGAGGATAGGATAGGATAGAGGATAGGATAGGATAGAGGATAGGATAGGATAGAGGATAGGATAGGATTGAGGATAGGACGGGATAGAGGAGAGGATAGAGGATTGTATAGGGGATTGGATAGTATAGAGGATAGGATAGGATAGAGGATAGAATAGAGGATAGGATCGGATAGAGGAGAGGATAGGATAGAGGATAGGATAGGATAGAGGACAGGATCGGATAGAGGATAGGAGAGGGGATTGGACAGGACAGAGGATAAGATAGGATAGAGGATAGGATAGGATAGTGGATTGGATAGGATAGAGGATAGGATAGGATAGAGGATAGAATAGAGGATAGGATCGGATAGAGGATAGGATAGGATAGAGGATAGAATAGGATAGAGGATGGGATAGGATGGAGGATAGGATAGGATAGAGGATAGGATAGGATAGAGGATAGGATAGGATAGAGGATTGGATAGGATAGAGGATTGGATAGGATAGAGGATCGGATGGGGGATTGGATAGGATAGAGGATAGGAGACGATAGAGGATAGAATAGGGCATTGGATAGGATAGAGGACTGGAGACGATGGAGGATAGGATAGAATAGAGGATAGGATAGGATAGAGGATTGGATAGGATAGAGTATAGGATAGGATAGAGGAGAGGATAGGATAGAGGATAGGATAGGATAGAGGATCGGATAGGGGATTGGATAGGATAGAGGATAGGAGACGATAGAGGATTGGATAGGGGATTGGATAGTACAGAGGATAGGATAGGATAGAGGATAGGATAGGATAGGGGATAGGATAGGATAGAGGATAGGATAGGATAGGGGATAGGATAGGATAGAGGATAGGATAGGATAGAGGATCGGATAGGATAGAGGATAGGATGGGATAAAGGATAGGATAGAGGATAGGATCGGATAGAGGATAGGATAGGGGATTGGATAGGATAGAGGATAGGATAGGATCGTGGATATAATAGGATGGAGGATAGGATAGGATAGAGGATAGGATAGGATAGAGGATAGGATAGGATAGAGGATGGGATAGGATGGAGGATAGGATAGGATAGAGGATAGGATATAATAGAGGATAGGATCGGATAAAGGATAGGATAGGGGATTGGATAGGACAGAGGATATGATAGGATAAAAGATAGGATAGGATAGTGGATTGGATAGGATAGAGGATAGGATAGGATTGAGGATAGGATAGGATAGAGGATAGGATAGGATAGAGGATCGGATAGGGATTGGATAGGATAGAGTATATAATAGGATAGAGGATATGATAGAATAGAGGATAGGATAGGATACAGGATATGTTAGGATAGAGGATAGGATAGGATTGAGGATAGGACGGGATAAAGGAGAGGATAGAGGATTGGATAGGATAGAGCATAGGATAGAGGAAAGGATAGACTATAGAATAGGATAGAGGATAGGATAGGATAGGATAGAGTATCGGATAGGGGATTGGATAGGATAGAGGATATAAGACGATAGAGGATAGGATAGGGGATTGGATAGGATAGAGGACAGGTGACGATAGAGGATAGGATAGAATAGAGGATAGGATAGGATACAGGATATGATAGAATAGAGGATAGGATAGGATTGAGGATAGGACGGGATAGAGGAGAGGATAGAGGATTGGATTAGGGAATTGGATAGTATAGAGGAGAGGATAGGATAGAGGATAGGATAGGATAGAGGATAGTATAGGATAGAGGATAGGATAGGATAGTGGACAGGATAGGATAGAGGATATGATAGGATTGAGGTTAGGATAGGATAGAGGATAGGATAGGATAGGATAGAGGATCGGATGGGGGATTGGATAGGATAGAGGATAGGAGACGATAGAGGATAGAATAGGGCATTGGATAGGATAGAGGACTGGAGACGATGGAGGATAGGATAGAATAGAGGATAGGATAGGATAGAGGATTGGATAGGATAGAGTATAGGATAGGATAGAGGAGAGGATAGGATAGAGGATAGGATAGGATAGAGGATCGGATAGGGGATTGGATAGGATAGAGGATAGGAGACGATAGAGGATTGGATAGGGGATTGGATAGTACAGAGGATAGGATAGGATAGAGGATAGGATAGGATAGGGGATAGGATAGGATAGAGGATAGGATAGGATAGGGGATAGAATAGAGGATAGGATTGGATAGAGGATAGGATAGGATAGAGGATAGGATAGGATAGAGGATAGGATAGGGGATTGGATAGGATACAGGATAGGATAGGATAAAGGATAGGATAGAGGATAGGATCGGATAGAGGATAGGATAGGGGATTGGATAGGATAGAGGATAGGATAGGATCGTGGATATAATAGGATGGAGGATAGGATAGGATAGAGGATAGGATATAATAGAGAATAGGATCGGATAGAGGATAGGAGAGGGGATTGGACAGGACAGAGGATATGATAGGTTAGAGGATAGGATAGGATAGTGGATTGGATAGGATAGAGGATAGGATAGGATAGAGGATAGAATAGAGGATAGGATCGGATAGAGGATAGGATAGGATAGAGGATAGAATAGGATAGAGGATGGGATAGGATGGAGGATAGGATAGGGTAGAGGATAGGATAGGATAGAGGATCGGATAGGGGATTGGATAGGATTGATGATAGGATAGGATAGAGGATAGGATAGGATAGAGGATGGGATAGGATGGAGGATAGGATAGGATAGAGGATAGGATAGGATTGAGGATAGGACGGGATAAAGGAGAGGATAGAGGATTGGATAGGATAGAGCATAGGATAGAGGAAAGGATAGACTATAGAATAGGATAGAGGATAGGATAGGATAGAGGATAGGATAGGATTGAGGATAGGATAGGATAGGATAGAGTATCGGATAGGGGATTGGATAGGATAGAGGATATAAGACGATAGAGGATAGGATAGGGGATTGGATAGGATAGAGGACAGGTGACGATAGAGGATAGGATAGAATAGAGGATAGGATAGGATACAGGATATGATAGAATAGAGGATAGGATAGGATTGAGGATACGACGGGATAGAGGAGAGGATAGAGGATTGGATAGGGGATTGGATAGGGGATTGGATAGTATAGAGGATAGGATAGGATAGAGGATACGATAGGATAGAGGATAGGATAGGATAGAGGATAGAATAGAGGATAGGATCGGATAGAGGATAGGATAGGATAGAGGATAGGATAGGATAGAGGATGGGATAGGATGGAGGACAGGAGACGATAGAGGATAGCATACGATACAGGATAGGATAGGATAGAGGATAGGATATGATAGAGGATAGGATAGGATAGAGGATAGGATACGATAGAGGATAGGATAGGATCGTGGATATAATAGGATGGAGGATAGGATAGGATAGAGGATAGGATATAATAGAGGATAGGATCGGATAGAGGATAGGATAGGGGATTGGATAGGGGATTGGATAGTATAGAGGATAGGATAGGATAGAGGATAGAATAGAGGATAGGATCGGATAGAGGATAGGATAGGATAGAGGATAGGATAGGATAGAGGATGGGATAGGATGGAGGATAGGATAGGATAGAGGATAGGATAGGATAGAGGATCGGATAGGGGATTGGATAGGATTGAGGAAAGGATAGGATAGAGGATAGGATACGATAGAGGATACGATAGAGGTTGGGATAGGATAGGATAGAGTATAGGATAGGATCGTGGATATAATAGGATGGAGGATAGGATAGGATAGAGGATAGGATATAATAGAGGATAGGATCGGATAGAGGATAGGAGAGGGGATTGGACAGGACAGAGGATATGATAGGATAGAGGATAGGATTTGATATTGGATTGGATAGGATAGAGGATAGGATAGGATAGAGGATAGAAAAGAGGATAGGGTCGGATAGAGGATAGGATAGGATAGAGGATAGAATAGGATAGAGGATGGGATAGGATGGAGGATAGGATAGGATAGAGGATAGGATAGGATAGAGGATAGGATAGGATCGTGGATATAATAGGATGGAGGATAGGATAGGATAGAGGATAGGATATAATAGAGGATAGGATCGGATAGAGGATAGGGGAGGGGATTGGACAGGACAGAGGATATGATAGGATAGAGGATAGGATTTGATAGTGGATTGGATAGGATAGAGGATAGGATAGGATAGAGGATAGAATAGAGGATAGGATCGGATAGAGGATAGGATAGGATAGAGGATAGAATAGGATAGAGGATGGGATAGGATGGAGGATAGGATAGGATAGAGGATAGGATAGGATAGAGGATCGGATAGGGGATTGGATAGGATTGAGGATAGGATAGGATCGTGGATATAATAGGATGGAGGATAGGATAGGATAGAGGATAGGATATAATAGAGGATAGGATCGGATAGAGGATAGGATAGGGGATTGGATAGGGGATTGGATAGTATAGAGGATAGGATAGGATAGAGGATACGATAGGATAGAGGATAGGATAGGATAGAGGATGGGATAGGATGCAGTACAGGAGACGATAGAGGATAGCATACGATACAGGATAGGATAGGATAGAGGATAGGATAGGATAGAGGATAGGATAGGCTAGAGGATAGGATAGGATAGAGGATAGGATACGATAAAGGGTAGGATAGGATAGAGGATAGGATACGATAGAGGATAGGATAGGATAGAGGATAGAATAGGATAGAGGATAGGATAGGATAGAGGATAGGATAGTATGGAGGATAGGATAGAGGATTGGATCGGATAGAGGATAGGATAGCGGATTGGATAGGATAGAGGATAGGATAGGATCGTGGATATAATAGGATGGAGTATAGGATAGGATAGAGGATAGGATAGAGGATATTATAGGATAGAGGATAGGATGGGATGGAGGATAGGATAGGATGGAGGATAGGATAGGAAAGAGGATATGATATAATAGAGGATAGGATAGGATAGGGGATAGCATAGGATAGAGGATAGGATAGGATAGAGTATAAGATAGGATAGAGGATAGGATAGGATTGAGGATAGGATAGGATACTCCACCGAGGCGGCGGGACTCCTCGCCGTGATTCCACCCTTCACTGTGGTGGCGGCGGAGCGGGCGAAGCTATACCACATCGCCCGCTCCTTCCGCCGCCCGCCGGGGGTGGAACTCACGCGCGAGGAGGAGGAGGAGCTCGAGGGCCAGAATCGCCAGGCCCGGACGGAAAGTTTATCGGAGTGGAGGGCGCTGCTAACGCCCTCCACACGTCCGATTGTCCGGGCCCTCCTGCCCATATTTCTTATATGGTGCGGGAGGCGGGGAAGGTTGACCTTCCGCCTCACGCAGGTGCTCTCCGGCCATGGCTGTTTTGGAGAGTACCTGCACAGAATGGGGCGGGAGCCGACGGCGCAGTGCCACCACTGCGGCGAAGATGTCGACACGGCGCGGCACACTCTGGAGGAGTGCCCTGCTTGGGCCGGGCCGCGCCGTGTCCTGCGAGCCGCAGTGGGCGGGTGGGACCTCGCGCTGCCGACCGTGGTCGACCACATGGTCGACAGCGTGGGGTCGTGGAATGCGGTGGCCTCCTTCTGCGAGGACGTTATTAAGCAGAAGGAGGCCGCCGAGCGGGCCCGGGAACGGGACCCGGGCTCCGCGAGGAGGGTGTGGGCGCGGGGACGACCCCCGCGCCGGCGTGTGCCCCCCACGAGGGGGGCGGTGAAGGATGGGAGGGCGCGGGGGTCTCCCCCGCGTCAACCATTGCCCCCGGGAGTGGGGGGCGGAGGGGGTTTGGCGCGGGGAGTATCCCCGCGCCCTGTTTCGCCCCCACCTGTGGGGGCGCTGAATTTGGTGGCCCGGGGTGCGAGCTGACCCGGGCCCCCGGGGGGAGTGTAGCTCCCCCCCGTGATTGGCCGACACCCCCCGGGATAGTTTCCCGGTTAGTGGGGGGTGTCGGTCCCCCCTCCCCCCGATAGGGGAGGGGGACCGTGGGGGGTTTTTGGGGAAAGGAAGGGTCGGGGCGTGCCGGATCGCGCCTCCGACGGCCCTTCCTTCCGGTGGCGGCGTCCTCTTGCTCTGGCCGGGGCTGGTTCCTTCGGGACACCGGCCCCGAGCGGGGCACGAGGACTCCGGGAGCTGTGGGTGGACCGAGCTGGGGCTCGGGAAGCCCAATCCGAAGGCTCCAGGGATGGGGACACCGGGCGGGTCCCTCCGCCCGGGGTCTTATAGCGTAGGCAGTGGGGGAGGCTAACCCCCTCCCCCGGGGTATGATGATAGCTGGGGGGTGTCCTGTTGAGTACTCGCGTGATCCAGGCACCTCCCGTGTAGCTTAGGTGGGCGTGAGGTTTTAGTGGGTACTCACCGGGGGCTCCGCCCCCCGGAGAGAATCCCACATAACCCCGGCTTCCCCCAGGGAGTCGGGGTATGTATAAAACATTTCCTCACGATAAAAAAAAAAAAAAAAAAAAAAAAAAAAAAAAAAAAAAAAGGATAGGATAGGATAGAGGATAGGATAGGATAGAGGATAGGATAGGATAGAGGATGGGATAGGATAGAGGATAGGATAGGATATTGTATTGTATAGGATAGAGGCTAGGATAGCATAGAGGATAGGATATAATACAGGATATGATAGGATAGAGGATAGGATAGGATTAAGGATAGGACGGGATAGAGGAGAGGATATATAATTGGATACGGGATTGGATAGTATAGAGGATAGGATACGATAGAGGATAGGATTGAGGATAGAGCATAGTATAGAGGATAGGATAGGATTGAGGATAGGATAGGATAGAGGATAGGATAGGATAGATGATAGGATAGGATTGAGGATAGGATAGGATAGAGGATAGGATAGGATTGAGGATAGGATAGAGGATGGGATAGGATAGAGGATAGGAGAGGATAGAGGATACTATAGGATAGAGTATAGGATAGGAGAGGATAGGATACGATAGAGGATAGGATACGATAGAGGATAGGATAGGATAGAGGATAGGATAGGATAAAGGATGGGATAGGATAGAGGATAGGATAGGATAGAGGATAGGATAGGATAGAGGATAGGATTGAGGATAGAGCATAGGATAGACGATAGGATAGGATTGAGGATAGGATACAATAGAGGATAGGATAGGATAGAGGATAGGATAGGATAAAGGATGGGATAGGATAGAGGATAGGATAGGATAGAGGATAGGATAGGATAGAGGATAGGATTGAGGATAGAGCATGGGATAGAGGATAGGATATGATAGAGGATAGGATAGGATAGAGGATAGGATAGAGGACAGGAGACGATAGAGGATAGGGTAGGATAGAGGATAGGATAGGATAGATGATAGGATAGGATAGAGGATAGGATAGGATAGAGGATAGGATAGGATAGAGGATAGGATAGGATAGAGGATAGGATAGGATAGAGGAAAGAATAGAGGATATAGTGGGATAGAGGATAGGGTAGGGGATTGGATAGGATAGAGGATAGGATAGGATATAGGATAGGATAGAATGGAGGATAGGATAGAGGATAGGAGACGATAGAGCATAGGAGACGATAGAGGATAGGATAGAGGATAGGATAGAGGATATTATAGGATAGAGAATAGGATAGGATAGCGGATAGGATAGGATGGAGTATAGCATAGAATTGAGGATAGCATAGGATTGAGGATAGGATGGGATAGAGGATAGGATAGGATAGATGATAAGATAGGATAGCGGAAAAGATAGGGTGGAGTATAGGATAGGATAGAGGATAGGATAGGATAGAGAATAGGATAGGATAGGGAATAGGATAGGGTAGATGATATTATTGGATACAGGATAGGATATGATAGAGGATACGATATTATAGAGGATAGGATAGGATAGAGGATCGGATAGGATAGAGGATTGGATAGGATAGAGGATAGTATACGATAGAGGATAGGATAGGATTGAGGATACGATATGATAGAGGACAGGATAGGATACAGGATACGATATTATAGATGATAGAATAGGATCGAGTATTGGATAGAATAGAGAATAGGATAGGGGATTGGATAGGATAGAAGATACGATAGGATAGAGGATAGGATAGGATAGCGGATAGGATAGGATGGAGTATAGAATAGAATTGAGGATAGGATAGGATAGAATATAGGATAAGATAAAGAATATTATAGGATAGATGATATTATAGGATAGAGGATAGAATAGGATAGAGGATAGGATAGGGTTGAGGATAGGATAGGATAGAGGATAGGATAGGATAGAGGATAGGAGAGGATAGAGGATAGGATAGCATAGAGGATAGGATAGAGGATAGGATAGAGGAATGGAGGGGATACAGGATAGGAGACAATAGAGGATAGGATAGGATAGAGGATAGGATAGGGGATTGGATAGGATAGGGGATTGGATAGAATAGAGGATAGGATAGGATAGAGGATTGGATAGGATAGAGGATACGATAGGATGGATGATAGGATACTGGATTGGATAGGATAGAGAATAGGACGGGATAGAGGACACGATAGAGGAGTGGATAGGATAGAGGATAGGAGACGACAGAGGATAGGATAGGATAGAGGATAGGATAGGATAGGATAGAGGATAGGATAGGATAGAGGATAGGATAGGATGGAGGATAGGATAGGATAGAGAATAGGATAGCATAGGGAATAGGACAGGGTAGACGATATTATTGGATAGAGGATAGGATATGATACAGGATACGATATTATAGAGGATAGGATAGGATAGAGGAACGGATAGGATAGAGGATTATATAGGATAGAGGATAGGATACGATAGAGGATAGGATAGGATTGAGGATACGATAGGATAGAGGACAGGATAGGATACAGGATACGATATTATAGAGGATAGGATAGGATAGAGAAGAGGATAGGATAGATGATGTTATAGGATAGATGATAGGATAGGATAGAGGATACGATATTATAGATGATAGAATAGGATCGAGTATTGGATAGGATAGAGAATAGGATAGGGGATTGGATAGGATAGAGGATAGGATAGGATAGAGGATAGGATAGGATAGGGGATTGGATAGGATAGAGGATACGATAGGATAGAGGATAGGATAGAGAGTAGGATAGGATAGAGGATAGGAGACGATAGAGGATAGGATTGGATAGAGAATAGGATAGAGGATAGGATAGGGGATTGGATAGCATAGTGGATATTATAGGATAGAGGATATGATAAGATAGCGGATATGATAGGATGGAGTATAGAATAGAATTGAGGATAGGATAGGATATAATATAGGATAGGATAAAGAATAGGATAGGATAGATGATATTATAGGATAGACGATAGAATATGATTGAGGATACGATATTATAGAGGATAGGATAGGATAGAGGGTAGGATGGGATAGAGGATAGGATAGGATAGAGGATAGGATAGGATACAGGATAGAGGATAGGATAGGATAGAAGATCGGATAGGATAAGATAGAGTATAGGATAGGGGATTGGGTAGGATAGAGGACAGGAGACGATAGAAGATAGGATTGGATAGAGGATAGGATATAATAGACGATAGGATAGGATAAAGGATAGGATAGGATAAAGGATAGGATAGGATAGAGAATAGGATAGGAAAGAGGATAGGATATGATAGAGGATACGATATTATAGAGAATAGGATTGGATGGAGGATCGGATAGGATAGGATAGAGGATAGGATAGGGGATTGGATGGGATAGAGGATAGGAGAGGATAGAGGATAGGATAAGATAGAGGATAGGATAGGATAGAGGATAGGATAGCATAAAGGATAGGATAGAGGATAGGATAGAGGATAGGATAGAGGATAGGATAGAGGATTGGATAGGATAGAGGATAGGATACGATAGAGGATAGGATAGGATAGGATAGAGAATAGGATGGAGAATAGGATAGAATAGGGGATACGATAGGGGATTGGATCGGATACAGGATAGGATAGGATTGAGGATAGGATAGGAAAGAGTATAGGATAGGAAAGAGATTCGGATAGGGTAGATGATGTTATAGGAAAGAGGATAGGGTATGATAGAGGATACGATATTATAGAGAATAGGATAGGATGGAGGATCGGATAGGATAGGATAGAGGATAGGATAGGGGATTGGATGGGATAGAGGATAGGAGACGATAGAGGATAGGATAAGATAGAGGATAGGATAGGGGATTGTGTAGGATAGAGGACAGGAGACGATAGAGGGTAGGATAGGATAGAGGATAGGATAGGATAGAGGATAGGATAGCCTAGAGGATAGGATAGAGGATTGGATAGGATAGAAGGTACGATACGATAGAGGATAGGATAGAGAATAGGATAGGATAGAGATAGGATAGGGGATTGGATCGGATACAGGATAGGATACGATAGAGGATACGATACGATAGAGGATAGGATAGAGGATAGGATAGGATAGAGGATAGGAGAGGATAGAGAAGAGGCTATGATAGATGATGTTATAGGATACAGGATAGGATAGGATAGAGGATACGATATTATAGATGATAGCATAGGATCGAGTATTGGATAGGATAGAGAATAGGACGGGATAGAGGATAGGATACGTTAGAGGATAGGATAGGATAGAGGATTGGATAGGATAGATGATACTATAGGTAGTGGATAGGATAGAGAATAGGATAGGATAGACGATAGGAGACGATAGAGCATAGGAGACGATAGAGGATAGGATAGAGGATAGGATAGAGGATATTATAGGATGGAGGATATGATAGGATAGATGATAGGATACGATAGAGGATAGGATAGGATTGAGGATACGATAGGATAGAGGACAGGATAGGATACAGGATACGATATTATAGAGGATAGGATAGGATAGAGAAGAGGATAGGATAGATGATGTTATAGGATAGGTGATAGGATAGGATAGAGGATACGATATTATAGATGATAGAATAGGATCGAGTATTGGATAGGATAGAGAATAGGATAGGGGATTGGATAGGATAGAGGATAGGATAGGATAGAGGATAGGATAGGATAGGGGATTGGATAGGATAGAAGATACGATAGGATAGAGGATAGGATAGAGAGTAGGATAGGATAGAGGATAGGAGACGATAGAGGATAGGATTGGATAGAGAATAGGATAGAGGATAGGATAGGGGATTGGAGAGGATAGAAGATAGGATAGGATAGAGGACAGGATAGCATAGAGGATAGGATAGAGGATTGGATAGGATAGAGGATACGATACGATAGAGGATAGGATAGAGAATAGGATAGGATAGAGGATAGGATAGGGGATTGGATCGGATACAAGATAGGATACGATAGAGGATAGGATAGGGTAGAGGATAGGATACGATAGAGGATAGGATAGCATAGAGGATAGGATAGACGATTGGATAGGATAGAGGATACGATACGATAGTGGATAGGATAGAGGATTGGATAGGATAGAGAATAGGATAGGAAAGAGGATAGGATAGGATAGAGAATGGGATAGGATAGAGGATAGGATAGGATAGAGGATAGCACAGAGAATAGGATAGGTTAGAGGATAGGATAGGGGATTGGATAGGATAGAGGATAGGATAGGATAGAGGATAGGATAGGATAGAGGATAGGATACAGGATAGAGGATAGGATAGGATAGAAGATCGGATAGGATAAGATAGAGTATAGGATAGGGGATTGGGTAGGATAGAGGACAGGAGACGATAGAAGATAGGATTGGATAGAGGATAGGATATAATAGACGATAGGATAGGATAGAGGATTGGATAGGATCGAGAATAGGATAGGAAAGAGGATAGCATAGGATAGAGAATGGGATAGGATAGAGGATAGGATAGGATAGAGGATAGCACAGAGAATAGGATAGGTTAGAGGATTGGATAGGGGATTGGATAGGATAGAGGATAGGATAGGATAGAGGATAGGATAGGATAGAGGATAGGATAGAGGATAGCATAGGATAGGATAGGATAGGATAGAGGATAGGATAGGATAGAGGATAGGATAGGATAGAGGATAGGATAGGATACAGGATAGAGGATAGGATAGGATAGAAGATCGGATAGGATAAGATAGAGTATAGGATAGGGGATTGGGTAGGATAGAGGACAGGAGACGATAGAAGATAGGATTGGATAGAGGATAGGATATAATAGACGATAGGATAGGATAGAGGATAGGAGAGGATAGAGGATAGGATAGGATAGAGGATAGGATAGGATAAAGGATAGGATAGGATAAAGGATAGGATAGGATAGAGAATAGGATAGGAAAGAGGATAGGATATGATAGAGGATACGATATTATAGAGAATAGGATTGGATGGAGGATCGGATAGGATAGGATAGAGGATAGGATAGGGGATTGGATGGGATAGAGGATAGGAGAGGATAGAGGATAGGATAGCATAAAGGATAGGATAGAGGATAGGATAGAGGATAGGATAGAGGATAGGATAGAGGATTGGATAGGATAGAGGATAGGATACGATAGAGGATAGGATAGGATAGGATAGAGAATAGGATGGAGAATAGGATAGAATAGGGGATACGATAGGGGATTGGATCGGATACAGGATAGGATAGGATTGAGGATAGGATAGGAAAGAGTATAGGATAGGAAAGAGATTCGGATAGGGTAGATGATGTTATAGGAAAGAGGATAGGATATGATAGAGGATACGATATTATAGAGAATAGGATAGGATGGAGGATCGGATAGGATAGGATAGAGGATAGGATAGGGGATTGGATGGGATAGAGGATAGGAGACGATAGAGGATAGGATAAGATAGAGGATAGGATAGGGGATTGTGTAGGATAGAGGACAGGAGACGATAGAGGGTAGGATAGGATAGAGGATAGGATAGGATAGAGGATAGGATAGCCTAGAGGATAGGATAGAGGATTGGATAGGATAGAAGGTACGATACGATAGAGGATAGGATAGAGAATAGGATAGGATAGAGATAGGATAGGGGATTGGATCGGATACAGGATAGGATACGATAGAGGATACGATACGATAGAGGATAGGATAGAGGATAGGATAGGATAGAGGATAGGAGAGGATAGAGAAGAGGCTATGATAGATGATGTTATAGGATACAGGATAGGATAGGATAGAGGATACGATATTATAGATGATAGCATAGGATCGAGTATTGGATAGGATAGAGAATAGGACGGGATAGAGGATAGGATACGTTAGAGGATAGGATAGGATAGAGGATTGGATAGGATAGATGATACTATAGGTAGTGGATAGGATAGAGAATAGGATAGGATAGACGATAGGAGACGATAGAGCATAGGAGACGATAGAGGATAGGATAGAGGATAGGATAGAGGATATTATAGGATGGAGGATATGATAGGATAGATGATAGGATACGATAGAGGATAGGATAGGATTGAGGATACGATAGGATAGAGGACAGGATAGGATACAGGATACGATATTATAGAGGATAGGATAGGATAGAGAAGAGGATAGGATAGATGATGTTATAGGATAGGTGATAGGATAGGATAGAGGATACGATATTATAGATGATAGAATAGGATCGAGTATTGGATAGGATAGAGAATAGGATAGGGGATTGGATAGGATAGGGGATAGGATAGGATAGAGGATAGGATAGGATAGGGGATTGGATAGGATAGAAGATACGATAGTATAGAGGATAGGATAGAGAGTAGGATAGGATAGAGGATAGGAGACGATAGAGGATAGGATTGGATAGAGAATAGGATAGAGGATAGGATCGGGGATTGGAGAGGATAGAAGATAGGATAGGATAGAGGACAGGATAGCATAGAGGATAGGATAGAGGATTGGATAGGATAGAGGATACGATACGATAGAGGATAGGATAGAGAATAGGATAGGATAGAGGATAGGATAGGGGATTGGATCGGATACAAGATAGGATACGATAGAGGATAGGATAGGATAGAGGATAGGATACGATAGAGGATAGGATAGCATAGAGGATAGGATAGACGATTGGATAGGATAGAGGATACGATACGATAGAGGATAGGATAGAGGATTGGATAGGATAGAGAATAGGATAGGAAAGAGGATAGGATAGGATAGAGAATGGGATAGGATAGAGGATAGGATAGGATAGAGGATAGCACAGAGAATAGGATAGGTTAGAGGATAGGATAGGGGATTGGATAGGATAGAGGATAGGATAGGATAGAGGATAGGATAGGATAGAGGATAGGATACAGGATAGAGGATAGGATAGGATAGAAGATCGGATAGGATAAGATAGAGTATAGGATAGGGGATTGGGTAGGATAGAGGACAGGAGACGATAGAAGATAGGATTGGATAGAGGATAGGATATAATAGACGATAGGATAGGATAGAGGATTGGATAGGATAGAGAATAGGATAGGAAAGAGGATAGCATAGGATAGAGAATGGGATAGGATAGAGGATAGGATAGGATAGAGGATAGCACAGAGAATAGGATAGGTTAGAGGATTGGATAGGGGATTGGATAGGATAGAGGATAGGATAGGATAGAGGATAGGATAGGATAGAGGATAGGATAGAGGATAGCATAGGATAGGATAGGATAGGATAGAGGATAGGATAGGATAGAGGATAGGATAGGATAGAGGATAGGATAGGATACAGGATAGAGGATAGGATAGGATAGAAGATCGGATAGGATAAGATAGAGTATAGGATAGGGGATTGGGTAGGATAGAGGACAGGAGACGATAGAAGATAGGATTGGATAGAGGATAGGATATAATAGACGATAGGATAGGATAGAGGATAGGAGAGGATAGAGGATAGGATAGGATAGGATAAAGGATAGGATAGGATAAAGGATAGGATAGGATAGAGAATAGGATAGGAAAGAGGATAGGATATGATAGAGGATACGATATTATAGAGAATAGGATAGGATGGAGGATCGGATAGGATAGGATAGAGGATAGGATAGGGGATTGGATGGGATAGAGGATAGGAGAGGATAGAGGATAGGATAAGATAGAGGATAGGATAGGATAGAGGATAGGATAGCATAAAGGATAGGATAGAGGATAGGATAGAGGATAGGATAGAGGATAGGATAGAGGATAGGATAGAGGATTGGATAGGATAGAGGATAGGATACGATAGAGGATAGGATAGGATAGGATAGAGAATAGGATGGAGAATAGGATAGAATAGAGGATACGATAGGGGATTGGATCGGATACAGGATAGGATAGGATTGAGGATAGGATAGGAAAGAGTATAGGATAGGAAAGAGATTCGGATAGGGTAGATGATGTTATAGGAAAGAGGATAGGATATGATAGAGGACACGATATTATAGAGAATAGGATAGGATGGAGGATCGGATAGGATAGGATAGAGGATAGGATAGGGGATTGGATGGGATAGAGGATAGGAGACGATAGAGGATAGGATAAGATAGAGGATAGGATAGGGGATTGTGTAGGATAGAGGACAGGAGACGATAGAGGGTAGGATAGGATAGAGGATAGGATAGGATAGAGGATAGGATAGCCTAGAGGATAGGATAGAGGATTGGATAGGATAGAAGGTACGATACGATAGAGGATAGGATAGAGAATAGGATAGGATAGAGGATAGGATAGGGGATTGGATCGGATACAGGATAGGATACGATAGAGGATAGGATACGATAGAGGATAGGATAGGATAGAGGATAGGATAGGATAGAGGATAGGAGAGGATAGAGAAGAGGCTATGATAGATGATGTTATAGGATACAGGATAGGATAGGATAGAGGATACGATATTATAGATGATAGCATAGGATCGAGTATTGGATAGGATAGAGAATAGGACGGGATAGAGGATAGGATACGTTAGAGGATAGGATAGGATAGAGGATTGGATAGGATAGATGATATTATAGGTAGTGGATAGGATAGAGAATAGGATAGGATAGACGATAGGAGACGATAGAGCATAGGAGACGATAGAGGATAGGATAGAGGATAGGATAGAGGATATTATAGGATGGAGAATAGGATAGGATAGCGGATAGGATAGGATGGAGTATAGCATAGAATTGAGGATAGCATAGGATTGAGGATAGGAAGGGATAGAGGATAGCGTAGGATAGAGGATATGATAGGATAGATGATAGGATACGATAGAGGATAGGATAGGATTGAGGATACGATAGGATAGAGGACAGGATAGGATACAGGATACGATATTATAGAGGATAGGATAGGATAGAGAAGAGGATAGGATAGATGATGTTATAGGATAGGTGATAGGATAGGATAGAGGATACGATATTATAGATGATAGAATAGGATCGAGTATTGGATAGGATAGAGAATAGGATAGGGGATTGGATAGGATAGAGGATAGGATAGGATAGAGGATAGGATAGGATAGGGGATTGGATAGGATAGAAGATACGATAGGATAGAGGATAGGATAGAGAGTAGGATAGGATAGAGGATAGGAGACGATAGAGGATAGGATTGGATAGAGAATAGGATAGAGGATAGGATAGGGGATTGGAGAGGATAGAAGATAGGATAGGATAGAGGACAGGATAGCATAGAGGATAGGATAGAGGATTGGATAGGATAGAGGATACGATACGATAGAGGATAGGATAGAGAATAGGATAGGATAGAGGATAGGATAGGGGATTGGATCGGATACAAGATAGGATACGATAGAGGATAGGATACGATAGAGGATAGGATAGGATAGAGGATAGGATAGGATAGAGGATAGGAGAGGATAGAGAAGAGGCTATGATAGATGATGTTATAGGATACAGGATAGGATAGGATAGAGGATACGATATTATAGATGATAGCATAGGATCGAGTATTGGATAGGATAGAGAATAGGACGGGATAGAGGATAGGATACGTTAGAGGATAGGATAGGATAGAGGATTGGATAGGATAGATGATATTATAGGTAGTGGATAGGATAGAGAATAGGATAGGATAGACGATAGGAGACGATAGAGCATAGGAGACGATAGAGGATAGGATAGAGGATAGGATAGAGGATATTATAGGATGGAGAATAGGATAGGATAGCGGATAGGATAGGATGGAGTATAGCATAGAATTGAGGATAGCATAGGATTGAGGATAGGAAGGGATAGAGGATAGCATAGGATAGAGGATATGATAGGATAGATGATAGGATACGATAGAGGATAGGATAGGATTGAGGATACGATAGGATAGAGGACAGGATAGGATACAGGATACGATATTATAGAGGATAGGATAGGATAGAGAAGAGGATAGGATAGATGATGTTATAGGATAGGTGATAGGATAGGATAGAGGATACGATATTATAGATGATAGAATAGGATCGAGTATTGGATAGGATAGAGAATAGGATAGGGGATTGGATAGGATAGAGGATAGGATAGGATAGAGGATAGGATAGGATAGGGGATTGGATAGGATAGAAGATACGATAGGATAGAGGATAGGATAGAGAGTAGGATAGGATAGAGGATAGGAGACGATAGACGATAGGATTGGATAGAGAATAGGATAGAGGATAGGATAGGGGATTGGAGAGGATAGAGGATAGGATAGGATACAGGATAGGATAGGATAGAGGATAGGATAGGATAGAGGATAGGATAGGATAGAGGATAGGATAGGAAAGAGGATAGGATAGGATAGAGAATGGGATAGGATAGAGGATAGGATAGGATAGAGGATAGCACAGAGAATAGGATAGGATAGAGGATAGGATAGGGGATTGGATCGGATACAAGATAGGATACGATAGAGGATAGGATAGGATAGAGGATAGGATAGGATAGAGGATAGGATAGGATAGAGGATAGGATAGGATAGAGGACAGGATAGCATAGAGGATAGGATACGATAGAGGATAGGATAGCATAGAGGATAGGATAGACGATTGGATAGGATAGAGGATACGATACGATAGAGGATAGGATAGAGGATTGGATAGGATAGAGAATAGGATAGGAAAGAGGATAGGATAGGATAGAGAATGGGATAGGATAGAGGATAGGATAGGATAGAGGATAGCACAGAGAATAGGATAGGTTAGAGGATAGGATAGGGGATTGGATAGGATAGAGGATAGGATAGGATAGAGGATAGGATAGGATAGAGGATAGGATAGAGGATAGCATAGGATAGGATAGGATAGGATAGAGGATAGGATAGGATAGAGGATAGGATAGGATAGAGGATAGGATAGGATACAGGATAGAGGATAGGATAGGATAGAAGATCGGATAGGATAAGATAGAGTATAGGATAGGGGATTGGGTAGGATAGAGGACAGGAGACGATAGAAGATAGGATTGGATAGAGGATAGGATATAATAGACGATAGGATAGGATAGAGGATAGGAGAGGATAGAGGATAGGATAGGATAGAGGATTGGATAGGATAAAGGATAGGATAGGATAAAGGATAGGATAGGATAGAGAATAGGATAGGAAAGAGGATAGGATATGATAGAGGATACGATATTATAGAGAATAGGATAGGATGGAGGATCGGATAGGATAGGATAGAGGATAGGATAGGGGATTGGATGGGATAGAGGATAGGAGAGGATAGAGGATAGGATAAGATAGAGGATAGGATAGGATAGAGGATAGGATAGCATAAAGGATAGGATAGAGGATAGGATAGAGGATAGGATAGAGGATAGGATAGAGGATTGGATAGGATAGAGGATAGGATACGATAGAGGATAGGATAGGATAGGATTGAGGATAGGATAGGAAAGAGGATAGGATAGGAAAGAGATTCGGATAGGGTAGATGATGTTATAGGAAAGAGGATAGGATATGATAGAGGATACGATATTATAGAGAATAGGATAGGATGGAGGATCGGATAGGATAGGATAGAGGATAGGATAGGGGATTTGATGGGATAGAGGATAGGAGACGATAGAGGATAGGATAAGATAGAGGATAGGATAGGGGATTGTGTAGGATAGAGGACAGGAGACGATAGAGGGTAGGATAGGATAGAGGATAGGATAGGATAGAGGATAGGATAGCCTAGAGGATAGGATAGAGGATTGGATAGGATAGAAGGTACGATACGATAGAGGATAGGATAGAGAATAGGATAGGATAGAGGATAGGATAGGGGATTGGATCGGATACATGATAGGATACGATAGAGGATAGGATACGATAGAGGATAGGATAGGATAGAGGATAGGATAGGATAGAGGATAGGAGAGGATAGAGAAGAGGCTATGATAGATGATGTTATAGGATACAGGATAGGATAGGATAGAGGATACGATATTATAGATGATAGCATAGGATCGAGTATTGGATAGGATAGAGAATAGGACGGGATAGAGGATAGGATACGTTAGAGGATAGGATAGGATAGAGGATTGGATAGGATAGATGATACTATAGGTAGTGGATAGGATAGAGAATAGGATAGGATAGACGATAGGAGACGATAGAGCATAGGAGACGATAGAGGATAGGATAGAGGATAGGATAGAGGATATTATAGGATGGAGAATAGGATAGGATAGCGGATAGGATAGGATGGAGTATAGCATAGAATTGAGGATAGCATAGGATTGAGGATAGGAAGGGATAGAGGATAGCATAGGATAGAGGATATGATAGGATAGATGATAGGATACGATAGAGGATAGGATAGGATTGAGGATACGATAGGATAGAGGACAGGATAGGATACAGGATACGATATTATAGAGGATAGGATAGGATAGAGAAGAGGATAGGATAGATGATGTTATAGGATAGGTGATAGGATAGGATAGAGGATACGATATTATAGATGATAGAATAGGATCGAGTATTGGATAGGATAGAGAATAGGATAGGGGATTGGATAGGATAGAGGATAGGATAGGATAGAGGATAGGATAGGATAGGGGATTGGATAGGATAGAAGATACGATAGGATAGAGGATAGGATAGAGAGTAGGATAGGATAGAGGATAGGAGACGATAGACGATAGGATTGGATAGAGAATAGGATAGAGGATAGGATAGGGGATTGGAGAGGATAGAGGATAGGATAGGATACAGGATAGGATAGGATAGAGGATAGGATAGGATAGAGGATAGGATAGGATAGAGGATAGGATAGGAAAGAGGATAGGATAGGATAGAGAATGGGATAGGATAGAGGATAGGATAGGATAGAGGATAGCACAGAGAATAGGATAGGATAGAGGATAGGATAGGGGATTGGATCGGATACAAGATAGGATACGATAGAGGATAGGATAGGATAGAGGATAGGATAGGATAGAGGATAGGATAGGATAGAGGATAGGATAGGATAGAGGACAGGATAGCATAGAGGATAGGATACGATAGAGGATAGGATAGCATAGAGGATAGGATAGACGATTGGATAGGATAGAGGATACGATACGATAGAGGATAGGATAGAGGATTGGATAGGATAGAGAATAGGATAGGAAAGAGGATAGGATAGGATAGAGAATGGGATAGGATAGAGGATAGGATAGGATAGAGGATAGCACAGAGAATAGGATAGGTTAGAGGATAGGATAGGGGATTGGATAGGATAGAGGATAGGATAGGATAGAGGATAGGATAGGATAGAGGATAGGATAGAGGATAGCATAGGATAGGATAGGATAGGATAGAGGATAGGATAGGATAGAGGATAGGATAGGATAGAGGATAGGATAGGATAGAGGATAGGATAGGATACAGGATAGAGGATAGGATAGGATAGAAGATCGGATAGGATAAGATAGAGTATAGGATAGGGGATTGGGTAGGATAGAGGACAGGAGACGATAGAAGATAGGATTGGATAGAGGATAGGATATAATAGACGATAGGATAGGATAGAGGATAGGAGAGGATAGAGGATAGGATAGGATAGAGGATTGGATAGGATAAAGGATAGGATAGGATAAAGGATAGGATAGGATAGAGAATAGGATAGGAAAGAGGATAGGATATGATAGAGGATACGATATTATAGAGAATAGGATAGGATGGAGGATCGGATAGGATAGGATAGAGGATAGGATAGGGGATTGGATGGGATAGAGGATAGGAGAGGATAGAGGATAGGATAAGATAGAGGATAGGATAGGATAGAGGATAGGATAGCATAAAGGATAGGATAGAGGATAGGATAGAGGATAGGATAGAGGATAGGATAGAGGATTGGATAGGATAGAGGATAGGATACGATAGAGGATAGGATAGGATAGGATTGAGGATAGGATAGGAAAGAGGATAGGATAGGAAAGAGATTCGGATAGGGTAGATGATGTTATAGGAAAGAGGATAGGATATGATAGAGGATACGATATTATAGAGAATAGGATAGGATGGAGGATCGGATAGGATAGGATAGAGGATAGGATAGGGGATTTGATGGGATAGAGGATAGGAGACGATAGAGGATAGGATAAGATAGAGGATAGGATAGGGGATTGTGTAGGATAGAGGACAGGAGACGATAGAGGGTAGGGTAGGATAGAGGATAGGATAGGATAGAGGATAGGATAGCCTAGAGGATAGGATAGAGGATTGGATAGGATAGAAGGTACGATACGATAGAGGATAGGATAGAGAATAGGATAGGATAGAGGATAGGATAGGGGATTGGATCGGATACATGATAGGATACGATAGAGGATAGGATACGATAGAGGATAGGATAGGATAGAGGATAGGATAGGATAGAGGATAGGAGAGGATAGAGAAGAGGCTATGATAGATGATGTTATAGGATACAGGATAGGATAGGATAGAGGATACGATATTATAGATGATAGCATAGGATCGAGTATTGGATAGGATAGAGAATAGGACGGGATAGAGGATAGGATACGTTAGAGGATAGGATAGGATAGAGGATTGGATAGGATAGATGATACTATAGGTAGTGGATAGGATAGAGAATAGGATAGGATAGACGATAGGAGACGATAGAGCATAGGAGACGATAGAGGATAGGATAGAGGATAGGATAGAGGATATTATAGGATGGAGAATAGGATAGGATAGCGGATAGGATAGGATGGAGTATAGCATAGAATTGAGGATAGCATAGGATTGAGGATAGGAAGGGATAGAGGATAGCATAGGATAGAGGATATGATAGGATAGATGATAGGATACGATAGAGGATAGGATAGGATTGAGGATACGATAGGATAGAGGACAGGATAGGATACAGGATACGATATTATAGAGGATAGGATAGGATAGAGAAGAGGATAGGATAGATGATGTTATAGGATAGGTGATAGGATAGGATAGAGGATACGATATTATAGATGATAGAATAGGATCGAGTATTGGATAGGATAGAGAATAGGATAGGGGATTGGATAGGATAGAGGATAGGATAGGATAGAGGATAGGATAGGATAGGGGATTGGATAGGATAGAAGATACGATAGGATAGAGGATAGGATAGAGAGTAGGATAGGATAGAGGATAGGAGACGATAGACGATAGGATTGGATAGAGAATAGGATAGAGGATAGGATAGGGGATTGGAGAGGATAGAGGATAGGATAGGATACAGGATAGGATAGGATAGAGGATAGGATAGGATAGAGGATAGGATAGGATAGAGGATAGGATAGGAAAGAGGATAGGATAGGATAGAGAATGGGATAGGATAGAGGATAGGATAGGATAGAGGATAGCACAGAGAATAGGATAGGATAGAGGATAGGATAGGGGATTGGATCGGATACAAGATAGGATACGATAGAGGATAGGATAGGATAGAGGATAGGATAGGATAGAGGATAGGATAGGATAGAGGATAGGATAGGATAGAGGACAGGATAGCATAGAGGATAGGATACGATAGAGGATAGGATAGCATAGAGGATAGGATAGACGATTGGATAGGATAGAGGATACGATACGATAGAGGATAGGATAGAGGATTGGATAGGATAGAGAATAGGATAGGAAAGAGGATAGGATAGGATAGAGAATGGGATAGGATAGAGGATAGGATAGGATAGAGGATAGCACAGAGAATAGGATAGGTTAGAGGATAGGATAGGGGATTGGATAGGATAGAGGATAGGATAGGATAGAGGATAGGATAGGATAGAGGATAGGATAGAGGATAGCATAGGATAGGATAGGATAGGATAGAGGATAGGATAGGATAGAGGATAGGATAGGATAGAGGATAGGATAGGATAGAGGATAGGATAGGATACAGGATAGAGGATAGGATAGGATAGAAGATCGGATAGGATAAGATAGAGTATAGGATAGGGGATTGGGTAGGATAGAGGACAGGAGACGATAGAAGATAGGATTGGATAGAGGATAGGATATAATAGACGATAGGATAGGATAGAGGATAGGAGAGGATAGAGGATAGGATAGGATAGAGGATTGGATAGGATAAAGGATAGGATAGGATAAAGGATAGGATAGGATAGAGAATAGGATAGGAAAGAGGATAGGATATGATAGAGGATACGATATTATAGAGAATAGGATAGGATGGAGGATCGGATAGGATAGGATAGAGGATAGGATAGGGGATTGGATGGGATAGAGGATAGGAGAGGATAGAGGATAGGATAAGATAGAGGATAGGATAGGATAGAGGATAGGATAGCATAAAGGATAGGATAGAGGATAGGATAGAGGATAGGATAGAGGATAGGATAGAGGATTGGATAGGATAGAGGATAGGATACGATAGAGGATAGGATAGGATAGGATTGAGGATAGGATAGGAAAGAGGATAGGATAGGAAAGAGATTCGGATAGGGTAGATGATGTTATAGGAAAGAGGATAGGATATGATAGAGGATACGATATTATAGAGAATAGGATAGGATGGAGGATCGGATAGGATAGGATAGAGGATAGGATAGGGGATTTGATGGGATAGAGGATAGGAGACGATAGAGGATAGGATAAGATAGAGGATAGGATAGGGGATTGTGTAGGATAGAGGACAGGAGACGATAGAGGGTAGGGTAGGATAGAGGATAGGATAGGATAGAGGATAGGATAGCCTAGAGGATAGGATAGAGGATTGGATAGGATAGAAGGTACGATACGATAGAGGATAGGATAGAGAATAGGATAGGATAGAGGATAGGATAGGGGATTGGATCGGATACATGATAGGATACGATAGAGGATAGGATACGATAGAGGATAGGATAGGATAGAGGATAGGATAGGATAGAGGATAGGAGAGGATAGAGAAGAGGCTATGATAGATGATGTTATAGGATACAGGATAGGATAGGATAGAGGATACGATATTATAGATGATAGCATAGGATCGAGTATTGGATAGGATAGAGAATAGGACGGGATAGAGGATAGGATACGTTAGAGGATAGGATAGGATAGAGGATTGGATAGGATAGATGATACTATAGGTAGTGGATAGGATAGAGAATAGGATAGGATAGACGATAGGAGACGATAGAGCATAGGAGACGATAGAGGATAGGATAGAGGATAGGATAGAGGATATTATAGGATGGAGAATAGGATAGGATAGCGGATAGGATAGGATGGAGTATAGCATAGAATTGAGGATAGCATAGGATTGAGGATAGGAAGGGATAGAGGATAGCATAGAGGATAGGATAGGATAGAGGATAGGATAGGATAGAGGATAGGATAGGATAGAGGATAGGATAGGATAGAGGATAGGATAGCATAGAGGAAAGGATAGAGGATACGATACGATAGAGGATAGGATAGAGAATAGGATACGGTAGAGGATAGGATAGGGGATTGGATATGATACAAGATAGGATACGATAGAGGATAGGATAGGATAGAGGATAGGATAGGATAGAGGATAGGATAGGATAGCGGATAGGATAGGATAGAGGATAGGATAGCATAGAGGATAGGATAGAGGATTGGATAGGATAGAGGATACGATACGATAGAGGATAGGATAGAGAATAGGATAGGATAGAGGATAGGATAGGGGATTGGATCGGATACAAGATAGGATACGATAGAGGATAGGATAGGATAGAGGATAGGATAGGATAGAGGATAGGATAGGATAGAGGATAGGATAGCATAGAGGATAGGATAGAGGATTGGATAGGATAGAGGATACGATACAATAGAGGATAGGATAGAGAATAGGATAGGATAGAGGATAGGATAGGGGATTGGATCGGATACAAGATAGGATACGATAGAGGATAGGATAGGATAGAGGATAGGATAGGGTAGAGGATAGGATAGGATAGAGGATAGGATAGCATAGAGGATAGGATAGAGGATAGGATAGGATAGAGGATAGAATAAAGGATTGGATAGGATAGAGGACAGGATACTATAGAGGATAGGATAGGATAGAGGATAGGATAGGATAGAGAATAGGATAGGAAAGAGGATAGGATAGGATAGAGGATAGAATAGGATAGAGGATAGGATAGCATACAGGATACGATATTATAGAGGATAGGATAGAGGATAGGATATAATAGAGGATACGATATTATAGAGGATAGGATAGGACAGAGGATAGGATAGGATAGAGGATAGGATGGGATAGAGGATAGAATAGATACAGGATAGGATAGGATAGAGGATAGGATAGGATAGAGGTCAGGATAGGATAGAGGATACGATAGGATAGAGGATAGGATAGAGGATTGGATAGGATATAGGACAGGGTACGATAGAGGATAGGATAGGATAGAGGATAGGATAGGTTAGAGGATAGGATAGGATTGAGGATAGGATCGAGGATAGGATAGGATAGAGGATAGGATAAGATAGAGGATAGGATAGGATAGAGGATAGGATAGGATAGCGGATAGGATAGGATAGAGGATAGGATAGGATAGAGGATAGGATAGGATAGAGAATAGGATAGGAAAGCGGATAGGATAGGAAAGAGGATAGGATAGGAAAGAGATTCGGATAGGGTAGATGATGTTATAGGAAAGAGGATAGGATATGATAGAGGATACGATATTATAGAGAATAGGATAGGATGGAGGATCGGATAGGATAGGATAGAGGATAGGATAGGGGATTGGATGGGATAGAGGATAGGAGAGGATAGAGGATAGGATAAGATAGAGGATAGGATAGGATAGAGGATAGGATAGCATAGAGGATAGGATAGAGGATAGGATAGAGGATAGGATAGAGGATTGGATAGGATAGAGGATACGATACGATAGAGGATAGGATAGTGGATAGGATAGGATTGAGGATAAGATTGGAAAGAGGATAGGACAGGAAAGAGATTCGGATAGGGTAGATGATGTTATAGGAAAGAGGATAGGATATGATAGAGGATACGATATTATAGAGAATAGGATAGGATGGAGGATCGGATAGGATAGGATAGAGGATAGGATAGGCGATTGGATGGGATAGAGGATAGGAGAGGATAGAGGATAGGATAAGATAGAGGATAGGATAGGATAGAGGATAGGATAGCATAGAGGATAGGATAGAGGATAGGATAGAGGATAGGATAGAGGATAGGATAGAGGATTGGATAGGATAGAGGATACGATACGATAGAGGATAGGATAGAGGATAGGATATGATAGAGGATACGATATTATAGAGAATAGGATGGGATGGAGGATCGGATAGGATAGGATAGAGGATAGGATAGGGGATTGGATGGGATAGAGGATAGGAGACGATAGAGGATAGGATAAGATAGAGGATAGGATAGGGGATTGGGTAGGATAGAGGACAGGAGACGATAGAGGGTAGGATAGGATAGAGGATAGGATAGGATAGAGGATAGGATAGGCTAGAGGATAGGATAGAGGATTGGATAGGATAGAAGGTACGATACGATAGAGGATAGGATAGAGAATAGGATAGGATAGAGGATAGGATAGGGGATTGGATCGGATACAGGATAGGATACGATAGAGGATTGGATACGTTAGAGGATAGGATAGGATAGAGGATAGGATAGGATAGAGGATAGGAGAGGATAGAGAAGAGGCTATGATAGATGATGTTATAGGATACAGGATAGGATAGGATAGAGGATACGATATTATAGATGATAGCATAGGATCGAGTATTGGATAGGATAGAGAATAGGACGGGATAGAGGATAGGATAGGATAGAGGATTGGATAGGATAGATGATACTATAGGTAGAGGATAGGATAGAGAATAGGATAGGATAGAGGATAGGATAGGACAGATGATATTATAGGATAGAGGATAGGATAGGATGGAGGATAGGATAGGATAGATGATAAGATAGGATAGCGGAAAGGATAGGGTGGAGTATAGGATAGGATAGAGGATAGGATAGGATAGAGAATAGGATAGGATAGAGGATAGGATAGGATAGAGGATAGGATAGCATAGAGGATAGGATAGGATAGAGGATAGGATAGGATAGAGGATAGGATAGGATAGAGGATAGGATAGGATAGAGGATAGGATAGAGAATAGGATAGGATAGATGATATTATAGGATAGAGGACAGGATAGGACAGAGGAAACGATATTATAGAGGATAGGATAGGATAGAGGACAGGATTCGATAGAGGACAGGATAGGATAGGATGGCGGAAAGGATAGGATAGAGTATAGAATAGGATAGAGGATAAGATATGATAGAGAATAGGATAGGAAAGACGATAGGATAGGATAGAGAATGGGATAGGATAAAGGATAGGATAGGATAGAGGATAGCACAGAGAATAGGATATGATAGAGGATAGGATAGGAGATTGGATAGGATACAGGCTAGGAGACTATAGAGAACAGGATAGGTTAGATGGTATTATAGGAAAGAGGATACGATAGGATAGAGAATAGGATAGGAAAGACGATAGGATAGGATAGAGAATGGGATAGGATAGAGGATAGGATAGGATAGAGGATAGGATAGGATAGAGGATAGGATAGGATAGAGGAGAGGATAGGATAGAGGATAGGATAGGATAGAGGATAGGATAGGATACAGGATAGGATAGGATAGAGGATAGGATAGGATAGATAATAGGATAGGATAGAGGATATGATAGGATAGAGGATACGATAGGATAGAGGATAGGATAGGATAGAGGATAGGATAGGATAGAGGAAAGGATAGGATAGAGAATAGGATAGGAAAGCGGATAGGATATGATAGAGGATAGGATACGATAGAGGATAGGATAGGATTGAGGATAGGATAGGATAGACGATAGGATAGGATAGAAGATAGGATAGGATAGAGGATAGGATAGCATAGAGGATAGGATAGAGGATAGGATAGAGGATTGGATAGGATAGAGGATACGATACGATAGAGGATATGATAGAGGATAGGATACGAGATTGGATAGGATACAGGCTAGGAGACGATAGAGAACAGGATAGGATAGATGGTATTATAGGAAAGAGGATACTAGGATAAGAGGATTATAGGAAAGATGATAGGATAGGATAGAGAATGGGATAGGATAGAGGATAGGATAAGATAGAGGATAGGATAGGATAGAGGATAGGATAGGATAGAGGATAGAGGATAGCATAGAGGATAGGATAGAGGATAGGATAGGATTGATAATAGGATAGGATAGAGGATATGATAGGATAGAGGACACGATAGGATAGAGGATAGGATAGGATAGAGGATAGGATTGGATTGAGGATAGGATTGGAGAAAGGATAGGATAGGATAAAGGATAGGATAGGATAGAGAATAGGATAGGAAAGACGATAGGATAGGATAGAGAATGGGATAGGATAGAGGATAGGATAGGATAGAGGATAGCACAGAGAATAGGATAGGATAGAGGATAGGATAGAAGATTGGATAGGATACAGGCTAGGAGACGATAGAGAATAGGATAGGATAGATGGTATTATAGGAAAGAGGATACGATAGGATAGAGGATTGGATAGGATAGAGGATAGGATAGGATAGAGGATAGGATAGTATTGAGGATAGGATTGGAGAGAGGGTAGGATAGGATAAAGGATAGGATAGGATAGAGAATGCGATAGGAAAGAGGATAGGATAGGATAGAGAATGGGATAGGATAGAGGATAGGATAGGATAGAGGATAGCACAGAAAATAGGATAGGATAGAGGATTAGATAGGATAGGAAAGTCGATAGGATACGAAAGAGATTCGGATAGGGTTGATGATGTTATAGGAAAGAGGATAGGATATGATAGAGGATACGATATTATAGAGAATAGGATAGGATGGAGGATCGGATAGGATAGGATAGAGGATAGGATAGGGGATTGGATGGGATAGAGGATAGGACACGATAGAGGATAGGATAGGGGATTGGGTAGGATAGAGGACAGGAGACGATAGAGGATAGGATAGGATAGAGGATAGGATAGGATAGGATAGTTGATAGGACAGGACAGAAGTTACGATAGGATACAGGATAGGATAGGATAGGGGATAGTATAGGATTGAGGATAGGATAGGATAGAGGATAGGATATTATAGAGGATAGGATAGGATAGAGGATATTATAGGATATAGGATACGATAGGATAGAGGATAGGGTACGATAGAGGATGGGATCGGATAGAGAATACGATAGGATAGAGGATGTGATAGGATAGAGGACAGGATAGGATAGAGGATCGGATAGGATACAGAATTTGATAGGATAGAGGATAGGATACGATAGGTGATAGGATGGGATTGATGATACGATAGGATAGAGGACGGGATAGGATATAAGATGCGATGTTACAGAGGATAGGATAGGTTAGAGAAGAGGATAGGATAGATGATGTTATAGGATAGAGGATAGGATAGGATAGAGGATACGATATTATAGATGATAGAATAGGATCGAGTACTGGATAGGATAGAGAATAGGATAGGGGATTGGATAGGATAGAGGATAGGATAGGATAGAGAATAGGATAGGATAGAGGATTGGATAGGATAGAGGATAGGATAGGATAGAGGATACGATAGCATAGGATAGAGGGTAGGGTAGGATAGAGGATAGGATAGGATAGAGGATAGGATAGAGGATAGGATAGGATAGAGGATAGGATAGGATAGAGGATAGGATAGGATAGAGGATAGGATAGGATAGAGGATAGGATAGGATAGAGGATAGGATAGGATAGAGGATAGGATAGGATAGAGGATAGGATAGGATAGAGGATGTGATAGGATAGAGGACAGGATAGGATAGAGGATCGGATAGGATACAGAATTTGATAGGATAGAGGATAGGATACGATAGATGATAGGATGGGATTGAGGATACGATAGGATAGAGGACGGGATAGGATATAAGATACGATGTTATAGAGGATAGGATAGGAGAGAGAAGAGGATAGGATAGATGATGTTATAGGATAGAGGATAGGATAGGATAGAGGATACGATATTATAGATGGTAGAATAGGATCGAGTATTGGATAGGATAGAGAATAGTATAGGGGATTGGATAGGATAGAGGGTAGGATAGGATAGAGAATAGGATAGGATAGAGGATAGGATAGAGGATAGGATAGGATAGAGGATAGGATAGGATAGAGGACAGGATAGGATAGAGGATAGGATAGGATAGAGGATAGGATAGGATAGAGGATAGGATAGGTTAGAGAATAGTATAGGATAGAGGATAGGATAGGATAGAGGATAGGATAGGATAGCGGATAGGACAGGATAGAGGATAGGATAGGATAGAGGATAGGATAGGATAAAGGATAGGATAGGATAGAGGATATAATGGGATAGGATAGAAAATGGGATAGGATAGAGTGTAGGAGACGATAGAGGATAGGATAGAGAATAGGATAGGCTAGAGGATAGGATGGTGGATTGGATAGGATAGAGGACAGGAGACGATAGATGACAGGATAGGGTAGAGGATAGGATAGGATTGAGGATATTATAGGATAGAGGATAGAACATGATAGAGGATAGAATATGATAGAGGATACGATATTATAGAGGATAGGATACGATAGAGAATAGGATAGGGGATTGGATAGGATAGGGGATTGGATAGGATAGAGGATAGGATAGGATAGAGGATAGAATGGAGATTAGGATAGGATAGAGGATAGGATAGGGGATTGGATAGGATAGAGGATAGGAGACGATAGAGGATAGGATAGAGGATAGGATAGGATAGAGAATAGGACAGGATAGCTGATATTATCGGATAGAGGATAGGATTGGATAGAGGATACGATATTATAGAGGATAGGATAAGATTGAGGATGGGATCGGATAGAGGATAGGATAGGATAGAGGATAGGACAGGATATACGACAGGATAGAGAATAGGATAGGGTAGAGGATAGGATAGAGGATAGAATCGGATAGAGGATGCGATATTATAGAGGATAAGATAGGATAGAGGATAGGATCGGATAGAGGATAGGATAGGATAGAGGATACGTTAGAGGATTGGATAGTGTAAAGGATATGATACGATAGAGGACAGGAGACGATAGAGGATAGGATAGGATAGAGGATAGAATAGGTTAGCGGATAGGATAGGATAGAGAATAGGATAGGATAGAGGATAGGATAGGATAGAGGATATAGTGGGATAGGATAGAAAATGGGATAGGATAGAGTGTAGGAGACGATAGAGGATAGGATAGGATAGAGGATAGAATAGGTTAGCGGATAGGATAGGATAGAGAATAGGATAGGATAGAGGATAGGATAGGATAGAGGATATAGTGGGATAGGATAGAGGATATAGTGGGATAGGATAGAAAATGGGATAGGATAGAGTGTAGGAGACGATAGAGGATAGGATAGAGAATAGGATAGGCTAGAGGATAGGATGGTGGATTGGATAGGATAGAGGACAGGAGACGATAGATGACAGGATAGGGTAGAGGATAGGATAGGATTGAGGATATTATAGGATAGAGGATAGAACATGATAGAGGATAGAATATGAAAGAGGATACGATATTATAGAGGATAGGATAGGATAGTGGATTGGATAGAATAGATTATAGAATAGGATAGAGGATACAAAAGGATAGAGGATAGGATAGGATAGAGGATCGGATAGGATAGAGTATAGGATAGGATAGAGGATAGGATAGGATATTGGATGGGATAGGATAGGATAGAGGATAGGATAGAGGTTTGGATAGGATAGAGGATAGGATAGGATAGACGATAGGATCGGATAGAGAATAGGATAGGGCATTGGATAGGATAGAGGATAGGATAGGATAGACGATAGGATAGTATAGTTTATAGGATAGGATAGAGCAGACGATAGAGGATAGGATAGGATAGAGGATAGGATAGAGGATAGGAGACGATAGAGGATAGGATATTGGATTGGATAGGATAGAGGATAGGACAGGATAGAGAATAGGATAGGGTAGAGGATAGGGTACGATAGATAATAGGATAGGGGATTGGATAGAATAGAGGATAGGAGACGCTAGAGGATAGGATAGGATAGGATAGAGAATAGGATAGGATAGATGATATTATAGGATAGAGGATAGGATAGGATAGAGGATAGGATAGGTTAGAGAATAGGATAGGATAGAGGATAGGATAGGATAGAGGATAGGATAAGATAGTGAATAGGATAGGATAGATGATATTATTGGATAGAGGGTGCAATATGATGGAGGATACGATATTATTGAGGATAGGATAGGGGATTGGATCGGATAGAGGATAGGATAGGATAGAGGATAGGATAGGATACAGGATAGGATAGGGGATTGGATAGGATAGAGAATAGGAGACGATAGAGGATAGGTTAGGATAGAGGATAGGATAGGATAGAGAAGAGGATAGGATAGATAATATTATAGGAAAGAGGATAGGATATGATAGAGGAAACGATATTATAGAGGATCGGATAGGATAGAGGATTGGATAGGATAAAGGATAGGATATGATATAGGATAGGATAGGATAGAGGACAGGATAGAGAATAGGATAGGCTAGAGGATAGGCTAGAGGATAGGACAGAGGATAGGAGACGATAGAGGATAGGATAGAGGATAGGATAGGATAGAGGATAGGATAGGTTAGAGAATAGTATAGGATAGAGGATAGGATAGGATAGAGGATAGGATAGGATAGCGGATAGGATAGGATAGAGGATAGGATAGGATAGAGGACAGGAGACGATAGATGACAGGATAGGGTAGAGGATAGGATAGGATTGAGGATATTATAGGATAGATAATAGAATATGATAGAGGATAGAATATGATAGAGGATACGATATTATAGAGGATAGGATACGATAGAGAATAGGATAGGGGATTGGATAGGATAGGGGATTGGTTAGGATAGAGGATATGATAGGATAGAGGATAGAATGGAGATTAGGATAGGATAGACGATAGGATAGGGGATTGGATAGGATAGAGGATATGATAGGATAGAGGATAGGATAGGATAGAGAAGAGGATAGGATAGATAATATTATAGGATAGATAATATTGTAGGAACGAGGATAGGATATGATAGAGGAAACGATATAATAGAGGATAGGATAGGATAGAGGATTGGATAGGATAAAGGATAGGATATGATATAGGATAGGATAGGATAGAGGACAGGATAGAGAATAGGATAGGCTAGAGGATAGGATAGAGGATACGAGACGATATAGGATAGGATAGGGGATTGGATAGGTTAGGGGACAGGTGACGGTAGAGGATAGGATAGGATAGAGGGTAGGATAGGGTAGAGAATAGGATAGGATAGAGGAAATGATAGGATAGAGAAGAGGATAGGATAGGGGATACGATATTATAGAGGATAGGATAGGATAGAGGATACGATATTATAGAGGATATCATAGGATAGAGGATAGGGGATTGGATAGGATAGAGGATAGGATAGGATAGAGGATAGGATAGGATAGAGGATAGGATAGAGGATAGGATAGGATAGAGGATAGGATAGGATAGAGGATAGGATAGGTTAGAGAATAGTATAGGATAGAGGATAGGATAGGTTAGAGGATAGGATAGGATAGAGGATAGGATAGTATAGAGGATAGGGTAGGATAGAGGATAGGATAGGATAGAGGATAGGATATGATAGGATAGAGGATAGGATAGGAAAGAGGATAGGATAGGATAGGATAGAGGATAGGATATGATAGAGGATAGAGGATAGGATAGGATAGACGATAGGATGGGATAGTGAATAGGATAGGATAGATGATATTATTGGATAGAGGATACAATATGATAGAGGATACGATATTATAGAGGATAGGATAGGGGATTGGATCGGATAGAGGATAGGAGACGATAGAGGATAGGATAGTATAGATGACAGGATAGGATAGCAATTAGGATAGGATAGATGATATTATAGGAAAGAGGATAGGATATCATAGAGGATACGATATTATAGAGGATAGCATAGGATAGTGGATCGGATAGGATAGACGATAGGATAGTATAGTGTATAGGATAGGATAGAGCAGACGATAGAGGATAGGATAGGATAGAGGATAGGATAGAGGATAGGAGACGATAGAGGATAGGATATTGGATTGGATAGGATAGAGGATAGGACAGGATAGAGAATAGGATAGGGTAGAGGATAGGATACGATAGAGAATAGGATAGGGGATTGGATAGAATAGAGGATAGGAGACGCTAGAGGATAGGATAGGATAGAGGATAGGATAGGATAGAGAATAGGATAGGATAGATGATATTATAGGATAGAGGATAGGATAGGATAGAGGATAGGATAGGTTAGAGAATAGGATTTGATAGAGGATAGGATAGGATAGAGGATAGGATAAGATAGTGAATAGGATAGGATAGATGATATTATTGGATAGAGGGTGCAATATGATGGAGGATACGATATTATAGAGGATAGGATAGGGGATTGGATCGGATAGAGGATAGGATAGGATAGAGGATAGGATAGGATACAGGATAGGATAGGGGATTGGATAGGATAGAGAATAGGAGACGATAGAGGATAGGTTAGGATAGAGGATAGGATAGGATAGAGAAGAGGATAGGATAGATAATATTATAGGATAGATAATATTATAGGAAAGAGGATAGGATATGATAGAGGAAACGATATTATAGAGGATCGGATAGGATAGAGGATTGGATAGGATAAAGGATAGGATATGATATAGGATAGGATAGGATAGAGGACAGGATAGAGAATAGGATAGGCTAGAGGATAGGACAGAGGATAGGAGACGATAGAGGATAGGATAGAGGATAGGATAGGATAGAGGATAGGATAGGTTAGAGAATAGTATAGGATAGAGGATAGGATAGGATAGAGGATAGGATAGGATAGCGGATAGGATAGGATAGAGGATAGGATAGGATAGAGGACAGGAGACGATAGATGACAGGATAGGGTAGAGGATAGGATAGGATTGAGGATATTATAGGATAGATAATAGAATATGATAGAGGATAGAATATGATAGAGGATACGATATTATAGAGGATAGGATACGATAGAGAATAGGATAGGGGATTGGATAGGATAGGGGATTGGTTAGGATAGAGGATATGATAGGATAGAGGATAGAATGGAGATTAGGATAGGATAGACGATAGGATAGGGGATTGGATAGGATAGAGGATATGATAGGATAGAGGATAGGATAGGATAGAGAAGAGGATAGGATAGGATAGAGGATAGGATAGGATAGGATAGAGGATAGGATAGGATAGAGGATGGGGACCGAGGGGATATGGGCTTAGTAGTGGTGACTCGGATCCACTACTAGGTATGCCACAGTGGTGGCGGTCATATCCCTGAAATCCTCTACGCTCCACCTCCTCGTGGTGGTCCCTGGGAACACACATAGTTGTGTGTTGCTAACGGAGCGAGGGGTATTCCGCGGAAAGTAGTCCCAATGATGTATGAGGCGATGCCGGCGGGATCTTCGGATCCTGGCAGGGCCTGCCTTGCCGGTAAGGCTCACACGGAGGGATAAAAAACCGCGGAATGGGTCCTGCGATAACGACCGGGGAGGTCGCCGCAGGGCCCTTGCCGTAAACCGGTGGTCATGTTTTACCGGAACGGTGGTCTTGCCTTAATCGGCCGGGCCGCGAGGATGATAACCTCTATAAAAATCCCTAATGCCCTAAGCTTAGGTGCGCGGTGAGAGGGTACGCCCTGGCTACAGGGCGCGGCTGGTGGGGTACATCAGCCACTAGCGCACCATCTCTGGATACCTGGCGAACTCCAGTTGAAATTAGCCTTACCCGGGCAAGGAGGCTCTGCCCGGGCGGACGTGTTTTTTCCTGCCAATCTCGTGGGACCAGATATGGAATCGTATAATAAAAACCTTGATGTTGTGGGGGAGGATGCCGAGGTTGCCGGATGGCAACGATTACTGCCGGGGAGGACGCGGTCGTGGTCATCGCGGACGAGGACTCGGATGGGGATGAAACAATCATCTCCATCTCGAGCTCCGTCGGCTCGATCGTGACGCGCGGGGGCGCGGAGAAGCGGGGCGCGACATCTGGGGTCTCTGACCCCAAGCGTGCCCGGTTAGAGGGGGGGCAGCACACCTGCGGCGGGTCGGCGTCGCGGACGGACCCCGGGGAGCGCTCGTCGGGGACGCCCACCATGGATCTGGCCCTCGGCGGCCGCGCCGAGAGGAGTCAGACGAGGAGGGTGGATGACCTCATCGAGCTGGGTGGGAGGATGCCGACAGCGCAGCTAGTAGGGGAGGTGGAGGAGGCGATGTTGAAGGTGGAGAGAGTCTCCACCGTCTCAAAGGGCCTCAAGGGGGACCTGGCTAAAGACTTGCGGGATTGTTCTGCAGTCGCCAGGGCCCACTGCACCACCTTGATGCAGCGGTGCTTTACCGGGATGGCGTGGCAGGGTAGCCAGGAGGTGGCCCGCCTCCGCGAGCAGAACGCGGCCCTCGCGAAGGAGGCGGGTGACCTCCGGGCGAGGCTCCGGTCAATGGAGGCCGGGCGGCGGGCGAACACCGACAGCGGTCGCCGGGCGGGACATGCGCCAATAGGGGAAGCGCCCCCCGCCTCCTCGACAGCGGGGGTCCGTACGCGGGGGATGGAGGCGATGGGACCGTCGGGGGAGGGAGCGGGAGTTTTGGACTCCGAAGCCCTGCTTCTCCGGGTCGGCGCGCTGATAACGGCCAGGAACCGGGAGCTAGAGGCCCGGATGGAGGAGCGGTTCCGGACGATTCTGGCCGGGTTGGCCCCGGCCCTCCGGGCGGAGGGTAAATCGGCGCGCGAGGCGACGCCGGTGGCTTCTCTGCCGGCGACGTCTGTCACCAAGGGGACTGGACCGGTGGTCGTGTCCAACGTGAGGGTGGTGCCCCCCGTTATCATTCCGCCACCGGTCGTCCCGGCCTCGTGGATGGAGGTGACGAGCAAGGCGGCGAAGAGGGCCAAGAAGAAGATGGCCGCGGAGGAGGCTGCGGCGAGAGCAGCCGCGGCCGAGGCAGCTGCCGCCGCTTCACGGCTGCAGGCTGCGAGGGAGCCGAGGGCGGCGGGCGGCGCACGAGTGCAGGGCGGCGCGAGCGCGGCGAAGCCCGCCGCCGGGAGGGACGGTGGCCTGGGACGCACCCCCAGAACGGGAGCAGTGGCCATCACCATCCCCGAGAGCTGCAAGCTCACTTATTCGGAGGTGATGGCCAGGGCAAAAGAGAGGGTGGACCTCAAGGCTATCGGGATCGAGTCGGGGGTGCTTCCCAGGCGGTCGAAAACCGGCGGGATCCTCCTGGAGGTCAGGGGCACGGGGTGCCAGGAGAAGGCACGGGCCCTCTCCGGGAGGATCGCCGAGGCGCTTGGGGGGACCGGGGTTAAGGTCTCCCAGGCGGTCAAGCGCGGCGAGGTGCGCGCGGCGGGCCTGGACGACTCGGTGTCGCCCGGGGACGTAGCGGCGGCGCTGGCGGCGGCGGGGGGGTGTTCCGCGGCGGAGTTCCGGGTCGGCGAGATCCGCAGACCCGCCTCGGAGCAGGCGCTGGGCTCCTGTTGGGCCCAGGGCCCCCTCGCGGCCGTCAAGAAAGTGTTGGCGGGAGGCCGGCTGCTGGTCGGCTGGTCCTCGGCCCGCGTCGAGGCGCTGAGGGAGCGGCCCCTCCAATGTTTCCGTTGTTTGGAGACGGGGCACACGCGGGCGACATGCAAGAGCGCGGTCGACAGAGGCGCGATGTGCTACCGCTGCGGGGCGGCGGAGCACCGGGCTTCGGCCTGTAAGGCCGCCCCCAGGTGTCCGCTCTGCGCGGACCTGGGGAGACCATCGGGCCATAGATTCGGGGCCAAAGCGTGTGCCCCGGCTCCCAGGAGGGGCCGCGCGGCGACGAAAGAGAAGGGCGCGTCTGGGGCTGCATCCGCGCAGCGGCCGCAGACGGCGCCGGGGGCCCGGACCTCCCAGGGAGGGGACTCTGCAGAGCCCATGTTAGAGTAGGTACTTTTAATCCTACTCCGGTTCTGCAGGCGAACCTCAACCACTCGCGCGCGGCACAGGACCTGTTTGTCCAAGCCGTGCGCGAGTGGGGGGCTGGGCTGGCAGTTGCGGCGGAGCCGTACGCAATCCCCGAACACCCCTTCTGGGTGGGGGACGAGATGGGCTCCGTAGTAATAGTGGCGGGAAGCCGCCCCGGGTCCCCGTCGGTCTCCCTTCTGGAGCGGGGCGAGGGATTCGTGGCGGTGCAATGGGGGGACATCGCGGTTGTCGGGATCTACATCTCGCCGTGCTGTGGCCTCGATCAATTTCGGGGGTTCCTGGGTGGGCTGAACAGCTGCATCGCGCGGTGCAGCGCCCGCCCGGTTCTCGTTTTGGGAGACTTCAATGCCCACGCGGTATCGTGGGGGAGTCCCAGGACGACCACTAGGGGTAGCGAGGTGTTAACCTGGGCGGCCGGCCTGGATCTCCGGTTGATTAACCGGGGATCCACGCCGACGTGCGTGCGTCCGCAGGGGGTCTCGATTGTCGACCTGACATGGGGGACTCCCTCGGCCGTGCGCCGGGTGTCGGGATGGAGGGTGGCCGAGGAGATAGAGATTGCGTCAGACCATACGCCCATCGTCATGGACGTGTGGCCCACCCTCCACGCGCGGGATTCCCGGCCGGGCCGGGGGGACCGACGGCCGCGATGGGCCTTGAAGCGGCTGGACGCGGACGCGTTCGGGGCCGCGGTAGCCGCGGCGACATGGACGGGGCCGGCCCTGTCCGAGCTGGCGCCTGCGCAAGGGGCGAGGCGGCTGCGGGAGGTAATGACGGCGGTGTGCGACACCGCCATGCCCCGCAGCCGGTTCGCCCCCAGGAGGGCGGCGTACTGGTGGTCCGCCGGCATTGCGGAGCTCCGGCGTGCCTGCAATGCCGCGCGGCGTCGGTACGGCCGAGCGCGTAGGAGGCGCGACGACGAGGAGGCGACGGCGAGGCTCGGCGGGGAGTACCGAGCCGCGCTCGGGGTTCTCCGCAGGGCTATCGCGCGGGCCAAGGCCGACGCGTGGTCGGAGCTCGTCGGCACGGTGGACTCCGATCCATGGGGGCGCCCGTACAAGCTTGTAATGAACAAGCTGCGCGCGTGGCCGCCTCCGGTGACGGAGTCGATGGACCCCCACCTGCTCGAGGGAGTGGTGGCGTCCCTCTTCCCGCGAGAGGGGGGACAACTGCGCCGCTCCCATTGGGAACAGGAGCCTCTCTCCTGGTCCGCAGAGTGGGAGGTGTCGGCCGGCGAGCTGGGTGAGGCGATGGCCAGGGCGCGGCGGGTGGGCCGCAAGGCCCCGGGCCCGGACGGGGTGCCGGGCCGCGCGTTGGTCTTGGCCCTGGAGGGGGGACTCGCCGCCGAACTCCGGCAGCTGTATAACGGCTGTCTGAGGGAGGGGGTGTTCCCCACGGAGTGGAAGTCGGGCAGGTTGGTCCTCCTTCCGAAGGGGGGCAAGTCCCGGGACTCGCCCTCAGGGTACCGGCCAATTTGTCTGCTGGACGAGGCGGGGAAATTGTTCGAGCGCGTACTCGTTGGACGCCTCGTCCGGCACCTGTCGGCGGGAGGGGTCCCCGATCTGAGCGGGGTTCAATTCGGCTTCCGGGAGGGTCTCTCCACCGTCGACGCTATTCGGCGGGTGAGGGCTCTCTCGGAGGCCTGTACGAGGGGGGGGGGCGGTGTTGCGTTGGCGATATCCTTGGATATCGCTAACGCGTTCAACACCGTCCCCTGGGATCGGATAATGGAGGCCCTGGTCTTCCAGCGGGTGCCTCTGTATCTCAGAAGGGTGATCGGGAGCTATCTCTCCGACAGGGGTATAGAGTATCCCGGCCGGTACGGGATGGTGCGCAGGGGCGTCGTGCGCGGGGTTCCGCAGGGCTCGGTGTTGGGCCCGTTGCTGTGGAATCTTGCGTACGATCGCGTCCTGCGGGAGGAGATGCCTCCCGGGGTCAGCCTGACGTGTTACGCCGACGACACGCTGGTATTGGCCACCGGGAGGTATGCGAAGGAGGCCATCTGCCTGGCGGAGCGCGGCGCGTGGCGCGCGGTGCGCGCGATCCGGTCGCTGGGCCTAGAGGTGTCCGTCGAGAAAACCAGGGCCATGTGGTTTCTCCGCTCGGCCCGGTTGGCGGCGCCTCCCCAGTGCTGGATCTGCGTGGGGGAGGGGATGGTCAAGGTCGGGTCCCAGATGCGGTACCTGGGACTCGAGCTTGACGGCCGGTGGCGTTTTGACCGCCACCTTGAGTCGCTGGCGCCCCGGGCGGAGAGGGCGACCGCTGCGCTCGGTCGCCTTCTCCCGAATCTCGGGGGACCCTGTGGACGGGTGCGTCGTCTGTTCGCGGTGGTGGTGCGAGTTTTGGTCCTGTACGGAGCCCCTGTGTGGGCGCGCGATGTCTTGGCTAGGGGGCGCAGTGGCGGCACACGGTCGCTGCTGCGTCGCATCGAGCGCAGGCTGGCCATAGGCATCGTGCGGGGGTACCGCACCATTTCATACGCGACGGCGATGGTGATGTCGGGGCTGATCCCCCTCGAGCTGGAGGCCCGCGTGTTGGCGGATGTGCATACGCACTCCAGGGAACTCCGGCTCCGGGGGGTGGCCCCGGATCAGGCGCGGCTCATGGTGGATGAGCTCAGGCGACATGCTCGGCGGCACGCAGCCCGGGAGTGGCGCGATAGCCTTCCCGGGACGAGGGAGGGCGAGAGGCGGGCCGTTCGGGCCATCCTCCCGGTGTTCGATCAATGGAACAGGGGATGGATGGGGCATAGGGTCTCCTACCGTGTGACGCAGGTGATGAGCGGGCACGGGTGCTTCGGCGACTACCTGTGTCGCATCGGGAGGGAGACCGAGGAGGCGTGTCAACACTGCGGCGAGCCGCGGGACACGGCGCAACACACTCTGGAGGAGTGTCCGGCATGGGGGGGAGAGCGCCGTGCCCTGCGGCGCGCGGTGGGCCATGACCTCTCGCTCCCGGCTGTCGTCGCTGCGGCAGCCGGTGGCGAGGAGGCGTGGAGGGGGTTCGCTTCCTTCTGTGAGCGGGTTATGCTGCGGAAGGAGGCTGCGGAACGGGATCGGGAGCGTAATCACGATCCCGGCCGAAGGGGGGGGGGGAGGCGGCGCAGGGTACGCCCCGGGGGCGTACCCCCGTTGCGACGCCTCTGACGCGAGCGGGGACGCCCTTCATGATCTCGAGGCGGGGGATCGGATATCCCCTTACAGTCGGTCACCAACGGCGTCCCCGGAGGCCGCCGGGCATCTCGAGCGGGGGCTCGGATGCTCATCGGGCGGCCTAACAGGGGGGAAGGCGCCACGTCGTCCGTTGCGTGGTGCCTTCGGATAGAGTAGGTACGGGAGGGGGCCGCGTCCCCCCCTGGGTGGTATGCTAAGGCGGGGGCACACCGGATTGACATGCGCGCGCAGAGCACGGGTGCCCCCAGGAGTCTAGGGACGGACGGGGAGGAGTTAGTGGGTATACTCGGCGTTGCACCAACCAGCCGAGGAGTCCCACATAACCCGGACCACCCCCCCCCCGGGGGGGTTCGGGTATCCGTAACGAGATTACCTCCTCGGAAAAAAAAAAAAAAAAAAAAAAATAGGATAGTTTAGAGGATAGGATAGGATAGAGGATAGGATAGGACAGAGGACAGGATAGGGGATTTGATAGGATAGAGGATAGGATAGGATAGAAGATAGGATAGGATAGAGGTTAGGATAGGATAGAGGATTGGATAGAGGATCGGATACAGGATAGGATAGAGGATAGGATAGGATAGAGGATAGGATATTATAGAGGATAGGATAGGATAGAGGATAGGATAGGATAGAGGATAGGATAGGACAGAGGATACGATAGGGGTTTTGATAGGATAGAGGATAGGATAGGATAGAAGATAGGATAGGATAGAGGATAGGATAGGATAGAGGATAGGATAGGATAGAGGATAGGATAGGATAGAGGATAGGATTGGATAGAGGAAAGGATAGGATTGAGGATAGATAATAGGATAGGATTGAGGATAGATAATAGGATAGGATAGAGGATAGGATAGAGAATAGGATAGAGGACAGGATAGAGAATAGGAACGGATAGATGATATTATAGGATAGAGTGTACGATATTATAGAGGATAGGATAGGATAGAGGACAGGATAGGATAGAGGATTGGATAGGATAGAGGATAGGATAGGATAGAGGATAGGATAGGATAGAAGATAGGATAGGATAGAGAAGAGGCTAGGATAGAGGATAGGATAGGATAGAGGTTAGGATAGGATAGAGGATTGGATAGAGGATCGGATACAGGATAGGATAGAGGATAGGATAGGATAGAGGATAGGATATTATAGAGGATAGGATAGGATAGAGGATAGGATAGGATAGAGGATAGGATAGGACAGAGGATACGATAGGGGTTTTGATAGGATTGAGGATAGGATAGGATAAAGGATAGGATAGGATAGAGGATTGGATAGCATAGAGGATAGGACAGGATAGAGGATAGGATAGGATAGAGGATTGGATAGGATACAGGAAAGGATAGGATTGAGGATAGATAATAGGATAGGATTGAGGATAGATAATAGGATAGGATAGAGGATAGGATAGAGAATAGGATAGAGGACAGGATAGAGAATAGGAACGGATAGATGATATTATAGGATAGAGTGTACGATATTATAGAGGATAGGATAGGATAGAGGACAGGATAGGATAGAGGATTGGATAGGATAGAGGATAGGATAGGATAGAGGATAGGATAGGATAGAAGATAGGATACGATAGAGAAGAGGCTAGGATAGAGGATAGGATAGGATAGAGGATAGGATAGGATAGAGGATAGGATAGGATAGAGGATAGGATAGGATAGAGGATAGGATAGAGGATAGGATAGGATACAGGATAGGATAGAAGGTAGGATAGGATAGGGGATTTGATAGGATAGAGGATAGGATAGGATAGAAGGTAGGATAGGATAGGGGATAGGATAGGATAGAGGATAGGATAAGATAGAGGATAGGATAGGATAGAGGATAGGATAGAGGATAGGATAGGATAGAGGATAGGATACAGGATAGGATAGAGGTCAGGATAGGATAGAGGATAGGATAGGATAGAGGATAGGATAGGATAGAGGATAGGATAGGATAGAGGATAGGATAGAGGATAGGATAGGATACAGGATAGGATAGAAGGTAGGATAGGATAGGGGATTTGATAGGATAGAGGATAGGATAGGATAGAAGGTAGGATAGGATAGGGGATAGGATAGGATAGAGGATAGGATAAGATAGAGGATAGGATAGGATAGAGGATAGGATAGAGGATAGGATAGGATAGAGGATAGGATAGGATAGAGGATAGGATAGGATAGAGGATAGGATAGTTTAGAGGATAGGATAGGATAGAGAATAGGAGACGATAGAGGATAGGATAGGATAGAGGATAGGATAGGATAGAGGATAGGATAGGATAGAGGATGGGATAGGATAGAGGATAGGATAGGATAGAGGACAGGAGACGATAGATGACAGGATAGGGTAGAGGATAGGATAGGATTGAGGATATTATAGGATAGATAATAGAATATGATAGAGGATAGAATATGATAGAGGATACGATATTATAGAGGATAGGATACGATAGAGAATAGGATAGGGGATTGGATAGAATAGGGGATTGGTTAGGATAGAGGATATGATAGGATAGAGGATAGAATGGAGATTAGGATAGGATAGACGATAGGATAGGGGATTGGATAGGATAGAGGATATGATAGGATAGAGGATAGGATAGGATAGAGAAGAGGATAGGATAGATAATATTATAGGATAGATAATATTGTAGGAACGAGGATAGGATATGATAGAGGAAACGATATAATAGAGGATAGGATAGGATAGAGGATTGGATAGGATAAAGGATAGGATATGATATAGGATAGGATAGGATAGAGGACAGGATAGAGAATAGGATAGGCTAGAGGATAGGATAGAGGATACGAGACGATATAGGATAGGATAGGGGATTGGATAGGTTAGGGGACAGGTGACGGTAGAGGATAGGTTAGGATAGAGGGTAGGATAGGGTAGAGAATAGGATAGGATAGAGGAAATGATAGGAAAGAGGATAGGATAGGATAGGGGATACGATATTATAGAGGATAGGATAGGATAGAGGATACGATATTATAGAGGATATCATAGGATAGAGGATAGGGGATTGGATAGGATAGAGGATAGGATAGGATAGAGGATAGGATAGGATAGAGGATAGGATAGAGGATAGGATAGGATAGAGGATAGGATAGGATAGAGGATAGGATAGGTTAGAGAATAGTATAGGATAGAGGATAGGATAGGTTAGAGGATAGGATAGGATAGAGGATAGGATAGTATAGAGGATAGGGTAGGATAGAGGATAGGATAGGATAGAGGATAGGATATGATAGGATAGAGGATAGGATAGGATAGAGGATAGGATAGGATAGGATAGAGGATAGGATATGATAGAGGATAGAGGATAGGATAGGATAGACGATAGGATGGGATAGTGAATAGGATAGGATAGATGATATTATTGGATAGAGGATACAATATGATAGAGGATACGATATTATAGAGGATAGGATAGGGGATTGGATCGGATAGAGGATAGGAGACGATAGAGGATAGGATAGTATAGATGACAGGATAGGATAGCAATTAGGATAGGATAGATGATATTATAGGAAAGAGGATAGGATATCATAGAGGATACGATATTATAGAGGATAGCATAGGATAGTGGATCGGATAGGATAGAGGATTGGATAGGATAGAGGATAGGATAGGATAGAGGGTAGGATAGGATAGGATAGAGGATAGGATAGGATAGGATAGAGGATAGGATAGGATAGAGGATAGGATAGGATAGAGGATAGGATAGGATAGAGGATAGGATAGGATAGAGGATAGGATAGGATAGAGGATAGGATAGGATAGAGGATAGGATAGGATAGAGGATAGGATAGGATAGGATAGAGGATAGGACAGGATAGGATAGAGGATAGGATAGGATAGAGGATAGGATAGGATAGAGGATAGGATAGGAGAGAAGGATAGGATAGGGTAGAGGATAGGATAGGATGGAGGATAGAATAGGATAGAGGATAGGAGAGGATAGGGGATAGGATACGATAGAGGATAGGATAGGATAGAGAATAGGATATATAATTGGATAGGATACTATAGAGGATAGGATAGGATAGAATTGAGAATAGGATAGGATAGATGATATTATAGGATAGAGGACAGGATAGGACAGAGGAAACGATATTATAGAGGATAGGATATGATAGAGGATAGGATAGAATAGAGGATAGGATAGGATAGAGGATAGGATAGGATAGAGGATAGGATAGGATAGAGGATGCGATAGGATAGAGGATAGGATAGGATAGAGGATAGGATAGGATAGAGGTTGGGATAGGATAGAGGATAGGATAGGATAGAGGATAGGGTAGGATAGAGGATAGGATAGAATAGAGGATAGGATAGGATAGAGGATAGGATAGGATAGAGGATAGGATAGGATAGAGGATAGGATAGGAGAGAAGGATAGGATAGGGTAGAGGATAGGATAGGATGGAGGATAGAATAGGATAGAGGATAGGAGAGGATAGGGGATAGGATACGATAGAGGATAGGATAGGATAGAGAATAGGATATATAATTGGATAGGATACTATAGAGGATAGGATAGGATAGAATTGAGAATAGGATAGGATAGATGATATTATAGGATAGAGGACAGGATAGGACAGAGGAAACGATATTATAGAGGATAGGATATGATAGAGGATAGGATAGAATAGAGGATAGGATAGGATAGAGGATAGGATAGGATAGAGGATAGGATAGGATAGAGGATAGGATAGGATAGGATAGAGGATAGGTTAGGGGATGTGATAGGATAGAGGATAGGAAAGGATTGAAGATAGGATAGGATAGAGCATAGGATAGAATAGAGGATAGGATAGGATAGAGGACAGGATAAGATAGAGGATAGGATAGGATAGAGGATAGGATAGAGGATAGGATAGAGGATAGGATAGGATAGAGGATAGGATAGGAGGTAGGATAGGATAGGGGATTTGATAGGATAGAGGATAGGATAGGATAGAAGGTAGGATAGGATAGGGGATGGATAGGATAGAGGATAGGATAAGATAGAGGATAGGATAGGATAGAGGATAGGATAGAGGATAGGATAGGATAGAGGATAGTATAGGATAGAGGATAGGATAGGATAGAGGATAGGATAGGATAGAAGATAGGATAGGATAGAGAAGAGGATAGGATAGAGGATACGATAGGATAGAGGATAGGATAGGATAGGATAGAGGATAGGTTAGGGGATGTGATAGGATAGAGGATAGGAAAGGATAGAAGATGGGATAGGATAGAGCATAGGATAGAATAGAGGATAGGATAGGATAGAGGACAGGATAAGATAGAGGATAGGATAGGATAGAGGATAGGATAGAGGATAGGATAGAAGGTAGGATAGGATAGGGGATTTGATAGGATAGAGGATAGGATAGGATAGAAGGTAGGATAGGATAGGGGATAGGATAGGATAGAGGATAGGATAAGATAGAGGATAGGATAGGATAGAGGATAGGATAGAGGATAGGATAGGATAGAGGATAGGATAGGATAGCGGATAGGATAGGATAGAGGATAGGATAGGATAGAGGATAGGATAAGATAGAGGATAGGATAGGATAGAGGATAGGATAGAGGATAGGATAGAGGATAGGATGGAGGATAGGATAGGATAGAGGATAGGATAGGATAGAGGACAGGATAGGTTAGAGGATTGGATAGGATACAGGAAAGGATAGGATTAAGGATAGATGATAGGATAGGATAGAGGATTGGATAGGATAGGGGATTGGATAGGATAGAGGACAGGAGACGATAGAGGACAGGATAAGTTAGAGGATAGGATAGGATAGGATAGAGGATAGGATAGAATAGAGTATAGTATAGGATATAGGATAAGATAGGGTAGAGGATAGGATAAGTTAGAGGATAGGATAGGATAGAGGATAGGATAGAGGATAGGATAGAGAATTGGATAGGATAGAGGATACGATAGGATAGAGGATAGGATAGAGGATAGGATAGGGGATTGGATCGGATACAGGATAGGAGACGGTAGAGGATAGGATAGGATAGAGGATAGGATAAATAGAGCATAGGATAGGATAGAGGATAGGATAGGAGAGAAGGATAGGATAGGATAGAGGGTAGGATAGAATAGAGGATAGGATAGGATAGAGGATAGGATAGGATAGAGGATAGGTTAGGATAGAGGATAGGAAAGGATAGAGGATAGGATAGGATAGAGGATAGGATAGAGGATAGGATAGGATAGTGGATAGGATAGGATTGAGGATAGGATAGGATAGAGGATAGGATAGAATAGAGGATAGGATAGGATAGAGGATAGGATAGGATAGATGATATTGTAGGATAGAGGAAGGATAGGACAGAGGATACGATATTATAGAGGATAGGATAGCATAGCGGGAAGGGTAGGATAGAGGATAGGGTCGGGGATTTTATAGGATAGGGGATTGGATAGGATAGAGGACAGGAGACGATAGAGGATAGGATAAGTTAGAGGATAGGATAGGATAGAGGATAGGATAGGATAGAGAATAGGGTAGGCTAGAGGATAGGATAGGATAGAGGATAGGATAGGATAGAGGATAGGATAGGATAGGATAGGATAGAGGATAGGATAGGATAGGATAGAGGATAGGATATGATAGAGGATAGAGGATAGGATAGGATAGAGGATAGGATAGGACAGAGGATACGATAGGGGTTTTGATAGGATAGAGGATAGGATAGGATAGAAGATAGGATAGGATAGAGGATAGGATAGGATAGAGGATAGGATAGGATAGAGGATAGGATAGGATAGAGGATAGGATTGGATAGAGGATAGGATAGACGATAGGATAGGATAGAGGATAGGATAGGATACAGGATAGGATAGGATAGAGGATAGGATAGACGATAGGATAGGATTGAGGATAGGATAGGATAAAGGATAGGATAGGATAGAGGATTGGATAGCATAGAGGATAGGACAGGATAGAGGATAGGATAGGATAGAGGATTGGATAGGATACAGGAAAGGATAGGATTGAGGATAGATAATAGGATAGGATTGAGGATAGATAGTAGGATAGGATAGAGGATAGGATAGAGAATAGGATAGAGGACAGGATAGAGAATAGGAACGGATAGATGATATTATAGGATAGAGTGTACGATATTATAGAGGATAGGATAGGATAGAGGACAGGATAGGATAGAGGATTGGATAGGATAGAGGATAGGATAGGATAGAGGATAGGATTGGATAGAAGATAGGATAGGATAGAGAAGAGGATAGGATAGAGGATAGGATAGGATAGAGGATAGGATAGGATAGGATAGAGGATAGGTAAGGAGATGTGATAGGATAGAGGATAGGATAGGATAGAGGATAGAATAGGATAGAGGATAGGATAGGATAGAAGATAGGATAGGATAGGATAGAGGATAGGATAGGATAGAGGATAGGATAGGATAGAGGATAGGATAGACGATAGGATAGGATAGAAGATAGGATAGGATAGAGGATAGGATAGGATAGAGGATTTTATAGGATAGAGGATAGGATAGAGGATAGGATAGAGGATAGGATAGAGGATAGGATAGAGGATAGGATAGAGAATAGGAACGGATAGATGATAATATAGGATAGAGTGTACGATATTATAGAGGATAGGATAGGATAGAGGACAGGATAGGATAGAGGATTGGATAGGATACAGGAAAGGATAGGATTAAGGATAGATTATAGGATAGGATAGAGGATTGGATAGGATACGGGATAGGATAGGATAGAGGATAGGATAGGAGATTTGATAGGATAGAGGATAGGATAGGATAGAAGATAGGATAGGATAGAAGATAGGATAGGATAGAGGATAGGATAGAGGATAGGATAGGATAGAGGATAGGATAGGATAGAGGACAGGATATTATAGAGGATAGGATAGGATAGAGCATAGGATAGGATAGAGGATAGGATAGGTGATTTGATAGGATAGAGGATAGGATAGGATAGAGGATAGGATAGGATAGAGGATAGGATAGTTTAGAGGATAGGATAGGATAGAGGATAGGATAGGACAGAGGACAGGATAGGGGATTTGATAGGATAGAGGATAGGATAGGATAGAAGATAGGATAGGATAGAGGATAGGATAGGATAGAGGATTGGATAGAGGATCGGATGCAGGATAGGATAGAGGATAGGATAGGATAGAGGATAGGATATTATAGAGGATAGGATAGGATAGAGCATAGGATAGGATAGAGGATAGGATAGGTGATTTGATAGGATAGAGAATAGGATAGGATAGAGGATAGGATAGGATAGAGGATAGGATAGGACAGAGGATACGATAGGGGTTTTGATAGGATAGAGGATAGGATAGGATAGAAGATAGGATAGGATAGAGGATAGGATAGGATAGAGGATAGGATAGGATAGTTGATAGGATAGGATAGAGGATAGGATTGGATAGAGGATAGGATAGACGATAGGATAGGATAGAGGATAGGATAGGATACAGGATAGGATAGGATAGAGGATAGGATAGAAGATAGGATAGGATTGAGGATAGGATAGGATAAAGGATAGGATAGGATAGAGGATTGGATAGAATAGAGGATAGGACAGGATAGAGGATAGGATAGGATAGAGGATTGGATAGGATACAGGAAAGGATAGGATTGAGGATAGATAATAGGATAGGATTGAGGATAGATAATAGGATAGGATAGAGGATAGGATAGAGGATAGGATAGGATAGAGGATAGAATAGGATAGAGGATAGGATAGAGGATAGGATAGAGAATAGGAACGGATAGATGATAATATAGGATAGAGTGTACGATATTATAGAGGATAGGATAGGATAGAGGACAGGATAGGATAGAGGATTGGATAGGATACAGGAAAGGATAGGATTAAGTATAAATTATAGGATAGGATAGAGGATTGTATAGGATACGGGATAGGATAGGATAGAGGATAGGATAGGAGATTTGATAGGATAGAGGATAGGAAAGGATAGAGGATAGGATAGGACAGAGGATAGATAATAGGATAGGACAGAGGATAGGATAGAGAATAGGATAGAGGATAGGATAGAGAATAGGAATGGATAGATGATATTATAGGATAGAGTGTATGATATTATAGAGGATAGGATAGGATAGAGGATATTATAGAATAGAGGATATGATAGGATAGACGATAGGATAGGATAGAAGATAGGATAGGATAGAGGATAGGATAGGATAGAGGATAGGATAGGATAGAGGATTTTATAGGATACAGGATAGGATAGAGGATAGGATAGAGGATAGGATAGAGAATAGGAACGGATAGATGATAATATAGGATAGAGTGTACGATATTATAGAGGATAGGATAGGATAGAGGACAGGATAGGATAGAGGATTGGATAGGATACAGGAAAGGATAGGATTAAGGATAGATTATAGGATAGGATAGAGGATTGGATAGGGTACGGGATAGGATAGGATAGAGGATAGGATAGGAGATTTGATAGGATAGAGGATAGGATAGGATAGAAGATAGGATAGGATAGAAGATAGGATAGGATAGAGGATAGGATAGAGGATAGGATAGGATAGAGGATAGGATAGGATAGAGGACAGGATATTATAGAGGATAGGATAGGATAGAGCATAGGATAGGATAGAGGATAGGATAGGTGATTTGATAGGATGGAGGATAGGATAGGATAGAGGATAGGATAGGATAGAGGATAGGATAGTTTAGAGGATAGGATAGGATAGAGGATAGGATAGGACAGAGGACAGGATAGGGGATTTGATAGGATAGAGGATAGGATAGGATAGAAGATAGGATAGGATAGAGGATAGGATAGGATAGAGGATTGGATAGAGGATCGGATGCAGGATAGGATAGAGGATAGGATAGGATAGAGGATAGGATATTATAGAGGATAGGATAGGATAGAGCATAGGATAGGATAGAGGATAGGATAGGTGATTTGATAGGATAGAGAATAGGATAGGATAGAGGATACGATAGGATAGAGGATAGGATAGGACAGAGGATACGATAGGGGTTTTGATAGGATAGAGGATAGGATAGGATAGAAGATAGGATAGGATAGAGGATAGGATAGGATAGAGGATAGGATAGGATAGAGGATAGGATAGGATAGAGGATAGGATTGGATAGAGGATAGGATAGACGATAGGATAGGATAGAGGATAGGATAGGATACAGGATAGGATAGGATAGAGGATAGGATAGAAGATAGGATAGGATTGAGGATAGGATAGGATAAAGGATAGGATAGGATAGAGGATTGGATAGAATAGAGGATAGGACAGGATAGAGGATAGGATAGGATAGAGGATTGGATAGGATACAGGAAAGGATAGGATTGAGGATAGATAATAGGATAGGATTGAGGATAGATAATAGGATAGGATAGAGGATAGGATAGAGGATAGGATAGGATAGAGGATAGAATAGGATAGAGGATAGGATAGAGGATAGGATAGAGGATAGGATAGAGGATAGGATAGAGGATAGGATAGAGAATAGGAACGGATAGATGATAATATAGGATAGAGTGTACGATATTATAGAGGATAGGATAGGATAGAGGACAGGATAGGATAGAGGATTGGATAGGATACAGGAAAGGATAGGATTAAGGATAGATTATAGGATAGGATAGAGGATTGGATAGGATACGGGATAGGATAGGATAGAGGATAGGATAGGAGATTTGATAGGATAGAGGATAGGAAAGGATAGAGGATAGGATAGGACAGAGGATAGATAATAGGATAGGATAGAGGATAGGATAGAGAATAGGAATGGATAGATGATATTATAGGATAGAGTGTACGATATTATAGAGGATAGGATAGGATAGAGGATATTGTAGAATAGAGGATATGATAGGATAGAGGATAGGATAGGATAGAGGATTGGATAGGATAGAGGATAGATGATAGTATAGGATAGAGGATTGGATAGGATACAGGATAGGATAGGATAGAGGATTGGTTAGGGGATTTGATAGGATAGAGTATAGGATAGGATAGAAGATAGGATAGGATAGAGGATAGGATAGGATAGAGGATAGGTTAGGGGATGTGATAGGATAGAGGATAGGATAGGATAGAGGATAGAATAGGATAGAGGATAGGATAGGATAGAAGATAGGATAGGATAGAGGATAGGATAGGATAGAGGATAGGATAGGATAGTGGATAGGATAGGATAGGATAGAGGATAGGATAGGATAGAGGATAGGATAGACGATAGGATAGGATGGAAGATAGGATAGGATAGAGGATAGGATAGGATAGAGAATAGGATAGGATAGGGGATAGGATAGGATAGAAGATAGGATAGGATAGAGGATAGGATAGGATAGAGGATAGGATAGGATAGAGGATAGGATAGGATAGGATAGAGGATAGGATAGGATAGAGGATAGGATAGGATAGGATAGAGGATAGGATAGGATAGAGGATAGGATAGACGATAGGATAGGATAGAAGATAGGATAGGATAGACGATAGGATAGGATAGAAGATAGGATAGGATAGAGGATAGGGTAGGATAGAGGATAGGATAGGATAGAGGATAGGATAGGATAGGATAGGATAGAGGATAGGATAGGATAGAGGATAGGATAGACGATAGGATAGGATAGAGGATAGTATAGGATAAAGGATAGGATATGATAGAGGATTTGATAGGATAGAGGATAGGATAGAGGATAGGATAGAGAAAGGGAACGGATAGATGATAATATAGGATAGAGTGTACGATATTATAGAGGATAGAATAGGATAGAGGACAGGATAGGATAGAGGATTGGATAGGATACAGGAAAGGATAGGATTAAGGATAGATTATAGGATAGGATAGAGGATTGGATAGGATACGGGATAGGATAGGATAGAGGATAGGATAGGAGATTTGATAGGATAGAGGATAGGAAAGGATAGAGGATAGGATAGGACAGAGGATAGATAATAGGATAGGATAGAGGATAGGATAGAGAATAGGAATGGATAGATGGTATTATAGGATAGAGTGTACGATATTATAGAGGATAGGATAGGATAGAGGATATGATAGAATAGAGGATATGATAGGATAGAGGATAGGATAGGATAGAGGATTGGATAGGATAGAGGATAGATGATAGTATAGGATAGAGGATTGGATAGGATACAGGATAGGATATGATAGAGGATTGGTTAGGGGATTTGATAGGATAGAGTATAGGATAGGATAGAAGATAGGATAGGATAGAGGATAGGATAGGATAGAGGATAGGATAGGATAGGATAGAGGATAGGATAGGATAGAGGGTAGGATAGACGATAGGATAGGATAGAGGATAGGATAGGATAGAGGATAGGATAGGATAGAGGATAGGATAGGATAGAGGATAGGATAGGATAGAGGATTGGATAGGATAGAGGATAGGATAGGATAGAGGATAGGATAGGATAGAGGATAGGATAGGATAGGATAGAGGATAGGATAGGATAGAGGATAGGATAGGATAGAGGATAGGATAGGATAGAGGATAGGATAGGATAGAGGATAGAATAGGATAGAGGATAGGATAGAGGATAGGATAGAGGATAGGATAGAGGATAGGATAGAGAATAGGAACGGATAGATGATAATATAGGATAGAGTGTACGATATTATAGAGGATAGGATAGGATAGAGGACAGGATAGGATAGAGGATTGGATAGGATACAGGAAAGGATAGGATTAAGTATAAATTATAGGATAGGATAGAGGATTGGATAGGATACGGGATAGGATAGGATAGAGGATAGGATAGGAGATTTGATAGGATAGAGGATAGGAAAGGATAGAGGATAGGATAGGACAGTGGATAGATAATAGGATAGGATAGAGGATAGGATAGAGAATAGGATAGAGGATAGGATAGAGAATAGGAATGGATAGATGATATTATAGGATAGAGTGTACGATATTATAGAGGATAGGATAGGATAGAGGATATTATAGAATAGAGGATATGATAGGATAGAGGATAGGATAGGATAGAGGATTGGATAGGATAGAGGATAGATGATAGTATAGGATAGAGGATTGGATAGGATACAGGATAGGATAGGATAGAGGATTGGTTAGGGGATTTGATAGGATAGAGGATAGGATAGGATAGAAGATAGGATAGGATAGAGGATAGGATAGAGGATAGGATAGGATAGAAGATAGGATAGGATAGAGGATAGGATAGGATAGAGAATAGGATAGGATAGGGGATAGGATAGGATAGAACATAGGATAGGATAGATGATAGGATAGGATAGAGGATTGGATCCCCGGGGAGGGCTCGTCGGGGACGCCCACCATGGATCTGGCCCTCGGCGGCCGCGCCGAGAGGAGTCAGACGAGGAGGGTGGATGACCTCATCGAGCTGGGTGGGAGGATGCCGACAGCGCAGCTAGTAGGGGAGGTGGAGGAGGCGATGTTGAGGGTGGAGAGAGTCTCCACCGTCTCAAAGGGCCTCAAGGGGGACCTGGCTAAAGACTTGCGGGATTGTTCTGCAGTCGCCAGGGCCCACTGCACCACCTTGATGCAGCGGTGCTTTACCGGGATGGCGTGGCAGGGTAGCCAGGAGGTGGCCCGCCTCCGCGAGCAGAACGCGGCCCTCGCGAAGGAGGCGGGTGACCTCCGGGCGAGGCTCCGGTCAATGGAGGCCGGGCGGCGGGCGAACACCGACAGCGGTCGCCGGGCGGGACATGCGCCAATAGGGGAAGCGCCCCCCGCCTCCTCGACAGCGGGGGTCCGTACGCGGGGGATGGAGGCGATGGGACCGTCGGGGGAGGGAGCGGGAGTTTTGGACTCCGAAGCCCTGCTTCTCCGGGTCGGCGCGCTGATAACGGCCAGGAACCGGGAGCTAGAGGCCCGGATGGAGGAGCGGTTCCGGACGATTCTGGCCGGGTTGGCCCCGGCCCTCCGGGCGGAGGGTAAATCGGCGCGCGAGGCGACGCCGGTGGCTTCTCTGCCGGCGACGTCTGTCACCAAGGGGACTGGACCGGTGGTCGTGTCCAACGTGAGGGTGGTGCCCCCCGTTATCATTCCGCCACCGGTCGTCCCGGCCTCGTGGATGGAGGTGACGAGCAAGGCGGCGAAGAGGGCCAAGAAGAAGATGGCCGCGGAGGAGGCTGCGGCGAGAGCAGCCGCGGCCGAGGCAGCTGCCGCCGCTTCACGGCTGCAGGCTGCGAGGGAGCCGAGGGCGGCGGGCGGCGCACGAGTGCAGGGCGGCGCGAGCGCGGCGAAGCCCGCCGCCGGGAGGGACGGTGGCCTGGGACGCACCCCCAGAACGGCAGCAGTGGCCATCACCATCCCCGAGAGCTGCAAGCTCACTTATTCGGAGGTGATGGCCAGGGCAAAAGAGAGGGTGGACCTCAAGGCTATCGGGATCGAGTCGGGGGTGCTTCCCAGGCGGTCGAAAACCGGCGGGATCCTCCTGGAGGTCAGGGGCACGGGGTGCCAGGAGAAGGCACGGGCCCTCTCCGGGAGGATCGCCGAGGCGCTTGGGGGGACCGGGGTTAAGGTCTCCCAGGCGGTCAAGCGCGGCGAGGTGCGCGTGGCGGGCCTGGACGACTCGGTGTCGCCCGGGGACGTAGCGGCGGCGCTGGCGGCGGCGGGGGAGTGTTCCGCGGCGGAGTTCCGGGTCGGCGAGATCCGCAGACCCGCCTCGGAGCAGGCGCTGGGCTCCTGTTGGGCCCAGGGCCCCCTCGCGGCCGTCAAGAAAGTGTTGGCGGGAGGCCGGCTGCTGGTCGGCTGGTCCTCGGCCCGCGTCGAGGCGCTGAGGGAGCGGCCCCTCCAATGCTTCCGTTGTTTGGAGACGGGGCACACGCGGGCGACATGCGAGAGCGCGGTCGACAGAGGCGCGATGTGCTACCGCTGCGGGGCGGCGGAGCACCGGGCTTCGGCCTGTAGGGCCGCCCCCAGGTGTCCGCTCTGCGCGGACCTGGGGAGACCATCGGGCCATAGATTCGGGGCCAAAGCGTGTGCCCCGGCTCCCAAGAGGGGCCGCGCGGCGACGAAAGAGAAGGGCGCGTCTGGGGCTGCATCCGCGCAGCGGCCGCAGACGGCGCCGGGGGCCCGGACCTCCCAGGGAGGGGACACTGCAGAGCCCATGTTAGAGTAGGTACTTTTAATCCTACTCCGGTTCTGCAGGCGAACCTCAACCACTCGCGCGCGGCACAGGACCTGTTTGTCCAAGCCGTGCGCGAGTGGGGGGCTGGGCTGGCAGTTGCGGCGGAGCCGTACGCAATCCCCGAACACCCCTTCTGGGTGGGGGACGAGATCGGCTCCGTAGTAATAGTGGCGGGAAGCCGCCCCGGGTCCCCGTCGGTCTCCCTTCTGGAGCGGGGCGAGGGATTCGTGGCGGTGCAATGGGGGGACATCGCGGTTGTCGGGATCTACATCTCGCCGAGCTGTGGCCTCGATCAATTTCGGGGGTTCCTGGGCGGGCTGAACAGCTGCATCGCGCGGTGCAGCGCCCGCCCGGTTCTCGTTTTGGGAGACTTCAATGCCCACGCGGTATCGTGGGGGAGTCCCAGGACGACCACTAGGGGTAGCGAGGTGTTAACCTGGGCGGCCGGCCTGGATCTCCGGTTGATTAACCGGGGATCCACGCCGACGTGCGTGCGTCCGCAGGGGGTCTCGATTGTCGACCTGACATGGGGGACTCCCTCGGCCGTGCGCCGGGTGTCGGGATGGAGGGTGGCCGAGGAGATAGAGATTGCGTCAGACCATACGCCCATCGTCATGGACGTGTGGCCCACCCTCCACGCGCGGGATTCCCGGCCGGGCCGGGGGGACCGACGGCCGCGATGGGCCTTGAAGCGGCTGGACGCGGACGCGTTCGGGGCCGCGGTAGCCGCGGCGACATGGACGGGGCCGGCCCTGTCCGAGCTGGCGCCTGCGCAAGGGGCGAGGCGGCTGCGGGAGGTAATGACGGCGGTGTGCGACACCGCCATGCCCCGCAGCCGGTTCGCCCCCAGGAGGGCGGCGTACTGGTGGTCCGCCGGCATTGCGGAGCTCCGGCGTGCCTGCAATGCCGCGCGGCGTCGGTACGGCCGAGCGCGTAGGAGGCGCGACGACGAGGAGGTGACGGCGAGGCTCGGCGGGGAGTACCGAGCCGCGCTCGGGGTTCTCCGCAGGGCTATCGCGCGGGCCAAGGCCGACGCGTGGTCGGAGCTCGTCGGCACGGTGGACTCCGATCCATGGGGGCGCCCGTACAAGCTTGTCATGAACAAGCTGCGCGCGTGGGCGCCTCCGGTGACGGAGTCGATGGACCCCCACCTGCTCGAGGGAGTGGTGGCGTCCCTCTTCCCGCGAGAGGGGGGACAACTGCGCCGCTCCCATTGGGAACAGGAGCCTCTCTCCTGGTCCGCAGAGTGGGAGGTGTCGGCCGGCGAGCTGGGTGAGGCGATGGCCAGGGCGCGGCGGGTGGGCCGCAAGGCCCCGGGCCCGGACGGGGTGCCGGGCCGCGCGTTGGTCTTGGCCCTGGAGGGGGGACTCGCCGCCGAACTCCGGCAGCTGTATAACGGCTGTCTGAGGGAGGGGGTGTTCCCCACGGAGTGGAAGTCGGGCAGGTTGGTCCTCCTTCCGAAGGGGGGCAAGTCCCGGGACTCGCCCTCAGGGTACCGGCCAATTTGTCTGCTGGACGAGGCGGGGAAGTTGTTCGAGCGCGTACTCGTTGGACGCCTCGTCAGGCACCTGTCGGCGGGAGGGGTCCCCGATCTGAGCGGGGTTCAATTCGGCTTCCGGGAGGGTCTCTCCACCGTCGACGCTATTCGGCGGGTGAGGGCTCTCTCGGAGGCCTGTACGAGGGGGGGCGGAGTTGCGTTGGCGATATCCTTGGATATCGCTAACGCGTTCAACACCGTCCCCTGGGATCGGATAATGGAGGCCCTGGTCTTCCACCGGGTGCCTCTGTATCTCAGAAGGGTGATCGGGAGCTATCTCTCCGACAGGGGTATAGAGTATCCCGGCCGGTACGGGATGGTGCGCAGGGGCGTCGTGCGCGGGGTTCCGCAGGGCTCGGTGTTGGGCCCGTTGCTGTGGAATCTTGCGTACGATCGCGTCCTGCGGGAGGAGATGCCTCCCGGGGTCAGCCTGACGTGTTACGCCGACGACACGCTGGTATTGGCCACCGGGAGGTATGCGAAGGAGGCCATCTGCCTGGCGGAGCGCGGCGCGTGGCGCGCGGTGCGCGCGATCCGGTCGCTGGGCCTAGAGGTGTCCGTCGAGAAAACCAGGGCCATGTGGTTTCTCCGCTCGGCCCGGTTGGCGGCGCCTCCCCAGTGCTGGATCTGCGTGGGGGAGGGGATGGTCAAGGTCGGGTCCCAGATGCGGTACCTGGGACTCGAGCTTGACGGCCGGTGGCGTTTTGACCGCCACCTTGAGTCGCTGGCGCCCCGGGCGGAGAGGGCGACCGCTGCGCTCGGTCGCCTTCTCCCGAATCTCGGGGGACCCTGTGGACGGGTGCGTCGTCTGTTCGCGGTGGTGGTGCGAGTTTTGGTCCTGTACGGAGCCCCTGTGTGGGCGCGCGATGTCTTGGCTAGGGGGCGCAGTGGCGGCACACGGTCGCTGCTGCGTCGCATCGAGCGCAGGCTGGCCATAGGCATCGTGCGGGGGTACCGCACCATTTCATACGCGACGGCGATGGTGATGTCGGGGCTGATCCCCCTCGAGCTGGAGGCCCGCGTGTTGGCGGATGTGCATACGCACTCCAGGGAACTCCGGCTCCGGGGGGTGGCCCCGGATCAGGCGCGGCTCATGGTGGATGAGCTCAGGCGACATGCTCGGCGGCACGCAGCCCGGGAGTGGCGCGATAGCCTTCCCGGGACGAGGGAGGGCGAGAGGCGGGCCGTTCGGGCCATCCTCCCGGTGTTCGATCAATGGAACAGGGGATGGATGGGGCATAGGGTCTCCTACCGTGTGACGCAGGTGATGAGCGGGCACGGGTGCTTCGGCGACTACCTGTGTCGCATCGGGAGGGAGACCGAGGAGGCGTGTCACCACTGCGGCGAGCCGCGGGACACGGCGCAACACACTCTGGAGGAGTGTCCGGCATGGGGGGGAGAGCGCCGTGCCCTGCGGCGCGCGGTGGGCCACGACCTCTCGCTCCCGGCTGTCGTCGCTGCGGCAGCCGGTGGCGAGGAGGCGTGGAGGGGGTTCGCTTCCTTCTGCGAGCGGGTTATGCTGCGGAAGGAGGCTGCGGAACGGGATCGGGAGCGTAATCACGATCCCGGCCGAAGGGGGGGGAGGCGGCGCAGGGTACGCCCCGGGGGCGTACCCCCGTTGCGACGCCTCTGACGCGAGCGGGGACGCCCTTGATGATCTCGAGGCGGGGGATCGGATATCCCCTTACACTCGGTCACCAACGGCGTCCCCGGAGGCCGCCGGGCATCTCGAGCGGGGGCTCGGATGCTCATCGGGCGGCCTAACAGGGGGGAAGGCGCCACGTCGTCCGTTGCGTGGTGCCTTCGGATAGAGTAGGTACGGGAGGGGGCCGCGTCCCCCCCTGGGTGGTATGCTAAGGCGGGGGCACACCGGATTGACATGCGCGCGCAGAGCACGGGTGCCCCCAGGAGTCTAGGGACGGACGGGGAGGAGTTAGTGGGTATACTCGGCGTTGCACCAACCAGCCGAGGAGTCCCACATAACCCGGACCACCCCCCCCCGGGGGGGTTCGGGTATCCGTAACGAGATTACCTCCTCGGAAAAAAAAAAAAAAAAAAAAAAAAAAAAAAAAAAAAAAAAAAGGATAGAGGATTGGATAGGATAGAGGATAGATGATAGGATAGGATAGAGGATTGGATAGTATACAGGATAGGATAGGATAGAGGATAGGATAGGATAGAGGATAGGATAGAGGATAGGATAGGATAGAGGACAGGATAGGATAGAGGATAGGATAGGATTGAGGATAGGATAGACGATAGGATAGGATAGAAGAAAGGATAGGATACAGGGAAGGATAGGATTGAGGATAGATGATAGGATAGGATAGAGGATTGGATAGAGTACAGGATAGGATAGGATAGAGGATTGGATAGGATAAAGGGTAGGATAGGATAGAGGATTTGATAGGATAGAGGATAGGATAGACGATAGGACAGGATAGAGGATAGGATAGGATACAGGATAGGATAGGATAGAGGATAGGATAGGATAGAGGATAGGATAGGATGGAGGATAGGATAGAGGATAGGATAGAGGATAGGATAGAGGATAGGATATAGGATAGGATAGAGGTTAGAATAGGATAGAGGATAGGATAGGATAGAGGATAGGATAGGATAGAGGATAGGATAGGACAGAGGATAGGATAGGGGATTTGATAGGATAGAGGATAGGATAGGATAGAAGATAGGATAGGATAGAGGATAGGATAGGATAGAGGATAGGATAGGAGATTTGATAGGATAGAGGATAGGATAGGATAGAAGGTAGGATAGGATAGAGGATAGGATAGGATAGAGGATAGGATAGGATAGAGGATAGGATAGGATAGAGGATAGGATAGGATAGAGGATAGGATAGGATGGAGGATAGGATAGAGGATAGGATAGAGGATAGGATAGAGGATAGGATACAGGATAGGATAGGATAGAGGATAGGATAGTGGATAGGATAGGATAGAGGAAATGATAGGATAGAGTATAGGATAGGGCAGAGGATGGGATAGGATAGAGAATAGAATAGGATAGATGATATTATAGGATAGAGGATAGGATAGGATAGGATAGAGGATATGATAGGATAGAGGATAGGATAGGATTCGATTGAGGATAGCATATGAAAGAGGATAGGATAGAGTATAGGATAGAGGATTGGATAGGATAGAGGATAGAGGATAGGATAGGATAGAGGATAGGATAGGATAGAGGATAGGATAGGATAGAGGATAGGATAGGATAGAGTATAGGATAGGATAGAGGATAGGATAGGATAGAGGATAGTATAATATAGAAGATAGGATAGGATAGAGTATAGGATAGGGCAGAGGATGGGATAGGATAGAGGATAGGATAGGATAGAGGGTAGGATAGGATTGAGGATAGGAATGAGGATAGGATAGAGAATAGGATAGGATAGAATTGAGGATAGCATAGGATAGAATATAGGACAGGATAGAGGATAGGATAGGGTAGAGGATAGTATAGGATAGAGGATATTATAGGATAGTGGATTGGATAGGATAGAGGATATGATAGGATAGAGTATAGGATAGGGCAGAGTATGGGATAGGATAGAGGATACGTTAGGATAGAGGATAGGATAGAGAATAGGATAGGATATAGGGTAGGATAGGGTAGAGGATAGCATGGGATAGATGATATTATAAGATAGTGGATAGGATAGGATTGAGGATAGGACAGGATAGAGGATAGGATAGGATAGAGGGTAGGATAGGATAGACGATAGGATAGGATAGAGGATAGGATAGAGGATAGGACAGGATAGAGGATAGGATAGGATATAGGGTAGGATAGGGTAGAGGATAGCATGGGATAGATGATATTATGGGATAGAGGATAGTATAGGATAGAGGATAAGATATTATAGAGGATAGGATAGGGTAGAGGATAGGATAGGATAGAGAATATTATAGGATAGTGGATAGGATAGGATAGAGGATAGGTTAGGATAGAGGATAAGATAGGATAAAGGATACGATATTATAGAGGATAGGATAGAGGATAGGACAGGATACAGAATAGGATAGGATAGAGGATAGGATAGGGTAGAGGATAGGATAGGATAGAGGATAGGATAGGATTGAGGATAGGAATGAGGATAGGATAGAGAATAGGATAGGATAGAATTGAGGATAGCATAGGATAGAGGATAGGATAGGATAGAGGCTAGGAAAGGATAGCGGATAGGATAGAGGATTGGATAGGATATAGGACAGGGTACGATAGAGGATAGGATAGGATAGAGGTTAGGATACAGTATAGGGTAGGACAGGGGATAGGATAGGGTAGAGGATAGCATAGGAGAGATGATATTATGGGATAGAGGATAGTATAGGATAGAGTATAAGATATTATAGAGGAGAGGATAGGGTAGAGTATAGGATTGGATAGAAGATATTATAGGATAGTGGATAGGATAGGATAGAGGATAGGTTAGGATAGAGGATAGGATACGATAGAGGATAGGATAGGATAAAGGATAGAGGATAGGATAGAGAATAGGATAGGATAGAGGATACGATATTATAGAGGATAGGATAGAGGATAGAATAGGATAGAGGAAAGGATAGGGTAGAGGGTATTATAGGATAGTGGATAGGATGTGATAGAGGGTATTATAGGATAGTGGATAGGATAGGATAGAGAATATGATAGGATAGAATATAGGATAGGGCAGAGGATGGGATAGGATACAGGATAGGATAGGATAGAGGATAGGATAGGATAGAGGATAGGATAGGATAGAGGATAGGATAGGATAGAGGATAGGTTAGGATAGAGGATAGGATACGATAGAGGATAGGATAGGATAAAGGATAGAGGATAGGATACAGAATAGGATAGGATAGAGGATCGGATAGGATAGAGGATAGAGGATAGGATAGGATTGAGGATAGGAATGAGGATAGGATAGAGAATAGGATAGGATAGAATTGAGGATAGCATAGGATAGAGGATAGGATAGGATAGAGGCTAGGAAAGGATAGCGGATAGTATAGAGGATTGGATAGGATATAGGACAGGGTACGATAGAGCATAGGATAGGATAGAGGATAGGATAGGTTCGAGGATAGGATAGGATTGAGGATAGGATAGAGGATAGGATAGGATAGAGGACATGATAGGATAGTGGATATTATAGGATAGTGGATAGGATAGGATAGAGGATATGATAGGATAGAGTATAGGATAGGATAGAGGATAGGATAGTTTTGAGGATAGGATAGGATAGAGGATAGGATAGTTTTGAGGATAGGAATGAGGATAGGATAGAGAATAGGATAGGATAGAATATAGGATAGGGCAGAGGATGGGATAGGATACAGGATAGGATAGGATAGAGGATAGGATAGGATAGAGGATAGGATAGGATAGAGGATAGGATAGGATAGAGGATAGGATAGTATAGAGGATAGGTTAGGATAGAGGATAGGATACGATAGAGGATAGGATACGATAGAGGATAGGATAGGATAAAGGATAGAGGATAGGATAGAGGATAGGATAGGATAGAGGATACGATATTATAGAAGATGGGATAGGATATAGGATAGGATAGTATAGAGGATAGGGTAGGATAGAGGATAGGATAGTATAGAAGATAGGATAGGATAGAGGATAGGATAGTGGATAGGATAGTGTTCGGCGAATTGCCGAGTGCCGGGACCGTCCAGCGGTGGACGCGGAATGAGAGCACCGTAAAGAAGGATGAAGTTCCGGAGGAGACGAATGGATTTCGCAAGAAACGAAAATGCACGGAACCAACGGCTATCTATTTTAAAAAGACAAAACTCATAGTACACTGACGTACACTGACGCTCGGACAAACACGGAGGAACGGCGAGAACGGAAATCTTGCTCGCGGCGCGACGGATGATCTTGACCGCGGAAGAACGGAAATCTTGCACGCGGGACGAGACGATTCGCGACGCGGATGAAAGAAGATTATTGACCGGGTAGAACAATAATCGTAGAAAACGGTTAACAGTCGTACTTGGACTTTCGAATGTACGTGAAGCTCGAGCTTGAATACGTGCGGAACGGCCGCGAAAACGTGAGTGAAGCTAGAGTACAGAGAGCGTGAACGAGACGCGTACGAGCCGAAAGCGTATGGTCGAATGTCGATCAGACGAGAAACCGTTGTCTCCGTCGACGCGATCGGTGGATCTTGAAGAAACGGGTGGTTTGAAATTTGGGGAAACAATAGCAGAGAGACGAACGAAGGACGGAGAAGGAGCGACACAAAGAAAGGACGAAACAGAAGCGATCGCATCGACGAAGACAACATGTACGAGACCAGAACAACAACGGGCTATTTATAGCTTGGTGTCGAACAGAAATCAGATCAAGCCGTTATCGTTCGAATCTCGAACATACCGCCAGCCCTGAAACCTCAGTTTCAGAAGTCTTAAAATTAACGCAGAAACTTAATTTTAACGCAAAACTTAGAATTAACTATATCGATATATGGACATTTTTTTTTTTTTACATTGATGGAGAAGCGCTATCGATGGGAAGCGGACATAATTTTACAATCGGTCGCATCAATTCGGTAGACGAGGTCTTGACGGTGACCACGCGGACATGACCGTCGTCGCCGGGATGGAGTTGCTTGATCTGACCAAGCTCCCACTTGCACGGAGGGAGATTCGAGTTGCGCAGCAAAACTAATTGACCAGTCCGCAGAGGCGGTTGTTCACGACGCCATTTGCTTCGTTGTTGGAGGGTGTTTAGATAATCGCTCATCCAAATTTTCCAAAAGCGCTCCGTCGTATGCCGGACTAGCTGCCAACGAGCCAGACGATTTTCGGAAATCTCGAGAAGCGAAGGTTGTGGGGGGACCGAGAGCGCAGAGCCAATTAGAAAATGACCGGGGGTTAACACGTCAAAGTCATCGACAGAATCTCGCAAAGGCGCTATGGGTCGCGAATTTAAGCACGCCTCGATGGAGCACAGAAGGGTACTGAATTCTTCAAAGGTAAAGGTGCGAGGTCCGACGACTCGCTTTAAATGGTGTTTAAGACTCTTCACCCCGGCCTCCCACAACCCTCCGAAATGCGGAGCGGAAGGAGGAATAAAGTGCCAGGTGACACCATCGCTAGCGGCTTTGTTTAAGAACTCGGGATTTGTCAGGGACTCCCGAAACGCGCGCGTTAATTCCCGCGAAGCGCCGACGAACGTGGTCCCATTGTCCGAATAAATGGCAGAAGGGATTCCGCGTCGTGCACAAAATCGAACGTAGGCGTTAAGAAAGGCGCGGGTCGAATAGTCGGAAACCAACTCGAGGTGGATCGCTTTCGTAGCCAAGCAAACAAACAAGGAGATATAGGCTTTCCTTGATGTGATCCCACGACCGGCGGAAGCGCGAACTTGAATTGGTCCAGCATAGTCCACACCGCAGTGGGAAAAACATTTTGTTTGAGGAGAGACCCGGGATTCCGGTAGCCGTCCCATCAGCTGCTCGGGGACAGCAGCTCTTTCTCGCACGCATACAACACATGAATGAATTGCAGCTTTGACTAAACTGCGAGCGCGGAGAATCCAGAAAGTCTGACGTAGAGTGCTGAGAGTGAGTTGAAGGCCACCGTGCAACGAGCGCAAATGTGCCTGTTCAATTATCAACCGAACAAGCGGATGAGAAGATAAAATAATCGGATGCTTTGAATTGAACGGTAGTGGAGCGCGGTGTAGACGACCACCGACGCGAAGGAGCCCATCGTTATCGAGGAATGGGTCGAGAGATAAGATGGAACAGTTCCTTGAAAGATATCGTTTGCGGCGGAGTGCGTCTAGCTCTACAGGAAATAGAGTTGATTGGAGGTATTTGAGCCACCAAAGTTTCGCCGAATTACATTCCGCTGCGGTGAGAGCACGACCGACCGGAGATGGTCGAGGAGCCGACGGTCCTTTGCGACAAGCTTGAAGGAAGCGAAACATGTACGCGGTGACGCGGATGAGCTTCGGCCACGAAGAGAAGCGGCTCTCCAGATCCCACCGTGGAAAAGTGGTAACCACATGTGCCGACACGACTTTGGCTTCCGGTTGAACGTCGTCGGTGACCAAGAGTGGACGGTTCGGCCATTCGGAACGCTCGCGACGCAGCCAGGATGGACCATGCCACCAGAGATCGGAACCTAGAAGATCGTCGCTCAGGAGACCTCGAGAGGCACAATCGGCGGGATTGCATTCGGTGGGGACGTGCCGCCACTCAGCTTGAGGGAGGCGAGTCTGAATTGTAGCGACGCGGTTAGCGACGAAAGTCTTCCATCGCGAAGGATGCTGGGATATCCAGTTAAGCACGACCGTCGAGTCAGTCCAACACACGCAAGGTATTGGTCGAGAGTCGAATGACTCGAGAACAAATTCGATAAGGCGAATCATAAGACAAGCACCTTGCAGTTCTAACCGTGGTATCGTCAAAGGATTTAGCGGAGCGACCTTCGATTTGCCGGCGAGAAAGGAAATTGTGATTTCGCCGGAGGACGAGATGCATTTTGCATAAACCACGGCTGAATACGCAACTGTTGAGGCATCGGAGAAACCGTGAAGCTCCACTCGCGATGTAGTAGATATTAGACCAATCCATCGGGGAAGTTGCACTTTGTCAAGGTGAGCCAATTGAGAGTAAAGAGTTCGCCATTTGCTGAGTTTGTGAACCGGGATGGGTTCGTCCCAACCAACGCGGAGGCGCCAAAGTTCTTGAATGGAAACTTTCGCGAGAATAGTAGCAGGAGTGATCCATCCCAAAGGGTCATAAATTTTGGCAATGGTCGACAAAATAGAACGCTTGGTTGACGGACACGAGTCCGAGAGGGATGTCTTGAATTGAAAAGTATCCTGGGAAGGATTCCAGCAGATTCCAAGAACCTTTACTTGATCATCTTGAGCCAGATCTTTCGTGCACGCTAGACCATGATCGGAAGGGTCAATGTCAGAGAGGAGAGAAGGATGATTACTGGCCCATTTCCGGAGGTGAAATTTCCCACAATGGAGCAATTTGATGAGTTGATCTCGACAATGCCGAAGAGACGCGATATCATCGTGTCCGAAAAGAAGGTCGTCGATGTAAGTGTTTGATCGGAGAATCGGAGACGCTAAAAGGAAACGGTCGCCTTCATCCTCAACCAAACGTTGGAGTACCCGAAGAGCTAGATATGGGGCGCAAGTCATCCCATACGTGACGGTCAGCAATTCGTACTCTTGAATAGAGTCCGCCGAGTGAGGAGCCCACAGGATACGCTGGTAATTGACATCCCGAGGATCCACTAGGATCTGCCGGTACATCTTGGCAATATCCGCGGTGTACACAAAACGAAACGCGCGCCAGCGGAGAATGACCGAAGAGAGATTCGTTTGTAGTTTAGGACCAGGTAGAAGATGATCGTTTAACGATGATCCGTTCGTGGTAACACTCGAGGCGTTGAACACGACGCGCAGGTGCGTCGTGCTGCTACCTTCGCGGAGAACGGGATGATGAGGGATATAGACCGATTGAGAATCACTTGACGAAGACACAGCGGAGCGCATGTGGCCAAGCCGTTCATATTCTTGCATGAAGTCGCGATATTCTGAGGCAAGGTTCGGATTTGACTCAAATCTGCGGTTGAGATGGAGCATGATCCGTTCTGCAGTCGAACGCGAGTGCCCGATCCTCAGCGGAGGGTTTGAGCGGAAGGGAAGACGAACAATATAACGACCGTTCGTTGTGCGAGTCGTAGAGTCTCGAAAATATTGCTCACACTGTTTCTCAGCGGGAGTTAGAAGAGAGGCATGTGGGATTTCCTCGATTTCCCAAAATCGTGGCGTGCGTGGAGACCAGTTGCGTTGTATTTGAGACTGGTTCGGAACGACGGAAGAAACCGCGGTCCAATGAATTATGAAGGGGTCCAGAAATGACCCATCCAAAAATAGTATTTTGCGCGATCGGTTGCGCAGTTTGCCCTTTACGCAGCCCGTGTTGAATGATGCTTGGGTACACGTCGGCTCCGAGAATCATTTCTATGGGGTCAGAACTAGACGGGTCGTGATCAGCCCAAGAAAGATCGGCTAAATGCGCGAGAGTACGCCAATTTCGGACTCGCGAGGGTTTGTACGTGGACATTGACCCGAGCACCAACGCCGTGGTCGGAACACAAGGCGCGGAAGAAGTGCGATTCGACACCAGAAGATGGGTTGCGTGGCGTACAGTCCCAGCGTGAACGCCGCCGACGGCAGAAATCGACGCGACGACACGGTTACGTTTCGCTCGCAAAAGCTGGACAACCGACTCGGCCACAAAACTGGCTTCGGAGCCTTGGTCAATTAACGCACGAATTATCACGCTGCGACCGGAGGGAACGCTTACTTGAATTCGCGCGGTAGCTAAGAGTATGGACGACCCGGTAGCCGCTGAACCTGCGGTTGCTGAATGCGAATTGATTTCAGCGGAGACGGACTCGCGAGTACCGGACGACTCAGCGGAAGACCGAGCCCCAGGGGTCGACTCGTCGTGCAAGAGCGAGTGATGACGCTTCTGACACATGCGGCAAGTGTGTTTACTGGCACACGACGAAATCGCGTGATTATAACTGAGACAATTCGGGCAGCACGATAACCGCTTAACAATCTCAAGTCTTTGCCGGGGGCTCTTCGCGAGAAACGAGGAGCAATAGCCTAAATAATGATGAGCTTTACATAAGGGACAGGCTCCTTGCGAATTTTTCGACGCTGTCGCGAGGTGAGAGTGAGCGGGATTGCGCGAAGGGCGAGACGCAGAAAGTGACGAGGAGGCTCCTATCTTGCCGGACGCGCCCGAATCGAAGTCTTCAAGCGCGCGCACCCGCGTATCGATAAACGTCTGGAACTCTTCGAAGGAGGGAAACTTCGTGTCGTCGCCTGCCCGAAGAGTCCAGGCCTTTCGCGTCGCGGGATCGAGCTTTTGTACCGCAAGATGAAGAAGGAAGTCGTCCCAAAGCTCGGCAGCGCTTCTACCAAGATTTCGGAGCGACGAGACGGTCATAGCGAGGCGATCGCGCAAGTTTTGCAAGTCCGATGCAGATTCGCGATTGAGCGCATGCAGATCTAACAATGTGGTTAGGTATTTCGCGAGAAGGCGCCGAGGGTTATCGTACCGCGACGTGAGCGTTTTCCAAGCGATCGCAAAATTATCATGAGTAACGGAAAGGTTACTGATGCACCCGAGTGCGCGTCCGGCGAGCGACGAAACGAGGTAATGCATACGCGAAAAATTATTTAAAGAAGAGTTCGCGATTATAAGCGACTGAAAGCGGTCCCGAAAGGCTTCCCATTCCTCGCACCGGCCATCGAACGGCTGGAGAGGAATCGGAGGAAGATGCGCGACGGGCGGAGCGAACGCACCTGGAGTGTCGGTCGACGCGGTGTGACTCACTTCTTTCGGAGTAAGATCGGCGAGGGCAGAGTTCATAAAGGTGAGAGTCTGCAGGAACGTCTCCTCCGTGGTCTCGAGATAGTTGTCCTTGAAGTAGGCCATGGAGGGTCGATCCTCTGGTGGGATGGCAGCGGAGATCTTCACATCGTTGGCTTCGAAAGTCGCCCACTGGGTTTTGAGATGGTTCATACGCGTGTGTATCCCAGCCACTGTCCAGTTCGTCTTGCCCAGCTTCTTCAGGTTGGAAAGAGACCGCTCGATGGCTCGTTTAAGAGTTTCTTGCGTGGCGATGAGTTCCGCCATAGTCACGTTCGTGTCCTTTCCACTCACTCACGATCCGGCTCGAAGGACCAAATTTATGTTCGGCGAATTGCCGAGTGCCGGGACCGTCCAGCGGTGGACGCGGAATGAGAGCACCGGAAAGAAGGATGAAGTTCCGGAGGAGACGAATGGATTTCGCAAGAAACGAAAATGCACGGAACCAACGGCTATCTATTTTAAAAAGACAAAACTCATAGTACACTGACGTACACTGACGCTCGGACAAACACGGAGGAACGGCGAGAACGGAAATCTTGCTCGCGGCGCGACGGATGATCTTGACCGCGGAAGAACGGAAATCTTGCACGCGGGACGAGACGATTCGCGACGCGGATGAAAGAAGATTATTGACCGGGTAGAACAATAATCGTAGAAAACGGTTAACAGTCGTACTTGGACTTTCGAATGTACGTGAAGCTCGAGCTTGAATACGTGCGGAACGGCCGCGAAAACGTGAGTGAAGCTAGAGTACAGAGAGCGTGAACGAGACGCGTACGAGCCGAAAGCGTATGGTCGAATGTCGATCAGACGAGAAACCGTTGTCTCCGTCGACGCGATCGGTGGATCTTGAAGAAACGGGTGGTTTGAAATTTGGGGAAACAATAGCAGAGAGACGAACGAAGGACGGAGAAGGAGCGACACAAAGAAAGGACGAAACAGAAGCGATCGCATCGACGAAGACAACATGTACGAGACCAGAACAACAACGGGCTATTTATAGCTTGGTGTCGAACAGAAATCAGATCAAGCCGTTATCGTTCGAATCTCGAACAGATAGGATAGAGGATATGATAGGATAGAGTATAGGATAGGGCACAGGATGGGATAGGATAGAGAATAGCATAGGATAGATGACATTATAGGATAGAGGATAGGATAGGATAGAGGATAGGATAGAGGATAGGATAGAGGATAGGACAGGATAGAGGATAGGATAGGATAGAGGATAGGATGGAGGATAGGATAGCATAGAAGATAGGATAGGATTGACGATAGGATAGGATAGAGAATAGGATAGGATATAGGGTAGGATAGGGTAGAGGATAGCATGGGATAGATGATATTATAAGATAGTGGATAGGATAGGATTGAGGATAGGATAGGATAGAGGGTAGGATACAGGAAAGGGTAGGACAGAGGATAGGATAGGGTAGAGGATAGCATAGGATAGATGATATTATGGGGTAGAGGATAGTATAGGATAGAGGATAAGATATTATAGAGGATAGGATAGGGTAGAGTATAGAATAGGATAGAGGATATGATATTATAGGGGATAGGATAGGATAGAGGATAGGATAGGATAGGGGATGATATAGGTTAGAGGACAGGATAGGATAGAGGATAGGATAGGGCAGAGGATGGGATAGGATAGGATTGAGGATAGGATAGGTTAGAGGATAGGATAGGATTGAGGATAGGATAAAATAGAGGATAGCATAATATAGACGATAGGATAGCATGGAGTATAGGATAGGATTAAGGATAGGATAGGATAGAGGATAGGATAGAATAGAGGATACGATATTATAGAGGATAGGATAGAGGATAGAATAGGATAGAGGAAAGGATAGGATAGAGGGTATTATAGGATAGTGGATAGGATAGGATAGAGGGTATTATAGGATAGTGGATAGGATAGGATAGAGGATATGATAGGATAGAGTATAGGATAGGGCAGAGCATGGGATAGGATACAGGATACAATAGGATAGAGGATAGGATAGAGGATAAGATAGCATGGAGAATAGGATAGGATTAAGGATAGGATAGGTTAGATTATAGGATAGGATAGAGGATAGGATAAGATAGAGAATAGGATAGGAAAGAGGATAGGATAGGATAGTGGATAGGATAGGACAGAGGATAGGATAGCATAGAAGATAGGATAGGATTGACGATAGGGTAGGATAGAGGATAGGATAGGATATAGGGTAGGATAGGGTAGAGGATAGCATGGGATAGATGATATTATAAGATAGTGGATAGGATAGGATTGAGGATAGGACAGGATAGAGGATAGGATAGGATAGAGGGTAGGGTAGGATAGACGATAGGATAGGATAGAGGATAGGATAGGATAGCGGATAGGATAGGATAGAGGATATGATAGGATAGAGGATATGATAGGATAGAGGATATGATAGGATAGAGTATAGGATAGGGCAGAGGATGGGATAGGATAGAGAATAGCATAGGATAGATGATATTATAGGATAGAGGATAGGATAGGATAGAGGATATGATAGGATAGAATATAGGATAGGGCAGAGGATGGGATAGGATACAGGATAGGATAGGATAGAGGATAGGATAGGATAGAGGATAGAATAGGATAGAGGATAGGATAGGATAGAGGATAGGTTAGGATAGAGGATAGGATACGATAGAGGATAGGATAGGATAAAGGATAGAGGATAGGATAGAGGATAGGATAGGATAGAGGATACGATATTATAGAGGATAGGATAGAGGATAGGACAGGATACAGAATAGGATAGGATAGAGGATCGGATAGGATAGAGGATAGAGGATAGGATAGGATTGAGGATAGGAATGAGGATAGGATAGAGAATAGGATAGGATAGAATTGAGGATAGCATAGGATAGAGGATAGGATAGGATAGAGGCTAGGAAAGGATAGCGGATAGTATAGAGGATTGGATAGGATATAGGACAGGGTACGATAGAGGATAGGATAGGATAGAGGATAGGATAGGATAGAGGACATGATAGGATAGTGGATATTATAGGATAGTGGATAGGATAGGATAGAGGATATGATAGGATAGAGTATAGGATAGGATAGAGGATAGGATAGTTTTGAGGATAGGAATGAGGATAGGATAGAGAATAGGATAGGATAGAATATAGGATAGGGCAGAGGATGGGATAGGATACAGGATAGGATAGGATAGAGGATAGGATAGGATAGAGGATAGGATAGGAGAGAGGATAGGATAGGATAGAGGATAGGATAGTATAGAGGATAGGTTAGGATAGAGGATAGGATACGATAGAGGATAGGATAGGATAAAGGATAGAGGATAGGATAGAGGATAGGATAGGATAGAGGATACGATATTATAGAAGATAGGATAGGATATAGGATAGGATAGTATAGAGGATAGGGTAGGATAGAGGATAGGATAGGATAGAGGATATGATAGGATAGAGTATAGGATAGGGCAGAGGATGGGATAGGATAGAGAATAGCATAGGATAGATGATATTATAGGATAGAGGATAGGATAGGATAGGGGATATAATAGCATAGAAGATAGGATAGGATTGACGATAGGATAGGATAGAGAATAGGATAGGATATAGGGTAGGATAGGGTAGAGGATAGCATGGGATAGATGATATTATAAGATAGTGGATAGGATAGGATTGAGGATAGGATAGGATAGAGGGTAGGATACAGGAAAGGTTAGGACAGAGGATAGGATAGGATAGTGGATATTATAGGATAGTGGATAGGATAGGATAGAGGATATGATAGGATAGAGTATAGGATAGGATAGAGGATAGGATAGGTTTGAGGATAGGAATGAGGATAGGATAGAGAATAGGATAGGATAGAATATAGGATAGGGCAGAGGATGGGATAGGATACAGGATAGGATAGGATAGAGGATAGGATAGGATAGAGGATAGGATAGGATAGAGGATAGGATAGGATAGAGGATAGGATAGTATAGAGGATAGGTTAGGATAGAGGATAGGATACGATAGAGGATAGGATAGGATAAAGGATAGAGGATAGGATAGAGGATAGGATAGGATAGAGGATACGATATTATAGAAGATAGGATAGGATATAGGATAGGATAGTATAGAGGATAGGGTAGGATAGAGGATAGGATAGTATAGAAGATAGGATAGGATAGAGGATTGGATAGTGGATAGGATAGGATAGAGGATATGATAGGATAGAGTATAGGATAGGGCAGAGGATGGGATAGGATAGAGAATAGCATAGGATAGATGACATTATAGGATAGAGGATAGGATAGGATAGAGGATAGGATAGAGGATAGGATAGAGGATAGGACAGGATAGAGGATAGGATAGGATAGAGGATAGGATAGAGGATAGGATAGCATAGAAGATAGGATAGGATTGACGATAGGATAGGATAGAGAATAGGATAGGATATAGGGTAGGATAGGGTAGAGGATAGCATGGGATAGATGATATTATAAGATAGTGGATAGGATAGGATTGAGGATAGGATAGGATAGAGGGTAGGATACAGGAAAGGGTAGGACAGAGGATAGGATAGGGTAGAGGATAGCATAGGATAGATGATATTATGGGGTAGAGGATAGTATAGGATAGAGGATAAGATATTATAGAGGATAGGATAGGGTAGAGTATAGGATAGGATAGAGGATATTATAGGATAGTGGATAGGATAGGATAGAGGATATGATAGGATAGAGGATATGATAGGATAGAGGATATGATAGGATAGAGTATAGGATAGGGCAGAGTATGGGATAGGATAGAGAATAGCATAGGATAGATGATATTATAGGATAGAGGATAGGATAGGATAGAGGATAGGATAGAGGATAGGATAGAGGATAGGACAGGATACAGGAGAGGATAGGATAGAGGATAGAATAGGATAGAGGGTAGGATACAGGAAAGGGTAGGACAGAGGATAGGATAGGATAGTGGATATTATAGGATAGTGGATAGGATAGGATAGAGGATATGATAGGATAGAGTATAGGATAGGATAGAGGATAGGATAGTTTTGAGGATAGGAATGAGGATAGGATAGAGAATAGGATAGGATAGAATATAAGATAGGGCAGAGGATGGGATAGGATACAGGATAGGATAGGATAGAGGATAGGATAGGATAGAGGATAGGATAGGATAGAGGATAGAGGATAGGATAGAGGATAGGATAGGATAGAGGATACGATATTATAGAAGATAGGATAGGATATAGGATAGGATAGTATAGAGGATAGGGTAGGATAGAGGATAGGATAGTATAGAAGATAGGATAGGATAGAGGATAGGATAGTGGATAGGATAGGATAGAGGATATGATAGGATAGAGTATAGGATAGGGCAGAGGATGGGATAGGATAGAGAATAGCATAGGATAGATGACATTATAGGATAGAGGATAGGATAGGATAGAGGATAGGATAGAGGATAGGATAGAGGATAGGACAGGATAGAGGATAGTATAGGATAGAGGATAGGATAGAGGATAGGATAGCATAGAAGATAGGATAGGATTGACGATAGGATAGGATAGAGAATAGGATAGGATAGAGGATATGATAGGATAGAGTATAGGATAGGATAGAGGATAGGATAGTTTTGAGGATAGGAATGAGGATAGGATAGAGAATAGGATAGGATAGAATATAGGATAGGGCAGAGGATGGGATAGGATACAGGATAGGATAGGATAGAGGATAGGATAGGATAGAGGATAGGATAGGATAGAGGATAGGATAGGATAGAGGATAGGACAGTATAGAGGATAGGTTAGGATAGAGGATAGGATACGATAGAGGATAGGATAGGATAAAGGATAGGATAGGACAGAGGATATGATAGGATAGAGGATAGGATAGGATAGAGGATAGGATAGGATAGAGGATAGGATAGGATAGAGGATATGATAGGATAGAGGATAGGATAGGATAGAGGATAGGATACAATAGAGGATAGGATAGGATAGTGGATAGGATAGAATAGAGGATAGGATAGGATAGGATAGAGGATAGGATAGGATAGAGGATAGGATAGGATAGAGGATAGGATAGGATAGAGGATACGATATTATAGAGGATAGGATAGAGGATAGGATAGGATAGTGGATAGGATAGGATAGAGGATATGATAGGATAGAGTATAGAATAGGGCAGAGGATGGGATAGGATACAAAATACGATAGGATAGGATTCGATTGAGGATAGCATATGATAGAGGATATGATAGAGTATAGGATAGAGGATTCGATATGATAGAGTATAGGATAGAGGATTGGATATGATATAGGATAGTGGATAGAAGATAGGATAGGATAGAGGATAGGACAGGATAGAGGATAGGGTAGGATAGAGGATAGGATAGGATTGAGGATAGGATAGGATAGAAGATAGGATAGGATATAGGATAGGATATTATAGAGGATAGGATAGAGGATTGGATAGGATAGGATAGGATAGAGAATAGGATAGGATAGACGATATTATAGGATAGAGGATAGGATAGGATGATGGATGGGATAGAGGATAGGATAGGATAGAGGATAGGGGATAGCATAGGATAGAAGATAGGATAGGATAGAGGATAGGATAGGATAGACGATAGGATAAGATAGAGGATAGGATAGCATAAAGGATAGGATAGGATTGACGATAGGATAGGATAGAGGATAGGATAGGATATAGGGTAGGATAGGATAGAGGATATTATAGGACAGAGGATAGGATAGGATAGGATTGAGGATGATATAGGTTAGAGGACAGGGTAGGATAGAGGATAGGATAGGGCAGAGGATAGGATAGGATTGAGGATAGGATATCGGATAGGATAGGATAGAGGACATGATAGGATAGAGAATAGGATAGTGGATGGGATAGGATAGAGGATATGATAGGATAGAGTATAGGATAGGGCAGAGGATGGGATAGGATAGAGAACAGCATAGGATAGATGATAGTATAGGATAGAGGATAGGATAGGATAGAGGATACGATATTATAGAGGATAGGATAGAGGATAGAATAGGATAGAGGAAAGGATACGATAGAGGGTATTATAGGATAGAGCATAGGATAGGATAGAGGATAGGATAGCGGATTGGATAGGACAAATGATAGGATAGAGGATAGGATAGATGACATAATAGAGGATTGGATAGGATAGAGGATACGATACGATAGAGGATAGGATAGAGAATAGGATAGGACAGGGGATTGGATCGGATACAGGATAGGATACGATACAGGATACGATAGGATAGAGGATAGGATTGGGGATTGGATACAATAGAGGATAGGATAGGATAGATGATATTATAGGAAAGAGGATAGGATAGGATAGAGTATAGGATAGGATAGAGGATAGGATAGGATAGAGAATAGGATAGGATAGAGGATACGATAGGGGATTGGATCGGGTACAGGATAGGAGACGGTAGAGGATAGGATAGGATAGGATAGAGAATAGGATAGGATAGATGATATTGCAGGATAGAGGACAGGATAGGATAGAGAATAGGATAGGATAGAGGATAGGATAGGATAGAGGATAGGATAGGATTGACGATAGGAAAGGGTACAGAATAGGATAGATGATAGGATAGGATATAGGGTAGGATAGGGTAGAGGATATTATAGGACAGAGGATAGGATAGGATAGGATAGGATTGAGGATAGGATAAATAGAGGATAGGATAGGATTGAGGATATTATAGGATAGTGGATAGGATAGGATAGAGGATATGATAGGATAGAGTATAGGATAGGATAGAGGATAGGATAGTTTTGAGGATAGGAATGAGGATAGGATAGAGAATAGGATAGGATAGAATATAGGATAGGGCAGAGGATGGGATAGGATACAGGATAGGATAGGATAGAGGATAGGATAGGATAGAGGATAGGATAGGAGAGAGGATAGGATAGGATAGAGGATAGGATAGTATAGAGGATAGGTTAGGATAGAGGATAGGATACGATAGAGGATAGGATAGGATAAAGGATAGAGGATAGGATAGAGGATAGGATAGGATAGAGGATACGATATTATAGAAGATAGGATAGGATATAGGATAGGATAGTATAGAGGATAGGGTAGGATAGAGGATAGGATAGGATAGAGGATATGATAGGATAGAGTATAGGATAGGGCAGAGGATGGGATAGGATAGAGAATAGCATAGGATAGATGATATTATAGGATAGAGGATAGGATAGGATAGGGGATATAATAGCATAGAAGATAGGATAGGATTGACGATAGGATAGGATAGAGAATAGGATAGGATATAGGGTAGGATAGGGTAGAGGATAGCATGGGATAGATGATATTATAAGATAGTGGATAGGATAGGATTGAGGATAGGATAGGATAGAGGGTAGGATACAGGAAAGGTTAGGACAGAGGATAGGATAGGATAGTGGATATTATAGGATAGTGGATAGGATAGGATAGAGGATATGATAGGATAGAGTATAGGATAGGATAGAGGATAGGATAGGTTTGAGGATAGGAATGAGGATAGGATAGAGAATAGGATAGGATAGAATATAGGATAGGGCAGAGGATGGGATAGGATACAGGATAGGATAGGATAGAGGATAGGATAGGATAGAGGATAGGATAGGATAGAGGATAGGATAGGATAGAGGATAGGATAGTATAGAGGATAGGTTAGGATAGAGGATAGGATACGATAGAGGATAGGATAGGATAAAGGATAGAGGATAGGATAGAGGATAGGATAGGATAGAGGATACGATATTATAGAAGATAGGATAGGATATAGGATAGGATAGTATAGAGGATAGGGTAGGATAGAGGATAGGATAGTATAGAAGATAGGATAGGATAGAGGATTGGATAGTGGATAGGATAGGATAGAGGATATGATAGGATAGAGTATAGGATAGGGCAGAGGATGGGATAGGATAGAGAATAGCATAGGATAGATGACATTATAGGATAGAGGATAGGATAGGATAGAGGATAGGATAGAGGATAGGATAGAGGATAGGACAGGATAGAGGATAGGATAGGATAGAGGATAGGATAGAGGATAGGATAGCATAGAAGATAGGATAGGATTGACGATAGGATAGGATAGAGAATAGGATAGGATATAGGGTAGGATAGGGTAGAGGATAGCATGGGATAGATGATATTATAAGATAGTGGATAGGATAGGATTGAGGATAGGATAGGATAGAGGGTAGGATACAGGAAAGGGTAGGACAGAGGATAGGATAGGGTAGAGGATAGCATAGGATAGATGATATTATGGGGTAGAGGATAGTATAGGATAGAGGATAAGATATTATAGAGGATAGGATAGGGTAGAGTATAGGATAGGATAGAGGATATTATAGGATAGTGGATAGGATAGGATAGAGGATATGATAGGATAGAGGATATGATAGGATAGAGGATATGATAGGATAGAGTATAGGATAGGGCAGAGTATGGGATAGGATAGAGAATAGCATAGGATAGATGATATTATAGGATAGAGGATAGGATAGGATAGAGGATAGGATAGAGGATAGGATAGAGGATAGGACAGGATACAGGAGAGGATAGGATAGAGGATAGAATAGGATAGAGGGTAGGATACAGGAAAGGGTAGGACAGAGGATAGGATAGGATAGTGGATATTATAGGATAGTGGATAGGATAGGATAGAGGATATGATAGGATAGAGTATAGGATAGGATAGAGGATAGGATAGTTTTGAGGATAGGAATGAGGATAGGATAGAGAATAGGATAGGATAGAATATAAGATAGGGCAGAGGATGGGATAGGATACAGGATAGGATAGGATAGAGGATAGGATAGGATAGAGGATAGGATAGGATAGAGGATAGAGGATAGGATAGAGGATAGGATAGGATAGAGGATACGATATTATAGAAGATAGGATAGGATATAGGATAGGATAGTATAGAGGATAGGGTAGGATAGAGGATAGGATAGTATAGAAGATAGGATAGGATAGAGGATAGGATAGTGGATAGGATAGGATAGAGGATATGATAGGATAGAGTATAGGATAGGGCAGAGGATGGGATAGGATAGAGAATAGCATAGGATAGATGACATTATAGGATAGAGGATAGGATAGGATAGAGGATAGGATAGAGGATAGGATAGAGGATAGGACAGGATAGAGGATAGTATAGGATAGAGGATAGGATAGAGGATAGGATAGCATAGAAGATAGGATAGGATTGACGATAGGATAGGATAGAGAATAGGATAGGATAGAGGATATGATAGGATAGAGTATAGGATAGGATAGAGGATAGGATAGTTTTGAGGATAGGAATGAGGATAGGATAGAGAATAGGATAGGATAGAATATAGGATAGGGCAGAGGATGGGATAGGATACAGGATAGGATAGGATAGAGGATAGGATAGGATAGAGGATAGGATAGGATAGAGGATAGGATAGGATAGAGGATAGGACAGTATAGAGGATAGGTTAGGATAGAGGATAGGATACGATAGAGGATAGGATAGGATAAAGGATAGGATAGGACAGAGGATATGATAGGATAGAGGATAGGATAGGATAGAGGATAGGATAGGATAGAGGATAGGATAGGATAGAGGATATGATAGGATAGAGGATAGGATAGGATAGAGGATAGGATACAATAGAGGATAGGATAGGATAGTGGATAGGATAGAATAGAGGATAGGATAGGATAGGATAGAGGATAGGATAGGATAGAGGATAGGATAGGATAGAGGATAGGATAGGATAGAGGATACGATATTATAGAGGATAGGATAGAGGATAGGATAGGATAGTGGATAGGATAGGATAGAGGATATGATAGGATAGAGTATAGAATAGGGCAGAGGATGGGATAGGATACAAAATACGATAGGATAGGATTCGATTGAGGATAGCATATGATAGAGGATATGATAGAGTATAGGATAGAGGATTCGATATGATAGAGTATAGGATAGAGGATTGGATATGATATAGGATAGTGGATAGAAGATAGGATAGGATAGAGGATAGGACAGGATAGAGGATAGGGTAGGATAGAGGATAGGATAGGATTGAGGATAGGATAGGATAGAAGATAGGATAGGATATAGGATAGGATATTATAGAGGATAGGATAGAGGATTGGATAGGATAGGATAGGATAGAGAATAGGATAGGATAGACGATATTATAGGATAGAGGATAGGATAGGATGATGGATGGGATAGAGGATAGGATAGGATAGAGGATAGGGGATAGCATAGGATAGAAGATAGGATAGGATAGAGGATAGGATAGGATAGACGATAGGATAAGATAGAGGATAGGATAGCATAAAGGATAGGATAGGATTGACGATAGGATAGGATAGAGGATAGGATAGGATATAGGGTAGGATAGGATAGAGGATATTATAGGACAGAGGATAGGATAGGATAGGATTGAGGATGATATAGGTTAGAGGACAGGGTAGGATAGAGGATAGGATAGGGCAGAGGATAGGATAGGATTGAGGATAGGATATCGGATAGGATAGGATAGAGGACATGATAGGATAGAGAATAGGATAGTGGATGGGATAGGATAGAGGATATGATAGGATAGAGTATAGGATAGGGCAGAGGATGGGATAGGATAGAGAACAGCATAGGATAGATGATAGTATAGGATAGAGGATAGGATAGGATAGAGGATACGATATTATAGAGGATAGGATAGAGGATAGAATAGGATAGAGGAAAGGATACGATAGAGGGTATTATAGGATAGAGCATAGGATAGGATAGAGGATAGGATAGCGGATTGGATAGGACAAATGATAGGATAGAGGATAGGATAGATGACATAATAGAGGATTGGATAGGATAGAGGATACGATACGATAGAGGATAGGATAGAGAATAGGATAGGACAGGGGATTGGATCGGATACAGGATAGGATACGATACAGGATACGATAGGATAGAGGATAGGATTGGGGATTGGATACAATAGAGGATAGGATAGGATAGATGATATTATAGGAAAGAGGATAGGATAGGATAGAGTATAGGATAGGATAGAGGATAGGATAGGATAGAGAATAGGATAGGATAGAGGATACGATAGGGGATTGGATCGGGTACAGGATAGGAGACGGTAGAGGATAGGATAGGATAGGATAGAGAATAGGATAGGATAGATGATATTGCAGGATAGAGGACAGGATAGGATAGAGAATAGGATAGGATAGAGGATAGGATAGGATAGAGGATAGGATAGGATTGACGATAGGAAAGGGTACAGAATAGGATAGATGATAGGATAGGATATAGGGTAGGATAGGGTAGAGGATATTATAGGACAGAGGATAGGATAGGATAGGATAGGATTGAGGATAGGATAAATAGAGGATAGGATAGGATTGAGGATAGGATAAAATAGAGGATAGGATAATATAGAAGATAGGATAGGATAGAGGATAGGATAGGATAGAGGATAGGATAGGATAGAGGATATTATAGGACAGAGGATAGGATAGGATAGGATTGAGGATAGGATAGGATAGAGGATATGATATTATAGGGGATAGGATAGGATAGAGGATAGGATAAGATAGAGGATGATATAGGTTAGAGGACAGGATAGGATAGAGAATAGGATAGGGCAGAGGATGGGATAGGATAGGATTGAGGATAGGATAAAATAGAGGATAGGATAATATAGAAGATAGGATAGCATGGAGTATAGGATAGGATTAAGGATAGGATAGGATAGAGGATAGGATAGAGGATAGGATAGGATAGAGGATAGGATAGGTTAGAGGATAGGATAGGATAGAGGCTAGGATAGGATAGAGGATAGGATAGGATAGATGATATTATAGGAAAGAGGATAGGATATGATAGAGGATACGATATTATAGAGGATAGGATAGGATAGAGGATAGGATAGGATAGTGGATAGGATAGGATAGAGGATACGATATTATAGAGGATAGGATAGAGGATAGGATAGGATAGTGGATAGGATAGGATAGAGGATATGATAGGATAGATGTTAGGATAGGGCAGAGGATGGTATAGGATACAGGATACGATAGGATAGAGGATAAGATAGCATGGAGGATAGGATAGGATTAAGGATAGGATAGGATAGGATAGAGGATAGGATAGAGGATAGGAAAGGATAGAGGATAGGATAGGACAGAGGATAGGATAAAGGATTGGATAGGATAGAGGACAGGATACAATAGAGGATAGGATAGGATAGAGGATAGGATAGGATAGAGTATAGGATAAGATAGAGGACAGGATAGGATAGAGGATAGGAGAGGATAGAGGATAGGATAGGATGGAGGATAGGATAGGATAGATGATAGGGTCCTATAGAGGATAGGATAGGGGATTGGATAGGATAGAGTATAGGATAGGATGGAGGATAGGATAGGCTAGAGGATAGGATAGGATAGAGGCTAGGATAGGATAGAGGATAGGATAGGATAGATGATATTATAGGAAAGAGGATAGGATATGATAGAGGATACGATATTATAGAGGATAGGATAGGATAGAGGATAGGATAGGATAGTGGATAGGATAGGATAGAGGATACGATATTATAGAGGATAGGATAGAGGATAGGATAGGATAGTGGATAGGATAGGATAGAGGATATGATAGGATAGATGTTAGGATAGGGCAGAGGATGGGATAGGATACAGGATACGATAGGATAGAGGATAAGATAGCATGGAGGATAGGATAGGATTAAGGATAGGATAGGATAGGATAGAGGATAGGATAGAGGACAGGATACAATAGAGGATAGGATAGGATAGAGGATAGGATAGGATAGAGTATAGGATAAGATAGAGGACAGGATAGGATAGAGGATAGGAGAGGATAGAGGATAGGATAGGATGGAGGATAGGATAGGATAGATGATAGGGTCCTATAGAGGATAGGATAGGGGATTGGATAGGATAGAGTATAGGATAGGATGGAGGATAGGATAGGCTAGAGGATAGGATAGGATAGAGGCTAGGATAGGATAGAGGATAGGATAGGATAGATGATATTATAGGAAAGAGGATAGGATATGATAGAGGATACGATATTATAGAGGATAGGATAGGATAGAGGATTGGATAGGATAGGGGATTGGATAGGATAGAGGATACGATAGGATAGAAGATAGGATAGGATTGAGGATAGGATAGGAAAGAGGACAGGATAGGATAGAGGGTATTATAGGATAGAGGATAGGATAGGATAGAGGATATGACAGGATAGAGGATAGGATAGGATAGAGGATAGGATCAGATAGAGGATAGGATAGGGGATTGGATAGGATAGACGAGGGGATAGGATAGGATAGCGGAAAGGATAGGATAGAGTATAGAATAGGATAGAGGATATGATAGGATATATGATAGGATATGTCAGAGTATATTATAGGCGATTGGGTATTATAGAGGATAGGATAGGATAGAGGATAGGATAGGATAGAGGATAGGATAGGATAGAGGATAGGATAGGATAGAGGATAGGATAGGATAGCGGAAAGGATAGGATAGAGTATAGAATAGGATAGAGGATATGATAGGATAGATGATAGTATATGATACAGTATAGGATAGGGGATTGGATAGGATAGAGGATAGGATTTGATAGAGGACACGATAGGGTAGGATGGCGGAAAGGATAGGATAGAATATAGAATAGGATAGAGGAGGCGATAGGGGATTGGATCGGATACAGGATAGGAGACGGAAGAAGATAGGATAGGATAGGATAGAGAATAGGATAGGATAGATGATATTGCAGGATAGAGGACAGGATAGGATAGAGGATAGGATAGGATAGAGGATAGGATAGGATAGAGGATAGGATAGGATGGAGGATAGGATAGGCTAGAGGATAGGATAGGATAGAGGCTAGGATAGGATAGAGGATAGGATAGCGGATTGGATAGGATGGAGGATAGGATAGGATAGATGATAGGGTCCTATAGAGGATAGGATAGGGGATTGGATAGGATAGAGTATAGGATAGGATGGAGGATAGGATAGGCTAGAGGATAGGATAGGATAGAGGCTAGGATAGGATAGAGGATAGGATAGGATAGATGATATTATAGGAAAGAGGATAGGATATGATAGAGGATACGATATTATAGAGGATAGGATAGGATAGAGGATTGGATAGGATAGGGGATTGGATAGGATAGAGGATACGATAGGATAGAAGATAGGATAGGATTGAGGATAGGATAGGAAAGAGGACAGGATAGGATAGAGGGTATTATAGGATAGAGGATAGGATAGGATAGAGGATATGACAGGATAGAGGATAGGATAGGATAGAGGATAGGATCAGATAGAGGATAGGATAGGGGATTGGATAGGATAGACGAGGGGATAGGATAGGATAGCGGAAAGGATAGGATAGAGTATAGAATAGGATAGAGGATATGATAGGATATATGATAGGATATGTCAGAGTATATTATAGGCGATTGGATAGGATAGAGGATAGGATAGGATAGAGGATAGGATAGGATAGAGGATAGGATAGGATAGAGGATAGGATAGGATAGCGGAAAGGATAGGATAGAGTATAGAATAGGATAGAGGATATGATAGGATAGATGATAGTATATGATACAGTATATCATAGGGGATTGGATAGGATAGAGGATAGGATTTGATAGAGGATTGGATAGGATAGAGGATAGGATAGGATAGCGGAAAGGATAGGATAGAGTATAGAATAGGATAGAGGATATGATAGGATAGATGATAGTATATGATACAGTATAGGATAGGGGATTGGATAGGATAGAGGATAGGATTTGATAGAGGACACGATAGGGTAGGATGGCGGAAAGGATAGGATAGAATATAGAATAGGATAGAGGAGGCGATAGGGGATTGGATCGGATACAGGATAGGAGACGGAAGAAGATAGGATAGGATAGTATAGAGAATAGGATAGGATAGATGATATTGCAGGATAGAGGACAGGATAGGATAGAGGATAGGATAGGATAGAGGATAGGATAGCGGATTGGATAGGATAAATGATAGGATAGAGGATAGGATAGATGATAGGATAGAGGATTGGATAGGATAGAGGATACGATACGATAGAGGATAGGATAGAGAATAGGATAGGACAGGGGATTGGATCGGATACAGGATAGGATACGATACAGGATACGATAGGATAGAGGATAGGATTGGGGATTGGATACAATAGAGGATAGGATAGGATAGATGATATTATAGGAAAGAGGATAGGATAGGATAGAGTATAGGATAGGATAGAGGATAGGATAGGATAGAGAATAGGATAGGATAGAGGATACGATAGGGGATTGGATCGGGTACAGGATAGGAGACGGTAGAGGATAGGATAGGTTAGGATAGAGAATAGGATAGGATAGATGATATTGCAGGATAGAGGACAGGATAGGATAGAGAATAGGATAGGATAGAGGATAGGATAGGATAGAGGATAGGATAGCGGATTGGATAGGATAGAGGATAGGATAGATGATAGGATATAGGATTGAATAGGATAGAGGATACGATACGATAGAGGATAGGATAGAGAATAGGATAGGATACGGGATTTGATCGGATACAGGATAGGATACGATAGAGGATAGGATAGGATAGAGGATAGGATTGGGGATTGGATACGATACAGGATAGGATAGGATAGATGATATTATAGGAAAGAGGATAGGATAGGATGGGGGATAGGATAGGATAGAGGATAAGATAGGATAGCGGAAAGGATAGGATAGAGTATAGGATATAGGATTGGATAGGATAGAGGATAGGATACGATAGAGGATAGGATAGAGTATTGGATAGGATAGAGTATACGATAGGATAGAGGATAGGATGGAGAATACGATAGGATAGAGGATACGATAGGGGATTGGATCGGATACAGGATAGGAGACGGTAGAGGATAGGATAGGATAGGATAGAGGATAGGATAGGATAGATGATATTATAGGATAGAGGACAGGATAGGACAGAGGAAACGATATTATAGAGGATAAGATAGGATAGAGGATAGGATAGGATAGAGGATAGGATAGGATAGAGGATAGGATAGGATAGAGGATAGGATAGGGTAGAGGATAGGATAGGATAGAGGATAGGATATGATAGAGGATAGGATAGGATAGAGGATAGGATAGGATAGAGGATAGGATAGGATAGAGGATAGGATAGGATAGGATAGAGGATAGGATAGGATAGAGGATAGGATAGGATAGAGGATAGGATAGGATAGAGGATAGGATAGGATAGGATAGAGGATAGGATAGGATAGAGGATAGGATAGGATAGAGGATAGGATAGGATAGAGGATAGGATAGGATAGAGGATAGGATAGGGGATTGGATAGGATAGACGAAAGGATAGTGTTGCGGACGTAAATGCGTGCGAATCTCGGCGGCGGAAATGCGACGACACAGGTGTCCGAATGCATGGTCAAGCCAAGCGAGTAAAGGTAGACGCAAGGCGTCTACCTTAGGCCGCTAAAAACCTCAACAAATGGAGGGAATATTCCCTGATATGAAGGTTTAACGAGCACGGGGGGACCGAAGAGTCCACCCGGGGCCGTCAGGCTACTGGAAGAAGCCACGAGATTCGCTAAGCGCATGAGGGGGAGAACAGATGTTTAGGAAAAACAAAGAGTCGGGAACATCTCGGGTACCGACCCCTCATTTAAATCCGCAGGTATGCGACGACATGCCGAGGTTCCGCGAAAAAGGGATCAAAAGTTTCCAGGTGATAAGGCGACCGCTCGCCGAAGGCTACGTTTTTGTGTTGGATTGTGTGCACCATGGAGGGGACTCAGTTGTCGAGGATCCTCGGGCTGAGTGGGGGATTCTCGGGCTGCGAATTCAGTATTGTGTCAGCAGGGAACGAACGAGCAACAATATTTGTACACGAACATTTGGTGCCGAAACCCGGGAATTTCGCCGGTTTAGAGAGACAAGGCAATCTTGTCAAAGTGCTTGTGTCGTTTCGAGGAAGTGATACGAAGCTGACAGGTCAATGGCTAGAGGGAAGCGCAAGGCTCCTGTGAACGGAGGACGGCGAGCCCCATGTTCGCCGAAAAGAACTCGTACCCGAAGCGAAGCAGGAGCCATCAGAACCACCCTGGGGATCAGCGATACTGACGAAGCCGGACCATCCGGGCTACAACCTGGACAGATGAACCGAAGAAGATTGGGATCGCTCACCTCAGACGCGCCGGTGGAGGAAGGGATCGCCGAAGACTCCGATAGGGACAACCGTCAACAGGAGTCATCCACAATTCGAGGAGGAGGCGACGTCGGGAACTGGATGAGTAGCACGCGACTTCAAATACAAGAACAGGGTGAGCGTGACTGTCCGCGAGAGAGGGACTCGACGATACGAATTGTAGAGGCTATCGAGTCTACGTTGCGCACCGTCCGCGAAGCAACAATAGGGGAAGCGAGCTTACGCATCGCGAACAGATTGTCAGCGACGGGAAAATTGCCTGAGTTTTCGGGAAACCCATTAGAATGGAGGCATTTTAAAGAAGCATATCTTTTAACCTCAGAAATGGGTGGATATAATGAACGCGAAAACATGGCTAGATTGTTTACCGCGCTGAAAGGAGAGGCACGTGACTCGGTTAGCAGTTTGTTCGCCATAGGACGCGACGCGTCATTGGTCATGCGTACATTAGAATTGAATTTCGGGAATAAGAACATGGTGGTCCAGAAGATCGTGAGTGACATCAAGGAATTACCGAGCATAGACTCTGGTAAAATGAGCTTAACGAAGTTTGCGACGAAACTTCAAAACGCTGTCACTGCCTTGCGTTCTCTCGATCTCGTCGGATATCTCCACAGCCCCGATCTGACGCAGAGTGTGGGAAATAAAATACCATCGGCTCTGAAATACGCGTACAATAAATACTCTTCTGAATCCTCTCAGAATAAAACGGAGTTAGAAAAACTAGCAGATTTCTTAGGCAGAGAATCAGAACTCGCAGAAGCAGTAGGAGTGTTTAATACAGAATCAAACACCGACGTGACGTCGTCTAGGGCCGCAATTCCGAAGGAGCAGCTTAGGCCGAAAAGACGGAGAATTGCGACGGAAAGGGCGTACGACATAAACTTAGTTGAAGGTCAAAAGGGGGACGTTGGTAAATGCGTGTTCTGCAATAGGGGGAATCACATCGCAACCGAATGCCGAGTTTTTGCAAGAGAAACAATAGCGCGACGATGGTACTTGATAAAAAAATTCAGACTGTGTTTCAAATGTTTTCGGAAGGGGCATTCGCGAATGAAATGTAATGGTAGTAACTGCGTGAAATGTGGGGGGTCGCATCATGCTCTTCTGCACAACAGCAGATTCGAAAAAAAATTGCGGACCGCAAGTCCGGGAGCAATCAGCCGGGAGCTAGAACCGCCATCGAGTGTCATTCCAGGAAACACCGCTAATAACGGTTTATGACTAAACAAAGGAGGAACACTGCTGAAAATACTGCCGGTCCGGATAGTGGGTCCAATTAAGACAATAAATACGTTCGCCTTATTAGATGAAGGATCTACGGTTACCCTCGTTGATAAAAAAGTGCTATCCGGCACGGGAGTAAAGGGGACACGCGTAATCGTTACATTAAAAGGCATAGACACGCGGGAGAAATTGGTGACGAATTGCGAGAAGATAGAGTTCGACATACAAGGAGAAGGTAATATACATAAAATCAAACAAGCTATTGCGATACGAGATCTAAGACTTCCGGTCCAATCACTCTCGAAGGATATCGTACAGTACACCCAACATAAAGAAAAAATAGCTGTCCAATCATATACAAACGCGCGGCCCAGGATCCTTATAGGACAGGATAATTGGCGCTTAATAGTAAATCTTGAGTTGCGCACGTTGGAGAACACGGACCTCGCACTCTCCCGTTGCCTACTGGGATGGACATTACACGGGCAGCAACAACAATGTACGGAGAAAATAGTTTCAAGCAGATGCGCGATGCAACAGGCATCTTTTGGATTTCCAGATAGCGTTAAAGGTCTGGACCAGGACGAGAGCCTCGATCAGTTAATGCGAAATTACTTTGAAATAGATAGTCTGGGCGTAAGGGAAACAAAAAAAGAAAACGGTAAAGTTAACCGTGTAATGAAAATCTTAAACGATACAAGCCGTCGCGAGGGGAACGTGTGGGAAGTAGGGTTGTTGTGGAAAGAAAACCGTGCGCCATACGTGGACAGCAAAATAATCGCGCAAAGAAGGCTCGATTCGTTAGAAAGGAAACTGGATCGCGACCGGAACTACGCGGCTAAATATTACGCGGAATTAGATCGCGTTATAGAAAGTGGGTATGCGGTAAAGGTGAATCCTGAACTCAAAAAGGAAAAGTATTGGTACCTGCCGCATTTTGGGGTTCAAAATATTAATAAACCGGGAAAAGTAAGAGTAGTTTTTGATGCGGCCGCCAAAACAAATGGGCTTAGTTTGAACGACCAACTAGAGGCAGGCCCAGATTTGTTACAGTCATTACCCGGTATCTTGATGCGTTTTAGGTTGTACGAATTCGCGTTTAAGGCGGACATAAAGGATATGTTCCTGCAAATAAAAGTCAGAGACGAAGACCGTGGAGCACAGAGGTTTCTGTGGCGCGGAAAAAGAAGAGTAGGAAACCCGGATACGTATGAAATGACACGCTTAATATTCGGCGCGAAATCATCTCCGTGCAGTGCGTTATACATTAAAAAGAAAAATGCCGTCGAAAACGCCGAGGCGTCACCGGAAGCAGCGAAAAGCATAGTTGAAGATAGCTATATGGATGACTATCTAGCCAGTCGAGGAACCATCGATCAAGCGAAGAAACTTATTCACGATGTGATCAGGATAAATCTAAAGGGAAGTTTTAAAATGCACAGTTGGGCAAGCAATTCCGTATATATTATAGATTCTATTCCGGAGACGGTTAGGCAACAGGGTCGAGACGACATGCGCTTATGCGACCGCGGGGGAGAACGAGTTTTAGGACTTATTTGGAGTACCCAAGCGGATGTATTGCATTTTGACTTAGGAATGACTAAAGTATCGGAGAGTATACTCGCGGGCGAAAAAAGACCGACTAAACGAGAATTTCTCAGAATCATCATGTCCGTATTTGATCCATTAGGTCTTCTGTCTCCATTTACTCTAAAATCAAAAATATTAATGCAAGAGATATGGCGCAGTGGCATAGAATGGGATCAACCGTTAAGAGACGAAGAACAATTAGGTTGGGTATCCTGGCTCGAGGGACTTCGCAAAATAAGTAGTCTCCGTATTCCTCGTTGCTACACACCAACCGGGATCGACTGCGCGAAATTTCAGCTACACATATTTTGCGACGCCAGCTTGAAGGGCTACGCAGCAGCAGCATATTTGAGGGTTGTCATGCGAGACGGATTCGCACGTGTAGCGCTAATCATGGGGAAAACCAGGGTTACACCTTTGAAACCGTTGTCGGTCCCACGTTTAGAACTACAAGCCGCGTTGTTGGGTGCGAGACTAGGTAAAACTGTTGCCGATGAACTAAAAATCGAAATAAGTGAGCGAATATTCTGGTCCGATTCTATCACAATCGTTCGATGGATAAAATCAGAACCGCGAACACGGCAGGTATTTGTAGCAAATCGATTAGGAGAAATCGGAGAATTAACGTTGAGTTCCGAATGGCGGTGGTTGCCATCCTCTTTAAATCCCACGGATGACGCCACGCGCTGGTCAAAAAAAGAAATGAGCACAAACGATCGTTGGTTCACCGGTCCGGAATTTTTACATCAGGCAGAGTCCAATTGGCCAAGGGAAAAAGATATCACCGAAGCCGAGAAACTGCAAATTGATGCCATTGAGATAAGAAAGGTAAAGGTGTACGTCGCTCAGGCATACGAATACTATGTCCCATATGTCGCGAGAATGTTGGGTTGGCCGGGATTATTAGTAGCCGCGAGACGCATAAAAACCGCCTTTGACCGCTGGAGAGGAAGAAGCCGGACTCAAATAACAACGGAAACGATCATTTCAGCCGAACACTATTGTTATCGCTCTATTCAGTCCGAAATGTTTGTAGAAGAACTGGAAGCATTGAAAGCGAAAAAGGGCATCAACCAAAAAAGTAAGATTGTAGCACTGAAACCCTACGTGGACGAAAAAGGAATTCTGCGAGCCTGGGGACGAGTTACCAAAATAGCTGAAGAGGAATTTAACAACCATCCAATCATTTTAGATAGCAAACATCCCGCTACCAAATTGCTAATAGAACATTACCACCGGCGTTTTTATCACGCTAGTAATGAATCAGTCGTAAATGAGTTAAGACAGCAATTTTATATAATAGGAATTAGACGCGCGCTTCGGTCGATAATAAGTAGGTGTGTAATATGCAGGATACGCCGGGCGAAACCGCCGAATCCGATCATGGCAGCTCTACCAGCTGGTCGCATAGCATATAGGCAACGACCTTTCTGTCATTGTGGCGTGGACTATTTCGGCCCGATGCTCGTAAAAATTGGAAGGCGCAGGGAAAAACGGTGGGGGGTGCTTTTCACTTGTCTTACGACAAGAGCGATTCATTTGGAATTAGCTCACAGCTTGAGCACTAGCTCAACCATTATGGCCATAAAAAGATTAGCGGCGCGAAGAGGTTCACCTTTAGTAATGTACAGCGACAATGGTACAAATTTCAAAGGAGCGAGCAAAGAACTCCGGGACGCAATTGCGACTATTGAAATAGGAAAGATATCCAATTATGCTCTGGAAAAAAGGATAAAATGGATCTTCAATCCGCCGGACGCGCCTCACATGGGCGGAGCATGGGAGAGGCTAATTAGATCAGTCAAAATTGCTCTCGATGCAATTTTGCGGGAACAGGCCCCTAGCGAAGAAGTCCTCCAAACGTTAATGGTAGAAGTAGAACATTCGATTAATTCGCGGCCGCTAACGCATGTATCCACCGACCTTCGCGATAACGAAGCATTAACTCCGAATCACTTCTTGATAGGATCATCGTCGGGGGAAATAAAATTAGGCAGGTATGACACTCAAGTAGCGTGTCCGAAGAAACAATGGCGAATTGCACAAGCCTTTGCAGATGCATTTTGGCAAAGGTGGTTGAGAGAATACCTACCAACTCTAATCGCACGTCCAAAATGGTGCGAGGCAGAAAAATCGCTACAGACCGGAGATATAGTACTGATAGTTGAACTAAATACACCCCGAAACCTTTGGAGAATAGGTACAATAATTGAAGTGTACCCGGGTTCAGATGGGGTAGTCAGAGTAGCCAAAGTGCGAACAAAGAAAGGCGAATTCATGAGACCCGCACGGAAACTAATAAAAATAATGTCCAATTCGAAATCAATGTAAGTTAGTATTGTTGTTGCGATTAGAATTAAGTTAGTATTGTTGTTGCGATTAGAATTAAGATAGTATTGTTGTTGCGATTAGAATTAAGATAGTATTGTTGTTGCGATTAGAATTAAGTTAGTATTGTTGTTGCGATTAGAATTAAGTTAGTATTGTTGTTGCGATTAGAATTAAGTTAGTATTGTTATTGCGATTAGAAATAAGTTAGTATTGTTGTTGCGAACCCTAATAGAAGTCGAGATAACGTCACTGTTACTTTATGCCAGAAATTAAATAAAAAAAAAGATTTAATTTGAGGGGGAGAATGTTGCGGACGTAAATGCGTGCGAATCTCGGCGGCGGAAATGCGACGACACAGGTGTCCGAATGCATGGTCAAGCCAAGCGAGTAAAGGTAGACGCAAGGCGTCTACCTTAGGCCGCTAAAAACCTCAACAAATGGAGGGAATATTCCCTGATATGAAGGTTTAACGAGCACGGGGGGACCGAAGAGTCCACCCGGGGCCGTCAGGCTACTGGAAGAAGCCACGAGATTCGCTAAGCGCATGAGGGGGAGAACAGATGTTTAGGAAAAACAAAGAGTCGGGAACATCTCGGGTACCGACCCCTCATTTAAATCCGCAGGTATGCGACGACATGCCGAGGTTCCGCGAAAAAGGGATCAAAAGTTTCCAGGTGATAAGGCGACCGCTCGCCGAAGGCTACGTTTTTGTGTTGGATTGTGTGCACCATGGAGGGGACTCAGTTGTCGAGGATCCTCGGGCTGAGTGGGGGATTCTCGGGCTGCGAATTCAGTATTGTGTCAACAGGGAACGAACGAGCAACAATATTTGTACACGAACAGATAGGATAGGATAGCTTAAAGGATAGGATAGAGTATAGAATAGGATAGAGGATAGGATAGGATAGAGGATAGGATAGGATAGAGGATAGGGTAGGATAGAGGATAGGATAGGGGATTGGATAGGATAGACGAGAGGATGGGATAGGATAGCGGAAAGGGTAGGATAGAGTATAGAATAGGATAGAGGATATGATAGGATATATGATAGGATATGTTAGAGTATATTATAGGGGATTGGATAGGGTAGAGGATACGATAGGATAGAGGATAGGATAGGATAGAGTATAGGATAGGATAGAGTATAGGATAGGATAGAGGATACGATAGGGGATTGGATCGGGTACAGGATAGGAGACGGTAGAAGATAGGATAGGATAGGATAGAGAATAGGATAGGATAGATGATATTGCAGGATAGAGGACAGGATAGGATAGAGAATAGGATAGGACACAGGATAGGATAGGATAGAGGATACGATACGATAGAGGATACGATAGAGAATAGGATAGGATAGGGGATTTGATCGGATACAGGATAGGATACGATAGAGGATACGATAGGATAGAGGATAGGATTGGGGATTGGATACGATAGAGGATACGATAGGATAGATGATATTATAGGAAAGAGGATGGGATAGGATGGGGGATAGGATGGGGGATAGGATTTGATAGAGGATAAGATAGGATAGCGGAAAGGATAGGATAGAGTATGGGATAGGATAGAGGATAGGATAAGATAGGATAGAGAATGGGATAAGATAGATGATATTATAGGATAGAGGACAGGATAGGACAGAGGAAACGATATTATAGAGGATAGGATAGGATAGAGGATAGGATCGGATAGAGGATAGGATAGGGGATTGGATAGGATAGAGGATAGGATAGGATAGAGGATAGGATAGGATAGAGGATAGGATAGGATAGAGGATAGGATAGGATAGAGGATAGGATAGGATAGAGGATAGGATAGGATAGAGGATAGGATAGGATAGAGGATAGGATAGGATACAGGATAGGATAGGATAGAGGATAGGATAGGATAGAGGATAGGATAAGATTGAGGATTGGATAGGATAGACGATAGGATAGGATAGATGATTGGATAGGATAGCCGAAAGGATAGGATAGATTATAGAATAGGATAGAGGATAGGATAGGCTAGAGGATAGGATAGGATAGAAGATAGGATAGGATAGATGATAGAGTCGGATAGAGGATAGGATAGGGGATTGGATAGAATAGACGATAGGATAGGATAGAGGATTGGATAGGATAGAGGATATGATAGGATAGATGATAGGATATGATAGAGAATAGGATAGGGGATTGGATAGGATAGAGGATAGGATAGGATAGAGGATAGGATAGCATAGACGATAGGATAGGATTGGGGATAGGATAGGATAGAGGATAGGATAGGATAGATGATAGGGTCATATAGAGGATAGGATAGGGGATTGGATAGGATAGAGTATAGGATAGGATGGAGGATAGGATAGGCTAGAGGATAGGATAGGATAGAAGATAGGATAGGATAGATGATAGAGTCGGATAGAGGATAGGATAGGGGATTGGATAGAATAGACGATAGGATAGGATAGAGGATATGATAGGATAGAGGTTAGGATAGGGCAGAGGATGGGATAGGATACAGGATACGATAGGATAGAGGATAAGATAGCATGGAGGATAGGATAGGATTAAGGATAGGATAGGATAGGATAGAGGATAGGATAGAGGATAGGAAAGGATAGAGGATAGGATAGGACAGAGGATAGGATAAAGGATTGGATAGCATAGAGGACAGGATACAATAGAGGATAGGATAGGATAGAGGATAGGATAGGATAGAGTATAGGATAAGATAGAGGACAGGATAGGATAGAGGATAGGAGAGGATAGAGGATAGGATAGGATGGAGGATAGGATAGGATAGATGATAGGGTCCTATAGAGGATAGGATAGGGGATTGGATAGGATAGAGTATAGTATAGGATGGAGGATAGGATAGGCTAGAGGATAGGATAGGATAGAGGCTAGGATAGGATAGAGGATAGGATAGGATAGATGATATTATAGGAAAGAGGATAGGATATGATAGAGGATACGATATTATAGAGGATAGGATAGGATAGAGGATTGGATAGGATAGGGGATTGGATAGGATAGAGGATACGATAGGATAGAAGATAGGATAGGATTGAGGATAGGATAGGAAAGAGGACAGGATAGGATACAGGATACGATATTATAGAGTATAGGATAGGATAGAGAAGAGGATAGGATAGATGATGTTATAGGATAGAGCAAGGATAGGACAGATGATACGGTATTATAGACGATAGGATAGGATAGAGAAGAGGATAGGATAGGATAGAGGATAGGATAGGATAGAGAAGAGGATAGGATAGGATAGAGGATAGGATAGGATAGAGGATAGGATAGGATAGAGGATAGGATAAGATTGAGGATTGGATAGGATAGACGATAGGATAGGATAGATGATTGGATAGGATAGCCGAAAGGATAGGATAGATTATAGAATAGGATAGAGGATAGGATAGGATAGAGGATAGGATAGGATATAGGAAAGGATAGGATAGTGGAAAGGATAGGATAGAGGATAGGATAGGGGATTAGATAGGATAGAGGATAGGAGACGAAAGAGGATAGGATTGGATAGAGAATAGGATAGAGGATTGGATAGGGTAGAGGATAGGATAGGATAGAGGATAGGATAGGATAGAGGATAGGATAGGATAGATGATAGGGTCCTATAGAGGATAGGATAGGGGATTGGATAGGATAGAGTATAGGATAGGATGGAGGATAGGATAGGCTAGAGGATAGGATAGGATAGAAGATAGGATAGGATAGATGATAGAGTCGGATAGAGGATAGGATAGGGGATTGGATAGAATAGACGATAGGATAGGATAGAGGATTGGATAGGATAGAGGATAGGATAGGATAGCGGAAAGGATAGGATAGAGTATAGAATAGGATAGAGGATATGATAGGATAGATGATAGGATATGATAGAGAATAGGATAGGGGATTGGATAGGATAGAGGATAGGATAGGATAGAGGATAGGATAGCATAGACGATAGGATAGGATTGGGGATAGGATAGGATAGAGGATAGGATAGGATAGAGGATAGGATAGGATAGATGATAGGATATGATAGAGAATAGGATAGAGGATTGGATAGGATAGAGGATATTATAGGATAGAGGATTGGATAGGATAGGGGATTGGATAGGATAGAGGATACGATAGGATAGAAGATAGGATAGGATTGAGGATAGGATAGGAAAGAGGACAGGATAGGATACAGGATACGATATTATAGAGTATAGGATAGGATAGAGAAGAGGATAGGATAGATGATGTTATAGGATAGAGCAAGGATAGGACAGATGATACGATATTATAGAAGATAGGATAGGATAGAGAAGAGGATAGGATAGGATAGAGGATAGGATAGGATAGAGAAGAGGATAGGATAGGATAGAGGATAGGATAGGATAGAGGATAGGATAAGATTGAGGATTGGATAGGATAGACGATAGGATAGGATAGAGGATTGGATAGGATAGCCGAAAGGATAGGATAGATTATAGAATAGGATAGAGAATAGGATAGGATAGAGGATAGGATAGGATATAGGAAAGGATAGGATAGTGGAAAGGATAGGATAGAGGATAGGATAGGGGATTAGATAGGATAGAGGATAGGAGACGAAAGAGGATAGGATTGGATAGAGAATAGGATAGAGGATTGGATAGGGTAGAGGATAGGATAGGATAGAGGATAGGATAGGATAGAGGATAGGATAGGATAGATGATAGGGTCCTATAGAGGATAGGATAGGGGATTGGATAGGATAGAGTATAGGATAGGATGGAGGATAGGATAGGCTAGAGGATAGGATAGGATAGAAGATAGGATAGGATAGATGATAGAGTCGGATAGAGGATAGGATAGGGGATTGGATAGAATAGACGATAGGATAGGATAGAGGATTGGATAGGATAGAGGATAGGATAGGATAGCGGAAAGGATAGGATAGAGTATAGAATAGGATAGAGGATATGATAGGATAGATGATAGGATATGATAGAGAATAGGATAGGGGATTGGATAGGATAGAGGATAGGATAGGATAGAGGATAGGATAGCATAGACGATAGGATAGGATTGGGGATAGGATAGGATAGAGGATAGGATAGGATAGAGGATAGGATAGGATAGATGATAGGATATGATAGAGAATAGGATAGAGGATTGGATAGGATAGAGGATATTATAGGATAGAGGATAGGATAGGATAGAGGATAGGATAGGATAGCGGATAGGATAGGATAGGGAATAGGATAGGATAGATGATATTATAGGAAAGAGGATAGGATATGATAGAGGATACAATATTATAGAGGATAGGATATGATAGAGGATAGGATAGGATAGGGAATAGGATAGGATAGATGATATTATAGGAAAGAGGATAGGATATGATAGAGGATACGATATTATAGAGGATAGGATAGGATAGAGGATCGGATAGGATAGAGGATAGGATATGATAGAGGATACGATATTATAGAGGATAGGATAGGATAGAGGATTGGATAGGTTAGAGGATAGGATAGGATTGAGGATAGGGTACAGGATAGAATAGGATAGAGGATACGATATTATAGAGGATAGGATAGAGGATAGGATAGGATAGTGGATAGGATAGGATAGAGGATACGATATTATAGAGGATAGGATAGAGGATAGGATAGGATAGTGGATAGGATAGGATAGAGGATATGATAGGATAGATGTTAGGATAGGGCAGAGGATGGGATAGGATACAGGATACGATAGGATAGAGGATAAGATAGCATGGAGGATAGGATAGGATTAAGGATAGGATAGGATAGGATAGAGGATAGGATAGGGGATAGGAAAGGATAGAGGATAGGATAGGACAGAGGATAGGTTAAAGGATTGGATAGGATAGAGGACAGGATACAATAGAGGATAGGATAGGATAGAGGATAGGATAGGATAGAGTATAGGATAAGATAGAGGACAGGATAGGATAGAGGATAGGAGAGGATAGAGGATAGGATAGGATGGAGGATAGGATAGGATAGATGATAGGGTCCTATAGAGGATAGGATAGGGGATTGGATAGGATAGAGTATAGGATAGGATGGAGGATAGGATAGGCTAGAGGATAGGATAGGATAGAGGCTAGGATAGGATAGAGGATAGGATAGGATAGATGATATTATAGGAAAGAGGATAGGATATGATAGAGGATACGATATTATAGAGGATAGGATAGGATAGAGGATTGGATAGGATAGGGGATTGGATAGGATAGAGGATACGATAGGATAGAAGATAGGATAGGATTGAGGATAGGATAGGAAAGAGGACAGGATAGGATACAGGATACGATATTATAGAGTATAGGATAGGATAGAGAAGAGGATAGGATAGATGATGTTATAGGATAGAGCAAGGATAGGACAGAGGATACGATATTATAGACGATAGGATAGGATAGAGAAGAGGATAGGATAGGATAGAGGATAGGATAGGATAGAGAAGAGGATAGGATAGGATAGAGGATAGGATAGGATAGAGGATAGGATAAGATTGAGGATTGGATTGGATAGACGATAGGATAGGATAGAGGATTGGATAGGATAGCCGAAAGGATAGGATAGATTATAGAATATTATAGAGGATAGGATAGGATAGAGGATAGGATAGGATATAGGAAAGGATAGGATAGTGGAAAGGATAGGATAGAGGATAGGATAGGGGATTAGATAGGATAGAGGATAGGAGACGAAAGAGGATAGGATTGGATAGAGAATAGGATAGAGGATTGGATAGGATAGAGGATAGGATAGGATAGGATAGAGGATAGGATAGGATAGAGGATAGGATAGGATAGATGATAGGGTCCTATAGAGGATAGGATAGGGGATTGGATAGGATAGAGTATAGGATAGGATGGAGGATAGGATAGGCTAGAGGATAGGATAGGATAGAAGATAGGATAGGATAGATGATAGAGTCGGATAGAGGATAGGATAGGGGATTGGATAGAATAGACGATAGGATAGGATAGAGGATATGATAGGATAGAGGTTAGGATAGGGCAGAGGATGGGATAGGATACAGGATACGATAGGATAGAGGATAAGATAGCATGGAGGATAGGATAGGATTAAGGATAGGATAGGATAGGATAGAGGATAGGATAGAGGATAGGAGAGGATAGAGGATAGGATAGGATGGATGATAGGATAGGATAGATGATAGGGTCCTATAGAGGATAGGATAGGATAGAGGATAGTATAGAGGATAGGATAGGATAGAGGATAGGATACGATAGAGGATAGGATAGGATGGAGGATAGTATAGGATAGAGTATAGGATAGGATAGGGGACAGGATATGATAGAGGAGAGGATAGGATGGAGGATAGGGTAGGATAGAGGGCCGGATAGGATAGAGGATGGGATAGGATAGGATAGAGGATAGGATAGAGGATAGGATAGGGGATTGGATAGGATAGAGGATAGGATATGATAGAGGATAGGATAGGATAGAGGATAGGATAGGATAGACGATAGGATAGGATAGAGGATAGGATACGATAGAGGATAGGATATGATAGAGGATAGGATAGGATAGAGTAGAAGATAGGAAAGAGGATAGCATAGGATAGATTATATGATAGGATAGAGTATAGGATAGGGCAGAGGAAGGGATAGGATAGAGAATAGCATAGGATAGATGATATTATAGGATACAGGATAGGATAGTATAGAGGATAGGATAGGATAGATGATAGGATAGGATAGAGGATAGGATAGGATAGAGGATAGGATAGGGTAGAGGATAGGATAGGATAGAGGATAGGATAGGACAGAGGATAGAGGATAGGATAGGATAGAGGATAGGACAGGATAGAGGATAGGATAGGATAGAGGACAGAATAGGATAGAGGATAGGATAGGATAGAGAATAGGATAGGATAGAGGATAGGATAGGATAGAAGATAGGATAGGATAGATGATAGAGTCGGATAGAGGATAGGATAGGGGATTGGATAGAATAGACGATAGGATAGGATAGAGGATATGATAGGATAGAGGTTAGGATAGGGCAGAGGATGGGATAGGATACAGGATACGATAGGATAGAGGATAAGATAGCATGGAGGATAGGATAGGATTAAGGATAGGATAGGATAGGATAGAGGATAGGATAGAGGATAGGAGAGGATAGAGGATAGGATAGGATGGATGATAGGATAGGATAGATGATAGGGTCCTATAGAGGATAGGATAGGATAGAGGATAGTATAGAGGATAGGATAGGATAGAGGATAGGATACGATAGAGGATAGGATAGGATGGAGGATAGTATAGGATAGAGTATAGGATAGGATAGGGGACAGGATATGATAGAGGAGAGGATAGGATGGAGGATAGGGTAGGATAGAGGGCCGGATAGGATAGAGGATGGGATAGGATAGGATAGAGGATAGGATAGAGGATAGGATAGGGGATTGGATAGGATAGAGGATAGGATATGATAGAGGATAGGATAGGATAGAGGATAGGATAGGATAGACGATAGGATAGGATAGAGGATAGGATACGATAGAGGATAGGATATGATAGAGGATAGGATAGGATAGAGTAGAAGATAGGAAAGAGGATAGCATAGGATAGATTATATGATAGGATAGAGTATAGGATAGGGCAGAGGAAGGGATAGGATAGAGAATAGCATAGGATAGATGATATTATAGGATACAGGATAGGATAGTATAGAGGATAGGATAGGATAGATGATAGGATAGGATAGAGGATAGGATAGGATAGAGGATAGGATAGGGTAGAGGATAGGATAGGATAGAGGATAGGATAGAGGATAGGATAGGACAGAGGATAGAGGATAGGATAGGATAGAGGATAGGAGTGGATAGAGGATAGGATAGGATAGAGGATAGGATAGGATAGAGGACAGAATAGGATAGAGGATAGGATAGGATAGAGGATAGTATAGGGTAGAGGATAGGATAGGATACTGGATAGGATAGGATAGAGGATATTATAGGATAGAGGATAGGATAGGGTAGTGGATAGGATAGTATAGAGGATATTATAGGATAGAGGTTAGGATAGGATAGAGGATAGGATAGAGGATAGGATAGAGGATAGGATAGAGGATAGGATAGAGGATAGGCTGGAGGATAGGATAGAGGATAGGATAGAGGATAGGATAGGATAGAGGGTAGGACAGGATAGAGGGTAGGACAGGATAGAGGATGGGACAGGATAGAGAATAGGATAGAAGAGGATAAGATAGGGGATTGGATAGGATAGAGGATAGGATAGGATAGAGGATATGATAGGATAGAGGACAGGATAGGATAGAGGATATTATGGGATACAGGATAGGATATGATAGAGGGCAGGATAGGATAGAGGATGGGATAGGATAGAGGATACGATAGGATAGAGGATAGGATAGGATAGAGAATAGGATAGGATAGAGGATAGGATACGATAGAGGATAGGATAGGATGGAGGATAGTATAGGATAGAGTATAGGATAGGATAGGGGACAGGATATGATAGAGGAGAGGATAGGATGGAGGATAGGGTAGGATAGAGGGCCGGATAGGATAGAGGATGGGATAGGATAGGATAGAGGATAGGATAGAGGATAGGATAGGGGATTGGATAGGATAGAGGATAGGATATGATAGAGGATAGGATAGGATAGAGGATAGGATAGGATAGACGATAGGATAGGATAGAGGATAGGATACGATAGAGGATAGGATATGATAGAGGATAGGATAGGATAGAGTAGAAGATAGGAAAGAGGATAGCATAGGATAGATTATATGATAGGATAGAGTATAGGATAGGGCAGAGGAAGGGATAGGATAGAGAATAGCATAGGATAGATGATATTATAGGATACAGGATAGGATAGTATAGAGGATAGGATAGGATAGATGATAGGATAGGATAGAGGATAGGATAGGATAGAGGATAGGATAGGGTAGAGGATAGGATAGGATAGAGGATAGGATAGGACAGAGGATAGAGGATAGGATAGGATAGAGGATAGGACAGGATAGAGGATAGGATAGGATAGAGGACAGAATAGGATAGAGGATAGGATAGGATAGAGAATAGGATAGGATAGAGGATAGGATAGGATAGAAGATAGGATAGGATAGATGATAGAGTCGGATAGAGGATAGGATAGGGGATTGGATAGAATAGACGATAGGATAGGATAGAGGATAGATAGGATAGAGGTTAGGATAGGGCAGAGGATGGGATAGGATACAGGATACGATAGGATAGAGGATAAGATAGCATGGAGGATAGGATAGGATTAAGGATAGGATAGGATAGGATAGAGGATAGGATAGAGGATAGGAGAGGATAGAGGATAGGATAGGATGGATGATAGGATAGGATAGATGATAGGGTCCTATAGAGGATAGGATAGGATAGAGGATAGTATAGAGGATAGGATAGGATAGAGGATAGGATACGATAGAGGATAGGATAGGATGGAGGATAGTATAGGATAGAGTATAGGATAGGATAGGGGACAGGATATGATAGAGGAGAGGATAGGATGGAGGATAGGGTAGGATAGAGGGCCGGATAGGATAGAGGATGGGATAGGATAGGATAGAGGATAGGATAGAGGATAGGATAGGGGATTGGATAGGATAGAGGATAGGATATGATAGAGGATAGGATAGGATAGAGGATAGGATAGGATAGACGATAGGATAGGATAGAGGATAGGATACGATAGAGGATAGGATATGATAGAGGATAGGATAGGATAGAGTAGAAGATAGGAAAGAGGATAGCATAGGATAGATTATATGATAGGATAGAGTATAGGATAGGGCAGAGGAAGGGATAGGATAGAGAATAGCATAGGATAGATGATATTATAGGATACAGGATAGGATAGTATAGAGGATAGGATAGGATAGATGATAGGATAGGATAGAGGATAGGATAGGATAGAGGATAGGATAGGGTAGAGGATAGGATAGGATAGAGGATAGGATAGAGGATAGGATAGGACAGAGGATAGAGGATAGGATAGGATAGAGGATAGGAGTGGATAGAGGATAGGATAGGATAGAGGATAGGATAGGATAGAGGACAGAATAGGATAGAGGATAGGATAGGATAGAGGATAGTATAGGGTAGAGGATAGGATAGGATACTGGATAGGATAGGATAGAGGATATTATAGGATAGAGGATAGGATAGGGTAGTGGATAGGATAGTATAGAGGATATTATAGGATAGAGGTTAGGATAGGATAGAGGATAGGATAGAGGATAGGATAGAGGATAGGATAGAGGATAGGATAGAGGATAGGCTGGAGGATAGGATAGAGGATAGGATAGAGGATAGGATAGGATAGAGGGTAGGACAGGATAGAGGGTAGGACAGGATAGAGGATGGGACAGGATAGAGAATAGGATAGAAGAGGATAAGATAGGGGATTGGATAGGATAGAGGATAGGATAGGATAGAGGATATGATAGGATAGAGGACAGGATAGGATAGAGGATATTATGGGATACAGGATAGGATATGATAGAGGGCAGGATAGGATAGAGGATGGGATAGGATAGAGGATACGATAGGATAGAGGATAGGATAGGATAGAGAATAGGATAGGATAGAGGATAGGATAGAGGATTGAATAGGATAGAAGATATTATAGGATAGACGATAGGATAGGATAGAGGATGGGATAGGATAGAGGATACGATAGGATAGAGGTTAGGATAGGATAGAGGATAGGATGGGACAGAGGATAGGATAGGATAGAGTATAGGATAGGATTGAGGATAGGATAGGATTGAGGATAGGATAGGATAGAGGATAGGATAGGATAGAGGGTAGGACAGGATAGAGGGTAGGACAGGATAGAGGATGGGACAGGATAGAGGATATTATGGGATACAGGATAGGATATGATAGAGGGCAGGATAGGATAGAGGATGGGATAGGATAGAGGATACGATAGGATAGAGGATAGGATAGGATAGAGAATAGGATAGGATAGAGGATAGGATAGAGGATTGAATAGGATAGAAGATATTATAGGATAGACGATAGGATAGGATAGAGGATGGGATAGGATAGAGGATACGATAGGATAGAGGTTAGGATAGGATAGAGGATAGGATGGGACAGAGGATAGGATAGGATAGAGTATAGGATAGGATTGAGGATAGGATAGGATTGAGGATAGGATGGGATAGAGGATAGGATAGGATAGAGGGTAGGATCGGATAGAGGATATGATAGGATAGAGGATATTATAGGATACAGGATAGGATAGGATAGAGTATGGGGTAGGTTTGAGGATAGGATAGGATTGAGGATGCGATAGGATATAGGATAGGATAGGATAGAGGATAGGAAAGGATAGAGGATAGGATAGGATAGATGATAGGATAGGGGATTGGATAGGGTAGAGGATAGGATAGGATAGAGGATATTATAGGATACAGGATAGGATAGGATAGAGGGTATGATAGGATAGAGGATGATATAGGATAGAGGATAGGATAGGATAGAGGATAGGATAGGATAGAGGGCCGGATAGGATAGAGGAAGGGATACGATAGAGGATAGGATAGGATAGAGGATAGTATAGAGGATAGGATAGGATAGAGGATAGGATACGATAGAGGATAGGATAGGATAGAGGATAGTATAGGATAGAGTATAGGATAGGATAGGGGACAGGATATGATAGAGGAGAGGATAGGATGGAGGATAGGATAGGATAGAGGGCCGGATAGGATAGAGGATGGGATACGATAGAGGATAGGATAGGATAGAGGATAGGATAGGATAGATTATAGGATAGGATAGAGGATAGGATAGGATAGAGGATAGGATAGGATAGAGGATAGGATAGGATAGAGGATAGGATAGGAAAGAGGATAGGATAGGATAGAGGATAGTATAGAGGATAGGATAGGATAGAGGATAGGATAGGATAGAGGATAGGATACGATAGAGGATAGGATAGGATAGAGGATAGGATAGGATAGATTATAGAATAGGATAGAGGATAGGATAGGATAGAGGATAGGATAGGATATAGGATAGGATAGGATAGAGGATAGGATATGATAGAGGATAGGATAGGGGATTGGATAGGATAGACGATAGGATACGATAGAGGATAGGATAGGATGGAGGATAGGATAGGATAGAGGATAGGATACGATGGAGGATAGGATAGGATAGAGGATAGGATATGATAGAGGATAGGATAGGGGATTTGATAGGATAGAGGACATGATAGGATAGAGGATAGGATAGGATAGAGGATAGGATAAGATTGAGGATTGGATAGGATAGACGATAGGATAGGATAGAGGATTGGATAGGATAGCCGAAAGGATAGGATAGATTATAGAATAGGATAGAGGATAGGATAGGATAGAGGATAGGATAGGATATAGGAAAGGATAGGATAGTGGAAAGGATAGGATAGAGGATAGGATAGGGGATTAGATAGGATAGAGGATAGGAGACGAAAGAGGATAGGATTGGATAGAGAATAGGATAGAGGATTGGATAGGGTAGAGGATAGGATAGGATAGAGGATAGGATAGGATAGAGGATAGGATAGGATAGATGATAGGGTCCTATAGAGGATAGGATAGGGGATTGGATAGGATAGAGTATAGGATAGGATGGAGGATAGGATAGGCTAGAGGATAGGATAGGATAGAAGATAGGATAGGATAGATGATAGAGTCGGATAGAGGATAGGATAGGGGATTGGATAGAATAGACGATAGGATAGGATAGAGGATTGGATAGGATAGAGGATAGGATAGGATAGCGGAAAGGATAGGATAGAGTATAGAATAGGATAGAGGATATGATAGGATAGATGATAGGATATGATAGAGAATAGGATAGGGGATTGGATAGGATAGAGGATAGGATAGGATAGAGGATAGGATAGCATAGACGATAGGATAGGATTGGGGATAGGATAGGATAGAGGATAGGATAGGATAGAGGATCGGATAGGATAGAGGATAGGATATGATAGAGGATACGATATTATAGAGGATAGGATAGGATAGAGGATTGGATAGGTTAGAGGATAGGATAGGATTGAGGATAGGGTACAGGATAGAATAGGATAGAGGATACGATATTATAGAGGATAGGATAGAGGATAGGATAGGATAGTGGATAGGATAGGATAGAGGATACGATATTATAGAGGATAGGATAGAGGATAGGATAGGATAGTGGATAGGATAGGATAGAGGATATGATAGGATAGATGTTAGGATAGGGCAGAGGATGGGATAGGATACAGGATACGATAGGATAGAGGATAAGATAGCATGGAGGATAGGATAGGATTAAGGATAGGATAGGATAGGATAGAGGATAGGATAGGGGATAGGAAAGGATAGAGGATAGGATAGGACAGAGGATAGGATAAAGGATTGGATAGGATAGAGGACAGGATACAATAGAGGATAGGATAGGATAGAGGATAGGATAGGATAGAGTATAGGATAAGATAGAGGACAGGATAGGATAGAGGATAGGAGAGGATAGAGGATAGGATAGGATGGAGGATAGGATAGGATAGATGATAGGGTCCTATAGAGGATAGGATAGGGGATTGGATAGGATAGAGTATAGGATAGGATGGAGGATAGGATAGGCTAGAGGATAGGATAGGATAGAGGCTAGGATAGGATAGAGGATAGGATAGGATAGATGATATTATAGGAAAGAGGATAGGATATGATAGAGGATACGATATTATAGAGGATAGGATAGGATAGAGGATTGGATAGGATAGGGGATTGGATAGGATAGAGGATACGATAGGATAGAAGATAGGATAGGATTGAGGATAGGATAGGAAAGAGGACAGGATAGGATACAGGATACGATATTATAGAGTATAGGATAGGATAGAGAAGAGGATAGGATAGATGATGTTATAGGATAGAGCAAGGATAGGACAGAGGATACGATATTATAGACGATAGGATAGGATAGAGAAGAGGATAGGATGGATGATAGGATAGGATAGATGATAGGGTCCTATAGAGGATAGGATAGGCTAGAGGATAGGATAGGATAGAAGATAGGATAGGATAGATGATAGAGTCGGATAGAGGATAGGATAGGGGATTGGATAGAATAGACGATAGGATAGGATAGAGGATATGATAGGATAGAGGTTAGGATAGGGCAGAGGATGGGATAGGATACAGAATACGATAGGATAGAGGATAAGATAGCATGGAGGATAGGATAGGATTAAGGATAGGATAGGATAGGATAGAGGATAGGATAGAGGATAGGAGAGGATAGAGGATAGGATAGGATGGATGATAGGATAGGATAGATGATAGGGTCCTATAGAGGATAGGATAGGATAGAGGATAGTATAGAGGATAGGATAGGATAGAGGATAGGATACGATAGAGGATAGGATAGGATGGAGGATAGTATAGGATAGAGTATAGGATAGGATAGGGGACAGGATATGATAGAGGAGAGGATAGGATGGAGGATAGGGTAGGATAGAGGGCCGGATAGGATAGAGGATGGGATAGGATAGGATAGAGGATAGGATAGAGGATAGGATAGGGGATTGGATAGGATAGAGGATAGGATATGATAGAGGATAGGATAGGATAGAGGATAGAGGATAGGATAGGATAGACGATAGGATAGGATAGAGGATAGGATACGATAGAGGATAGGATATGATAGAGGATAGGATAGGATAGAGTAGAAGATAGGAAAGAGGATAGCATAGGATAGATTATATGATAGGATAGAGTATAGGATAGGGCAGAGGAAGGGATAGGATTGAGAATAGCATAGGATAGATGATATTATAGGATACAGGATAGGATAGTATAGAGGATAGGATAGGATAGATGATAGGATAGGATAGAGGATAGGATAGGATAGAGGATAGGATAGGGTAGAGGATAGGATAGGATAGAGGATAGGATAGGACAGAGGATAGAGGATAGGATAGGATAGAGGATAGGACAGGATAGAGGATAGGATAGGATAGAGGATAGGATAGGATAGAGGACAGAATAGGATAGAGGATAGGATAGGATAGAGGATAGTATAGGGTAGAGGATAGGATAGGATACTGGATAGGATAGGATAGAGGATATTATAGGATAGAGGATAGGATAGGGTAGTGGATAGGATAGTATAGAGGATATTATAGGATAGAGGTTAGGATAGGATAGTGGATAGGATAGAGGATAGGATAGAGGATAGGATAGAGGATAGGATAGAGGATAGGCTGGAGGATAGGATAGAGGATAGGATAGAGGATAGGATAGGGTAGAGGGTAGGACAGGATAGAGGGTAGGACAGGATAGAGGATGGGACAGGATAGAGAATAGGATAGAAGAGGATAAGATAGGGGATTGGATAGGATAGAGGATAGGATAGGATAGAGGATATGATAGGATAGAGGACAGGATAGGATAGAGGATATTATGGGATACAGGATAGGATATGATAGAGGGCAGGATAGGATAGAGGATGGGATAGGATAGAGGATACGATAGGATAGAGGATAGGATAGGATAGAGAATAGGATAGGATAGAGGATAGGATAGGATAGAAGATAGGATAGGATAGATGATAGAGTCGGATAGAGGATAGGATAGGGGATTGGATAGAATAGACGATAGGATAGGATAGAGGATATGATAGGATAGAGGTTAGGATAGGGCAGAGGATGGGATAGGATACAGGATACGATAGGATAGAGGATAAGATAGCATGGAGGATAGGATAGGATTAAGGATAGGATAGGATAGGATAGAGGATAGGATAGAGGATAGGAGAGGATAGAGGATAGGATAGGATGGATGATAGGATAGGATAGATGATAGGGTCCTATAGAGGATAGGATAGGATAGAGTATAGTATAGAGGATAGGATAGGATAGAGGATAGGATACGATAGAGGATAGGATAGGATGGAGGATAGTATAGGATAGAGTATAGGATAGGATAGGGGACAGGATATGATAGAGGAGAGGATAGGATGGAGGATAGGGTAGGATAGAGGGCCGGATAGGATAGAGGATGGGATAGGATAGGATAGAGGATAGGATAGAGGATAGGATAGGGGATTGGATAGGATAGAGGATAGGATATGATAGAGGATAGGATAGGATAGAGGATAGGATAGGATAGACGATAGGTTAGGATAGAGGATAGGATACGATAGAGGATAGGATATGATAGAGGATAGGATAGGATAGAGTAGAAGATAGGAAAGAGGATAGCATAGGATAGATTATATGATAGGATAGAGTATAGGATAGGGCAGAGGAAGGGATAGGATAGAGAATAGCATAGGATAGATGATATTATAGGATACAGGATAGGATAGTATAGAGGATAGGATAGGATAGATGATAGGATAGGATAGAGGATAGGATAGGATAGAGGATAGGATAGGGTAGAGGATAGGATAGGATAGAGGATAGGATAGGACAGAGGATAGAGGATAGGATAGGATAGAGGATAGGACAGGATAGAGGATAGGATAGGATAGAGGATAGGATAGGATAGAGGACAGAATAGGATAGAGGATAGGATAGGATAGAGGATAGTATAGGGTAGAGGATAGGATAGGATACTGGATAGGATAGGATAGAGGATATTATAGGATAGAGGATAGGATAGGGTAGTGGATAGGATAGTATAGAGGATATTATAGGATAGAGGTTAGGATAGGATAGAGGATAGGATAGAGGATAGGATAGAGGATAGGATAGAGGATAGGATAGAGGATAGGCTGGAGGATAGGATAGAGGATAGGATAGAGGATAGGATAGGATAGAGGGTAGGACAGGATAGAGGGTAGGACAGGATAGAGGATGGGACAGGATAGAGAATAGGATAGAAGAGGATAAGATAGGGGATTGGATAGGATAGAGGATAGGATAGGATAGAGGATGTGATAGGATAGAGGACAGGATAGGATAGAGGATATTATGGGATACAGGATAGGATATGATAGAGGGCAGGATAGGATAGAGGATGGGATAGGATAGAGGATACGATAGGATAGAGGATAGGATAGGATAGAGAATAGGATGGGATAGAGGATAGGATAGAGGATTGAATAGGATAGAAGATATTATAGGATAGACGATAGGATAGGATAGAGGATGGGATAGGATAGAGGATACGATAGGATAGAGGTTAGGATAGGATAGAGGATAGGATGGGACAGAGGATAGGATAGGATAGAGTATAGGATAGGATTGAGGATAGGATAGGATTGAGGATAGGATAGGATAGAGGATAGGATAGGATAGAGGGTAGGACAGGATAGAGGGTAGGACAGGATAGAGGATGGGACAGGATAGAGAATAGGATAGAAGAGGATAAGATAGGGGATTGGATAGGATAGAGGATAGGATAGGATAGAGGATATGATAGGATAGAGGACAGGATAGGATAGAGGATATTATGGGATACAGGATAGGATATGATAGAGGGCAGGATAGGATAGAGGATGGGATAGGATAGAGGATACGATAGGATAGAGGATAGGATAGGATAGAGAATAGGATAGGATAGAGGATAGGATAGAGGATTGAATAGGATAGAAGATATTATAGGATAGACGATAGGATAGGATAGAGGATGGGATAGGATAGAGGATACGATAGGATAGAGGTTAGGATAGGATAGAGGATAGGATGGGACAGAGGATAGGATAGGATAGAGTATAGGATAGGATTGAGGATAGGATAGGATTGAGGATAGGATAGGATAGAGGATAGGATAGGATAGAGGGTAGGATCGGATAGAGGATATGATAGGATAGAGGATATTATAGGATACAGGATAGGATAGGATAGAGTATGGGGTAGGTTTGAGGATAGGATAGGATTGAGGATGCGATAGGATATAGGATAGTATAGGATAGAGGATAGGAAAGGATAGAGGATAGGATAGGATAGAGGATAGGATAGGGGATTGGATAGGGTAGAGGATAGGATAGGATAGAGGATATTATAGCATACAGGATAGGTTAGGATAGAGGGTATGATAGGATAGAGGATGATATAGGATAGAGGATAGGATAGGATAGAGGATAGGATAGGATAGAGGGCCGGATAGGATAGAGGAAGGGATACGATAGAGGATAGGATAGGATAGAGGATAGTATAGAGGATAGGATAGGATAGAGGATAGGATACGATAGAGGATAGGATAGGATAGAGGATAGTATAGGATAGAGTATAGGATAGGATAGGGGACAGGATATGATAGAGGAGAGGATAGGATGGAGGATAGGATAGGATAGAGGGCCGGATAGGATAGAGGATGGGATACGATAGAGGATAGGATAGGATAGAGGATAGGATAGGATAGATTATAGGATAGGATAGAGGATAGGATAGGATAGAGGATAGGATAGGATAGAGGATAGGATAGGATAGAGGATAGGATAGGAAAGAGGATAGGATAGGATAGAGGATAGTATAGAGGATAGGATAGGATAGAGGATAGGATAGGATAGAGGATAGGATACGATAGAGGATAGGATAGGATAGAGGATAGGATAGGATAGATTATAGAATAGGATAGAGGATAGGATAGGATAGAGGATAGGATAGGATATAGGATAGGATAGGATAGAGGATAGGATAGGATAGAGGATATGATAGGATAGAGGATAGGACAGGATAGAGGATAGGATAGGATAGAGGATAGGATAGGATAGAGGATAGGATAGGATAGAGGATAGGATAGGATAGAGGATAGGATAGGGGATTGGATATGATAGAGGATAGGATAGGATATGATTACTGATATTATAGGATAGAGGATAGGATATGATAGAGGATAGGATAGGGGATTGGATAGGATAGACGATAGGATACGATAGAGGATAGGATAGGATGGAGGATAGGATAGGATAGAGGATAGGATACGATGGAGGATAGGATAGGATAGAGGATAGGATATGATAGAGGATAGGATAGGGGATTTGATAGGATAGAGGACATGATAGGATAGAGGATAGGATAGGATAGAGGATAGGATAGGATTGGATAGAGGATAGGATAGGATAGAGGACAGGATAGGATAGAGGATAGGATAGGATAGAAAATAGGATAGGACAGAGGATAGGATAGGATAAAGTATAGGATAGGATAGAGGATATTATAGGATATAGGATCCAATAGGATAGAGGATGGGATAGGATGCAGGATAGCATTGAGGATATGATAGGATAGAGGATAGGTTAGGATAGAGGATAGGATAGGATAGAGGATATGATAGGATAGAGGACAGGATAGGATAGAGGATATTATGGGATTCAGGATAGGATAGGATAGGATAGAGGGCAGGATAGGATAGAGGATGGGATAGGATAGAGGATACGATAGGATAGAGGATAGGATAGGATAGAGAATAGGATAGGATAGAGGATATTATAGGATAGAGGATAGGATAGTATAGAGGATAGGATAGTATAGAGGATATTATAGGATAGAGGATAGGATAGGATAGAGGATAGGATAGAGGATTGAATAGGATAGAAGATATTATAGGATAGGCGATAGGATAGGATAGAGGATGGGATAGGATAGAGGATACGATAGGATAGTGGATAGGATAGGATAGAGGATAGGATGGAACAGAGGATAGGATAGGATAGAGTATAGGATAGGATTGAGGATAGGATAGGATTGAGGATAGGATAGGATAGAGGATAGGATAGGATAGAGGGCCGGATAGGATAGAGGATGGGATACGATAGAGGATAGGATTGGATAGAGGATAGTACAGAGGATAGGATAGGATAGAGGATAGGATACGATAGAGGATAGGATAGGATAGAGGATAGTATAGGATAGAGTATAGGATAGGATAGGGGACAGGATATGATAGAGGAGAGGATAGGATGGAGGATAGGATAGGATAGAGGGCCGGATAGGATAGAGGATGGGATACGATAGAGGATAGGATAGGATATAGGATAGGATAGGATAGATTATAGGATAGGATAGAGGATAGGATAGGATAGAGGATAGGATAGGATAGAGGATAGGATAGGATAGAGTATGGGATAGGATAGGGGATAGGTTAGGATTGAGGATAGGATAGGATAGAGGATAGGATAGAGGATATTATAGGATAGAGGACAGGATAGGATAGAGGATACGTTATTATAGAGGATAGAATAGGATAGAGGATACGATATTATAGAGGATAGAATAGGATGGAGGATAGGATAGGATAGAGGATAGGATAGGATAGAGGATAGGATAGGGGATTTGATAGGATAGAGGACAGGATAGGATAGAGGATAGGATTGGATAGGATAGAGGATAGTATATGATAGAGTATAATATAGGATAGGGGACAGGATAGGATAGAGGATAGGATAGGATAGAGGATAGGACAGGATAGTGAATAGGATAGGATAGAGGATAAGATAGGGGATTGGGTAGGGTAGAGGATAGGATAGGATAGAGGATATTATAGGATACAGGATAGGATAGGATAGAGGATAGTATAGGGTAGAGGATAGGATAGGATAGGATACAGGATAGGATAGGACAGAGGTTAGGATAGGATAGAGGATAGGATAGGATAGAGGATAGGATAGGATAGGATACAGGATAGGATAGGACAGAGGATAGGATAGGATTGAGTATAGGATAGGATACAGGATATTATAGGATATAGGATAGGATAGGATAGAGGATAGAATAGAAGATAGGATAGAGGATTGGATAGGATAGAGGATAGGATAGGATAGAGGATAGTATAGGATAGAGTATAGGATAGGATAGGGGACAGGATATGATAGAGGATACGATAGGATAGAGGATAGGATAGGATAGAGGGCCGGATAGGATAGAGGATGGGATACGATAGAGGATAGGATAGGATAGAGGATAGTATAGAGGATAGGATAGGATAGAGGATAGGATAGGTTAGAGGATAGGATACGATAGAGGATAGGATAGGAAAGAGGATAGGATAGAATAAATTATAGGATAGGATAGAGGATAGGATAGGATAGAGGATAGGATAGGATGGAGAATAGGATAGGATAGAGGATAGGATAGGATAGAGGATAGGATAGGATAGAGGATAGGATAGGATAGAGGACAGGATAGGATAGAGTATAATATAGGATAGGGGACAGGATAGGATAGAGGATAGGATAGGATAGAGGATAGGACAGGATAGTGAATAGGATAGGATAGAGGATAAGATAGGGGATTGGGTAGGGTAGAGGATAGGATAGGATAGAGGATATTATAGGATACAGGATAGGATAGGATAGAGGATATTATAGGATAGAGGATAGGATAGAGGATAGCATAGAGGATAGGATAGGATAGAGGGTAGGACAGGATAGAGGATGGGACAGGATAGAGAATATGATAGGATAGAGGATAAGATAGGGGATTGGATAGGGTAGAGGATAGGATAGGATAGAGGATATTATAGGATAGAGTATAGGATAGGATAGAGGATATTATAGGATAGAGGATACGATAGGATAGGGGATAGGATAGGACAGAGGATACGATAGAATAGAGGATAGGATAGGATACAGGATAGGATAGGATAGAGGATATTATAGGATACAGGATAGGATAGGATAGAGGATATTATAGGATAGAGGATAGGATAGAGGATAGCATAGAGGATAGGATAGGATAGAGGGTAGGACAGGATAGAGGATGGGACAGGATAGAGAATATGATAGGATAGAGGATAAGATAGGGGATTGGATAGGGTAGAGGATAGGATAGGATAGAGGATATTATAGGATAGAGTATAGGATAGGATAGAGGATATTATAGGATAGAGGATACGATAGGATAGGGGATAGGATAGGACAGAGGATACGATAGAATAGAGGATAGGATAGGATACAGGATAGGATAGGATAGAGGATATTATAGGATACAGGATAGGATAGGATAGAGGATATTATAGGATAGAGGATAGGATAGAGGATAGCATAGAGGATAGGATAGGATAGAGGGTAGGACAGGATAGAGGATGGGACAGGATAGAGAATATGATAGGATAGAGGATAAGATAGGGGATTGGATAGGGTAGAGGATAGGATAGGATAGAGGATATTATAGGATAGAGTATAGGATAGGATAGAGGATATTATAGGATAGAGGATACGATAGGATAGGGGATAGGATAGGACAGAGGATACGATAGAATAGAGGATAGGATAGGATACAGGATAGGATAGGATAGAGGATATTATAGGATAGAGTATAGGATAGATGATTGGATAGGATAGAGGATATTATAGGATAGACCATAGGATAGGATAGAGGATGGGATAGGATAGAGGATACGATAGGATAGAGGATGTGATAGGATAGAGGATACGATAGGATAGAGGATACGATACGATCGAGGATAGGTTAGGATGGAGGATAGGATAGGATAGAGGATAGGATAGGATAGAGGATATTACAGGATAGAGGATATGATAGGATAGAGGATAGGTTAGGATAGAGGATAGGATAGGATGGAGGATAGGATAGGATAGAGGATACGATAGGATAGAGGATAGGATAGGATAGACTATAATATAGGATAGAGGATATTATAGGACAGAGGATAGGATAGGGGATTGGATAGGATTGAGGATAGGATAGAGGATAGGATAGGATAGAGGACAGAATAGGATTGAGGATAGGATAGGAAAGAGGATAGGATTGGATAGGAGATAGGATAGGATATAGGATTGGATATGATAGAGGGTAGGATAGGATAGAGGATAGGATAGGATAGAGGATAGGATAGGATAGAGGATAGGATAGGATAGAGGATAGGATAGGATAGAGGATAGGATAGGATAGAGGATAGGATAGAATAGAGGATAGGATAGCATAGAGGATAGGATAGGATAGAGGATAGGATAGGATAGAGGATAAGATAGTATAGAGGATAGGATAGGATGGAGGATAGGATAGGATAGAGGATACGATAGGATAGAGGATAGGATAGGATAGAGGATAGGATATAGGTTTGGATATGATAGAGGATAGGATACTATAAGGGAGGGGACCGAGGGGATATGGGCTTAGTAGTGGTGACTCGGATCCACTACTAGGTATGCCACAGTGGTGGCGGTCATATCCCTAAAATCCTCTACGCTCCACCTCCTCGTGGTGGTCCCTGGGAACACACATAGTTGTGTGTTGCTAACGGAGCGAGGGGTATTCCGCGGGAAGTAGTCCTAATGATGTGTGAGGCGATGCCGGCGGGATCTTCGGATCCTGGCAGGGCCTCCCTTGCCGGTAAGGCTCACACGGAGGGATGAAAAACCGCGGAATGGGTCCTGCGATAACGACCGGGGAGGTCGCCGCAGGGCTCTTGCCGTAAACCGGTGGTCATGTTTTACCGGAACGGTGGTCTTGCCTTAACCGGCCGGGCCGCGAGGATGATAACCTCTATAAAAATCCCCAACCCTAAGCTCCGGTGCGCGGTGAGAGGGTACGCCCTGGCAACAGGGCGTGGCTGGTGGGGTACACCAGTCGCGAGCGCACCAACCACCACTGGATACCTGGCGCCTCCAGTGTGTATCTAGCCTTACCCGGGTAGTGGGGGCTCTGCCCGGGTGGACCTCTTTTCCCGCCATGCTCGTGGGATTTATTATGGAATCGAACAAAAATAATATTGTAGAGGGAAAGGAGGGGGAACCACACCCGGAAGTGGTTGAGGGGGGAGCTGTGGTGGCACCTGTGCCACCACAGGTTATGGGGCAGCCGGCCCCGGCGGTACCCACGCCGTTGGTGATGGGACCGCCGCTTCTTCCGGTTCCCCGGGATCTCAGGCCCCGGCCTGGGAGGGGGACTCCGATCCTGGACCTGGAGGATGACGGGCTGTCGATCATCTCCGTGACAGCCTCCTCCAGTGGCGCTGGGAAAAAGCGCAAGCGGGATCGCGAGCGTGAGCGTCTGGAGGATCCAGCGCGGCCGGATATACGGAGCCTGCTCCCCGGGGAGCTGACCGCTCTAATGGTAGAGCGGTCCGACGAGGTCCGCGAGCTGGCCGAGAGGTCCGGCAATCTTAAGGGCACGTACCTTAAGGCCTTCCGGGAAGCCTCCGGCGACATCAAGGCATGCGCACGGGAGATGGACCGTAGGGGTGTCCAGGGTGGACACCCTGCGGCTTGCTCCTGCGTTACGCCCGTAGCGAGCCCCGGGGAGAGCGCTCTCCGGGAGAGATGCGCGGCGTTGGAGAGGGAGCTCCGAGGGACCCGCGAATCGCTGGAGGCCATCAGGGGAGAACTGATGGCCGTAAAGCGGTTGCGGGACGCTCCTCTCCTGCCGGCTCCCGGCGCCGGCGTGGCCACCATGGCGCCCGCATCGGACGTTATGGCGCAGATGCGGGCCCTCATGGAGGAGGGTCTGAGATCCCTCCGCGAGGAAGAAAGGCGGAAATTCTGCGGGGGGGAGCGCCCCCGTCGCCACCCCGGCCCCCGCCCCTTCTCCGCCAGCACCGGGTGTCCCCGATAAAGGGGATACCTGGTCAGAAGTCGTCAGGAAGAAGGGAAAGGGCAAGGCCAAGGCTGCGTCCCAGGCTACGGCATCCGCGGCCGGCACCTCCAAGGCCAGGAAGGCCGTTGCCCCCGCCCCGAGGGGGGGGAAACCAGTGGCCAGGGTGAAGGCCCCTCCCCGCGCGGCGGCGGTCACCTTGACCGTCCCCGAGGGGAGCAAGGCCTCGTATGAGGAGGCCGTGAGGAGGGCCCGCCAGGGCGTCAACTTAGATGCCCTAGGCATCGGGCCCTCAATTGGAAGCGGGCGGTCACCGGGGGCCTCATTATTGAGGTCCCTGGTGCCGACGGGGGCCCGAAGGCCGACGCCCTGGCGGCCAGGATGGCCACCGTCCTGGGAGGGATGGAGGTGAGGGTCTCCAGGCCCGTCAAAAAGGCGGAGTTTCGCCTCACGGGCCTGGAGGTGTCGGTCACCCCCCAGGAGGTGACGGCGGCGGTGGCGGAGGCCGGGGGCTGTGCCGCCGAGTCCGTCAGGGTGGGCGAGCTCAAAGCTCCGCCCAACGGACTCGGCACTGTTTGGGTACAGTGCCCGGCCGTGGCCGCGCTGGCCATAGAAAAGGCCGGCAGGGTGCGAGTGGGGTGGTCCACCGCCCAGGTGGTAGTCTTGGCTCCGCGTCCGTTGCAGTGTTTTCGCTGCCTGGCCCTAGGCCATGTACGGCAGCGATGCACTGCGGATGTCGACCGCAGCGGTCACTGTTACCGCTGCGGGGACGCCAGCCACCGGGCGGTGGAATGCAGGGCGCCACCACACTGCGTGGTGTGCGCTGCGGTAGGCAGGCCGGCGGGCCACAAGGCGGGGAGCAAGGCGTGCTCCCCGCCGCCCAAAAAGAAGAAGGGCGCAAAGGGGGACGGTGTGGCGTCCCCCAAAAGCGCGGCGCCGATTACCCCGGGGGGGAAGTCGGCCGCTCCCCCAAACCCAAATGAGGGGGAGACGATGGAGGTGGAGGCGGGCCCTAGCGGGACCGCAGAGGAGGGGACCAGCACAGAGGCCAACTAATGGCCCACACTCCGCGCAGGTCCCCTCTCCCGGTACTCCAGGCCAACCTCAACCACTTCCACCGAGCGCAGGACCTGATGGTCCAGTGCCTGGAGGAGTGGGGGGTTGGCCTGGCCGTCGCCACGGAGCCGTACAGAGTCCCGGACCACCCACACTGGTCCGGGGACGATGACGGCTCCGTGGCGATATGGTGGCGTCGCCACTCGGCGACTGTGCCCCCCTGCTCCGTGGTCGAACGGGGCAGGGGGATGGTGATGGTAAAGTGGGGGAGATTTCTGGTCGTGGGGTGCTACAGCTCACCCAGTTATGACTCCGCCGAATTAGGGATGTTCCTGGACCGGCTGGGGCTTATGATAGCCCCGTATACAGCCGGTCCAGTGTTGGTCCTGGGGGACCTCAATGCGAGGTCCTCCACCTGGGGTAACCCCGGGACCAACGCCCGAGGCGGAGTCCTGGAAGACTGGGCGGAGGGGATGGAGCTCCGGTTGTTAAACCGGGGCTCCGTGCCTACGTGCGTGAGGTGGAATGGCTGGTCCATAGTGGACGTGTCATTCGCGACGGCCGCCGCCTCACGCCGTGTGTCCAATTGGCGGGTCTGGAGTGGAGAGACCTTGTCGGACCACAGTTACGTCCTGATGGACGTGGCTGTGGTCTCGGACTCGCCATTGGACACGCCCCTCCGACGTGGCACCCCGTCAGCGCCCAGATGGGCGCTGAAACGACTGGACGGGGACCTCCTGAGGGCCGCGATTATCGGCTCCGCCTGGCCTTCGGCCAGGGAGCGCGAGGCAGACGAGAGGGCGGCTTGGATCCGGGGCGCGTTGCAGATGATCTGTGACGTGGCGATGCCCCGGGTCCGAGCTCAGCCCCCGAGAAAGTCAGTTTACTGGTGGTCGGGGGAGCTGGCCGAACTCCGCAGTTCGGCCGGCCGAGCCCGCCGCCGGTATGCCCGCGCCCGTCGCCGCCATTTTCTGGGCGGCGACGCGGAGCCGAGGGTCGCCGAGCTGTACAGGGAGTACAGATCGGCGGCCGTGGCCCTCAAGCGTGCGATTGCCGCTGCTAAGGCCAAGGCCTGGGATGAGCTCCTGCTCACCCTCCGTGAGGATCCGTGGGGGCGCCCGTATAAGGCGGTGCTTGGGAAGCTCCGCCCCTGGGCGTCCCCGGTCACGGAGCGGTTAGACCCGGAACTTCTGGGGCGCGTAGTGGATACCCTCTTCCCCCTGAGTGAGGGGGGGAGGGAACGCGCCCCGGGTCCGGCCATTGAATGGTCGGACGAGTTCCGGGTCACTGAGTGGGAGCTGTACCAGGCCATCCGGGAGCTCCGGGCCGGGGGCAAGAAGGCCCCTGGCCCCGATGGGGTTCCCGGTGGTATAATGGCCTTAGCTCTGGAGGTCCTCGCCCTGGCGTTCAGGAGCGTCATGGACGCGAGCCTGCGCCGGGGAGTCTTCCCCAAAGAGTGGAAGAAAGCGTGCCTGGTTCTCCTCCAAAAGGAGGGGAAACCCGCAGAGTCTCCCTCTGCTTACCGGCCGGTGTGTTTACTCGACGAGGCGGGCAAGCTGTTCGAAAGAATAATTGCCGCCCGCCTCGTCGGGCATCTGTCGCGGGGTGGTCCCGACCTGAGCGACAGCCAGTATGGATTCCGGAGGGGGCGCTCCACAATTGACGCCCTGGAGCGTCTGCGCCTCCTCCGGGAGCGGGCTGTCGCTCGGGGCAGGGTGTTGATAGCCGTGTCGTTGGATATATCTAACGCCTTCAACGCCCTGCCCTGGAGGGAGATAGTGGGGGCGATGGAATATTTCCAGGTGCCCCCCTATCTCCGGAAGGTGGTCGGCGACTATCTCCGCGGCAGAGAGGTGGTGTTTACCGGCCGGTATAGCGTTGTGCACACGAGGGAGACGCACCGCGGCGTCCCGCAGGGGTCGGTCCTCGGACCGCTCCTGTGGAACTTGGCGTACGACGCGGTGCTGCGGGTTGTCCTCCCCCCGGATACGGGTGTCATCTGCTATGCGGATGACACCCTGGTTTATGCCGAGGGGGGGGGGGACTGGGGGAGGACCAGGCACCTCGGAGAGGCCGCCCTGGACTGCGTGATCGGGCGAATCCGGAGAATGGGGTTGACCGTGGCCGCCACAAAAACCGAGGCGATTTGGTTGCATTCGCCTCGGGAGTGGCGGCTACCCCGCGGTCAGGATCTCCGGATTCGCGTCGCTGAAACCTCCGTCGCGATCGGGCCCAGGATGAGGTACCTGGGCCTGATCATAGACGGCCGCTGGCGATTCGATGGACACTTCGAGCTCCTTGCCCCCCGACTAGAGAGGACGGCAGCCGCATTGGCGCGGCTGCTGCCGAATGTCGGGGGGCCGGATGTGAAAGTACGCCGCCTCTATGTGGAGGTGGTGCGGTCTATAGCCCTGTATGGGGCCCCCGTATGGCACCGCTCGCTCGAGGCCAGCACGCCCAGCCGCAAACTCTTAGAAAGAGTGCGGCGGCGGCTGGCCTTGCGGGTCATACGGGGGTACCGCACCATCTCCACCGAGGCGGCGGGACTCCTCGCCGTGATTCCACCCTTCACTGTGGTGGCGGCGGAGCGGGCGAAGCTATACCACATCGCCCGCTCCTTCCGCCGCCCGCCGGGGGTGGAACTCACGCGCGAGGAGGAGGAGGAGCTCGAGGGCCAGAATCGCCAGGCCCGGACGGAAAGTTTATCGGAGTGGAGGGCGCTGCTAACGCCCTCCACACGTCCGATTGTCCGGGCCCTCCTGCCCATATTTTATATATGGTGCGGGAGGCGGGGAAGGTTGACCTTCCGCCTCACGCAGGTGCTCTCCGGCCACGGCTGTTTTGGAGAGTACCTGCACAGAATGGGGCGGGAGCCGACGGCGCAGTGCCACCACTGCGGCGAAGATGTCGACACGGCGCGGCACACTCTGGAGGAGTGCCCTGCTTGGGCCGGGCCGCGCCGTGTCCTGCGAGCCGCAGTGGGCGGGTGGGACCTCGCGCTGTCGACCGTGGTCGACCACATGGTCGACAGCGTGGGGTCGTGGAATGCGGTGGCCTCCTTCTGTGAGGTAGTAATGACCCAGAAGGAGGCCGCCGAGCGGGCCCGGGAGCGGGACCCGGGCTCCGCGAGGAGGGTGTGGGCGCGGGGACGACCCCCGCGCCGACGTGTGCCCCCCCGGATGGGGGCGGAAAGGGCAGGGAGGGCGCGGGGGTCTCCCCCGCGCCAACGTGTGCCCCCGGTTGTGGGGGGCGGAGTGGGGCTGGCGCGGGGAGTCTCCCCGCGCCCTGTTATGCCCCCACAACTGGGGGCGGTGAACTCGGGGGCCCGGGGTGTGAGCTGACCCGGGCCCCCGGGGGGGAGCATAGCTCCCCCCGTGATAGGCCGACACCCCCCGGGTTAGTTTCCCGGTGTAGGGGGGTGTCGGTCCGTCCCTCCCCGATTGGTGAGGGGGATCCGTGGGGGGTATTGGGTGAGGAAGGGTCGGGGCGTGCCGGATCACGCCTCCGACGGCCCTTCCTTCCGGTGGCGGCGTCTTCCTGCCTCGGCCGGGGCTGGTTCCTTCGGGATACCGGCCCCGAGCGGGGCATGAAGACTCCGGGAGCTGTGGGCGGACCGAGCTGGGGCTCGGGAAGCTCAATCCGAAGGCTCCAGGGATGGGGACACCGGGCGGGTCCCTCCGCCCGGGGTCTTATAGCGTAGGCAGTGGGGGAGGTTAACCCCTCCCCCGGGGTATGATGATAGCTGGGGGGTGTCCTGTTGAGTACTCGCGTGATCCAGGCACCTCCCGTGTAGCTTAGGTGGGCGTGAGGTTTTGTAGTGGGTAGTCTCCGGGGGCTCGCCCCCGGGGAGAATCCCACATAACCCCGGCTTCCCCCAGGGAGTCGGGGTATGTATAAAACATTTCCTCACGATAAAAAAAAAAAAAAAAAAAAAAAGGGATAGGATAGGATTGAGGATAGGATAGCATAGAGGATAGGATTGAGGATAGGATAGGATAGAGGATAGGATAGGATAGAGGATAGGATAGGAAAGAGGATAGGATAGGATAGAGGATAGGATAGGATAGAGGATAGGTTAGGATAGAGGATAGAATGGGATATAGGATAGGATAGGATAGAGGATAGTATATGATAGAGTATAAAATAGGATAGGGGACAGGATAGGATAGAGGATAGGATAGGATAGAGGATAGGACAGGATAGTGAATAGGATAGGATAGAGGATAAGATAGGGGATTGGGTAGGGTAGAGGATAGGATAGGATAGAGGATAGGATAGGATAGAGAATAGGATAGGATAGAGGATAGGATAGGATAGAGGATAGGATAGGATAGGACAGGGGTTAGGATAGGATAGAGGATAGGATAGGATAGAGGATAGGATAGGATAGGATATAGGATAGGATAGAGGATAGGATAGGATAGGACAGGGGTTAGGATAGGATAGAGGATAGGATAGGATAGAGGATAGGATAGGATATGATGTAGGATAGGATAGGATAGGATACAGGATAGGATAGGACAGATGATAGGATAGGATAGAGGATAGGATAGGAAAGAGGATAGGATAGGATAGAGGATGGGATTGGATAGAGGATACGATTGGATAGACGATAGGATAGGATGGAGGATTGGATAGGATAGAGGATAGTATATGATAGAGTATAATATAGGATAGGGGACAGGATAGGATAGAGGATAGGATAGGATAGAGGATAGGATAGGAGAGGATAGAGTATAGGATAGGATAGGGGACAGGATATGATAGAGGATAGGATAGGATAGAGGATAGGATAGGATAGAGGGCCGGATAGGATAGAGCATGGGATACGATAGAGGATAGGATAGGATAGAGGATAGTATAGAGGATAGGATAGGATAGAGGATGGGATAGGATAGAGGATAGGATACGATAGAGGATAGGATAGGATAGGATAGGGGATACGATAGGATTGAGGATAGGATAGCATAGAGGATAGGATTGAGGATAGGATAGGATAGAGGATAGGATAGGATAGAGGATAGGATAGGATAGAGTATAGGATAGGATAGAGGATAGGATAGGAAAGAGGATAGGATAGGATAGAGGATGGGATTGGATAGAGGATACGATAGGATAGACGATAGGATAGGATAGAGGATTGGATAGGATAGAGGATAGTATATGATAGAGTATAATATAGGATAGGGGACAGGATAGGATAGAGGATAGGATAGGATAGAGGATAGGACAGGATAGTGAATAGGATAGGATAGAGGATAAGATAGGGGATTGGGTAGGGTAGAGGATACGATAGGATAGAGGATATTATAGGATACAGGATAGGATAGGATAGAGGATGGTATAGGGTAGAGGATAGGATAGGATACAGGATAGGATAGGATAGAGGATATTATAGGATAGGGTAGTGGATAGGATAGTATAGAGGATATTATAGGATAGAGGATAGGATAGAGGATAGCATAGAGGATAGGATAGGATAGAGGGTAGGACAGGATAGAGGATGGGACAGGATAGAGAATATGATAGGATAGAGGATAAGATAGGGGATTGGATAGGGTAGAGGATAGGATAGGATAGAGAATATTATAGGATAGAGTATAGGATAGGATAGAGGATATTATAGGATAGAGGATACGATAGGATAGGGGATAGGATAGGACAGAGGATACGATAGAATAGAGGATAGGATAGGATACAGGATAGGATAGGATAGAGGATATTATAGGATAGAGTATAGGATAGATGATTGGATACGATAGAGGATATTATAGGATAGACGATAGGATAGGATAGAGGATGGGATAGGATAGAGGATACGATAGGATAGAGGATGTGATAGGATAGAGGATACGATAGGATAGAGGATACGATACGATCGAGGATACGATACGATCGAGGATAGGTTAGGATGGAGGATAGGATAGGATAGAGGATAGGATAGGATAGAGGATATTATAGGATAGAGGATATGATAGGATAGAGGATAGGTTAGGATAGAGGATAGGATAGGATGGAGGATAGGATAGGATAGAGGATACGATAGGATAGAGGATAGGATAGGATAGACTATAATATAGGATAGAGGATATTATAGGACAGAGGATAGGATAGGGGATTGGATAGGATTGAGGATAGGATAGAGGATAGGATAGGATAGAGGACAGAATAGGATTGAGGATAGGATAGGAAAGAGGATAGGATTGGATAGGAGATAGGATAGGATATAGGATTGGATATGATAGAGGGTAGGATAGGATAGAGGATAGGATAGGATAGAGGATAGGATAGGATAGAGGATAGGATAGGATAGATGATAGGATAGGATAGAGGATAGGATAGAATAGAGGATAGGATAGCATAGAGGATAGGATAGGATAGAGGATAGGATAGGATAGAGGATAAGATAGTATAGAGGATAGGATAGGATGGAGGATAGGATAGGATAGAGGATACGATAGGATAGAGGATAGGATAGGATAGAGGATAGGATATAGGATTGGATATGATAGAGGATAGGATACTATAAGGGATAGGATAGGATTGAGGATAGGATAGGATAGAGGATAGGATAGGATAGAGGATATTATAAGATATAGGATATGATAGGATAGAGGATATTATAGGATAGAGGATAGGATAGGATAGAGGATAGGATAGGATATGGGATACGATAGGATTGAGGATAGGATAGCATAGAGGATAGGATTGAGGATAGGATAGGATAGAGGATAGGATAGGATAGAGGATAGGATAGGAAAGAGGATAGGATAGGATAGAGGATAGGATAGGATAGAGGATAGGTTAGGATAGAGGACAGGATGGGATATAGGATAGGATAGGATAGAGGATAGAATACGATAGAGGATGGGATTGGATAGAGGATACGATAGGATAGAGGATAGGATAGGATAGAGGATTGGATAGGATAGAGGATAGTATATGATAGAGTATAAAATAGGATAGGGGACAGGATAGGATAGAGGATAGGATAGGATAGAGGATAGGACAGGATAGTGAATAGGATAGGATAGAGGATAAGATAGAGGATTGGGTAGGGTAGAGGATAGGATAGGATAGAGGATAGGATAGGATAGAGAATAGGATAGGATAGAGGATAGGATAGGATAGAGGATAGGATAGGATAGGATACAGGATAGGATAGGACAGGGGTTAGGATAGGATAGAGGATAGGATAGGATAGAGGATAGGATAGGATAGGATATAGGATAGGATAGGATAGGATACAGGATAGGATAGGACAGAGGATAGGATAGGATAGAGTATAGGATAGCAAAGAGGATATTATAGGATATAGGATAGGATAGGATAGAGGATAGAATAGAAGATAGGATAGAGGATTGGATAGGATAGAGGATAGGATAGTATAGAGGACAGTATTGGATAGAGTATAGGATAGGATAGGGGACATGATATGATAGAGGATAGGATAGGATAGAGGATTGGATAAGATAGAGGATAGGATAGGATAGAGGATAGTATAGGATAGAGTATAGGATAGGATAGGGGATAGGATAGGATAGGATAGGGGATACGATAGGATTGAGGATAGGATAGCATAGAGGATAGGATTGAGGATAGGATAGGATAGAGGATAGGATAGGATAGAGGATAGGATAGGATAGTGGATAGGATAGGATAGAGGATAGGATAGGAAAGAGGATAGGATAGGATAGAGGATGGGATTGGATAGAGGATACGATAGGATAGACGATAGGATAGGATAGAGGATTGGATAGGATAGAGGATAGTATATGATAGAGTATAATATAGGATAGGGGACAGGATAGGATAGAGGATAGGATAGGATAGAGGATAGGCCAGGATAGTGAATAGGATAGGATAGAGGATAAGATAGGGGATTGGGTAGGGCAGAGGATACGATAGGATAGAGGATATTATAGGATACAGGATAGGATAGGATAGAGGATGGTATAGGGTAGAGGATAGGATAGGATACAGGATAGGATAGGATAGAGGATATTATAGGATAGGGTAGTGGATAGGATAGTATAGAGGATATTATAGGATAGAGGATAGGATAGAGGAAAGCATAGAGGATAGGATAGGATAGAGGGTAGGACGGGATAGAGGATGGGACAGGATAGAGAATATGATAGGATAGAGGATAAGATAGGGGATTGGATAGGGTAGAGGATAGGATAGGATAGAGGATATTATAGGATAGAGTATAGGATAGGATAGAGGATATTATAGGATAGAGGATACGATAGGATAGGGGATAGGATAGGACAGAGGATACGATAGAATAGAGGATAGGATAGGATACAGGATAGGATAGGATAGAGGATATTATAGGATAGAGTATAGGATAGATGATTGGATAGGATAGAGGATATTATAGGATAGACGATAGGATAGGATAGAGGATGGGATAGGATAGAGGATACGATAGGATAGAGGATGTGATAGGATAGAGGATACGATAGAATAGAGGATACGATACGATCGAGGATAGGTTAGGATGGAGGATAGGATAGGATAGAGGATAGGATAGGATAGAGGATATTATAGGATAGAGGATATGATAGGATAGAGGATAGGTTAGGATAGAGGATAGGATAGGATGGAGGATAGGATAGGATAGAGGATACGATAGGATAGAGGATAGGATAGGATAGACTATAATATAGGATAGAGGGTATTATAGGACAGAGGATAGGATAGGGGATTGGATAGGATTGAGGATAGGATAGAGGATAGGATAGGATAGAGGACAGAATAGGATTGAGGATAGGATAGGAAAGAGGATAGGATTGGATAGGAGATAGGATAGGATATAGGATTGGATATCATAGAGGGTAGGATAGGATAGACGATAGGATAGGATAGAGGATAGGATAGGATAGAGGATAGGATAGGATAGAGGATAGGATAGGATAGAGGATAGGATAGGATAGAGGATAGGATAGAATAGAGGATAGGATAGCATAGAGGATAGGATAGGATAGAGGATAGGATAGGATAGAGGATAAGATAGTATAGAGGATAGGATAGGATGGAGGATAGGATAGGATAGAGGATACGATAGGATAGAGGATAGGATAGGATAGAGGATAGGATATAGGATTGGATATGATAGAGGATAGGATACTATAAGGGATAGGATAGGATTGAGGATAGGATAGGATAGAGGATAGGATAGGATAGAGGATAGGATAGATGATTGGATAGGATAGATCATATTATAGGATAGAGGATATGATAGGATAGAGGATAGGTTAGGATAGAGGATAGGATAGGATGGAGGATAGGATAGGATAGAGGATACGATAGGATAGAGGATACGATACGATCGAGGATAGGTTAGGATGGAGGATAGGATAGGATAGAGGATAGGATAGCATAGAGGATAAGATAGGGGATTGGATAGAATAGAGGATAGTATAGGGTAGAGGATATTATAGGATACAGGATAGTATAGGATAGAGGATAGGATAGGATAGAGGATAGGATAGGATAGAGGATAGGATAGGTTAGAGGATAGTATAGGATAGACAAAAGGATAGGATAAGATAGAGGGCAGGATAGGACAGAGGGTAGGATAGGATAGAGTATAGGATAGGATAGCGGAGAGGATAGAGGATTGGGTAGGATAGAGGATAGGATAGGATTGAGGATCGGATAGGATTGAGGATAGGATAGGGTTGAGGATAGGATAGGATAGAGGATATGATAGGATAGAGGATAGGATAGAGGATAGGATAGAGGATAGGATAGAGGATAGGATAGAGGATAGGATAGAGGATAGGATAGAGGATAGGATAGAGGATAGGTTAGGATAGAGGATAAGATAGGATAGAGGATAGGATAGGATAGAGGATACAATAGGATAGAGGATTGGATAGGATAGAGGATAGGATAGGATAGAGGAGAGGATAGGATTGAGGATAGGATAGGGTTGAGCATAGGATAGGATAGAGGATATGATTGGTTAGAGGATAGGATAGAGGATAGGATAGAGGATAGGATAGGGGATAGGATAGGATAGAGGATAAGATAGGATAGAGGATAGGATACGATAGAGGATAGGATAGGAAAGAGGATAGGATAGGATAGATTATAGGATAGGATAGAGGATAGGATAGGACAGAGGATAGGATAGGATAGAGGATAGGATAGGATAGAGGATAGGATAGGATAGGGGATACGATACGATTGAGGATAGGATAGCATAGAGGATAGGATTGAGGATAGGATAGGATAGAGGATAGGATAGGATAGAGGATAGGATAGGATAGAGGATAGGATAGGATAGAGGATAGGATAGGATAGAGGATAGGATAGGATAGAGGATAGGATAGGATAGAGGATAGGATAGGATAGAGGATAGGATAGGATAGGAAAGAGGATAGGATAGGATAGAGGATGGGATTGGATAGAGGATACGATAGGATAGACGATAGGATAGGATAGAGGATTGGATAGGATAGAGGATTGGATAGGATAGAGGATAGTATATGATAGAGTATAATATAGGATAGGGGACAGGATAGGATAGAGGATAGGATAGGATAGAGGATAGAACAGGATAGTGAATAGGATAGGATAGAGGATAAGATAGGTGATTGGGTAGGGTAGAGGATACGATAGGATAGAGGATATTATAGGATACAGGATAGGATAGGATAGAGGATGGTATAGGGTAGAGGATAGGATAGGATACAGGATAGGATAGGATAGAGGATATTATAGGATAGGGTAGTGGATAGGATAGTATAGAGGATATTATAGGATAGAGGATAGGATAGAGGATAGCATAGAGGATAGGATAGGATAGAGGGTAGGACAGGATAGAGGATGGGACAGGATAGAGAATATGATAGGATAGAGGATAAGATAGGGGATTGGATAGGGTAGAGGATAGGATAGGATAGAGGATATTATAGGATAGAGTATAGGATAGGATAGAGGATATTATAGGATAGAGGATACGATAGGATAGGGGATAGGATAGGACAGAGGATACGATAGAATAGAGGATAGGATAGGATACAGGATAGGATAGGATAGAGGATATTATAGGATAGAGTATAGGATAGATGATTGGATAGGATAGAGGATATTATAGGATAGACGATAGGATAGGATAGAGGATGGGATAGGATAGAGGATACGATAGGATAGAGGATGTGATAGGATAGAGGATACGATAGGATAGAGGATACGATACGATCGAGGATAGGTTAGGATGGAGGATAGGATAGGATAGAGGATAGGATAGGATAGATCATATTATAGGATAGAGGATATGATAGGATAGAGGATAGGTTAGGATAGAGGATAGGATAGGATGGAGGATAGGATAGGATAGAGGATACGATAGGATAGAGGATAGGATAGGATAGACTATAATATAGGATAGAGGATATTATAGGACAGAGGATAGGATAGGGGATTGGATAGGATTGAGGATAGGATAGAGGATAGGATAGGATAGAGGACAGAATAGGATTGAGGATAGGATAGGAAAGAGGATAGGATTGGATAGGAGATAGGATAGGATATAGGATTGGATATGATAGAGGGTAGGATAGGATAGAGGATAGGATAGGATAGCGGATAGGATAGGATAGAGGATAGGATAGGATAGAGGATAGGATAGAATAGAGGATAGGATAGCATAGAGGATAGGATAGGATAGAGGATAGGATAGGATAGAGGATAAGATAGTGTAGAGGATAGGATAGGATGGAGGATAGGATAGGATAGAGGATACGATAGGATAGAGGATAGGATAGGATAGAGGATAGGATATAGGATTGGATATGATAGAGGATAGGATACTATAAGGGATAGGATAGGATTGAGGATAGGATAGGATAGAGGATGAAGGGGGGCAAGTCCCGGGACTCGCCCTCAGGGTACCGGCCAATTTGTCTGCTGGACGAGGCGGGGAAGTTGTTCGAGCGCGTACTCGTTGGACGCCTCGTCCGGCACCTGTCGGCGGGAGGGGTCCCCGATCTGAGCGGGGTTCAATTCGGCTTTCGGGAGGGTCTCTCCACCGTCGACGCTATTCGGCGGGTGAGGGCTCTCTCGGAGGCCTGTACGAGGGGGGGCGGTGTTGCGTTGGCGATATCCTTGGATATCGCTAACGCGTTCAACACCGTCCCCTGGGATCGGATAATGGAGGCCCTGGTCTTCCACCGGGTGCCTCTGTATCTCAGAAGGGTGATCGGGAGCTATCTCTCCGACAGGGGTATAGAGTATCCCGGCCGGTACGGGATGATGCGCAGGGGCGTCGTGCGCGGGGTTCCGCAGGGCTCGGTGTTGGGCCCGTTGCTGTGGAATCTTGCGTACGATCGCGTCCTGCGGGAGGAGATGCCTCCCGGGGTCAGCCTGACGTGTTACGCCGACGACACGCTGGTATTGGCCACCGGGAGGTATGCGAAGGAGGCCATCTGCCTGGCGGAGCGCGGCGCGTGGCGCGCGGTGCGCGCGATCCGGTCGCTGGGCCTAGAGGTGTCCGTCGAGAAAACCAGGGCCATGTGGTTTCTCCGCTCGGCCCGGTTGGCGGCGCCTCCCCAGTGCTGGATCTGCGTGGGGGAGGGGATGGTCAGGGTCGGGTCCCAGATGCGGTACCTGGGACTCGAGCTTGACGGCCGGTGGCGTTTTGACCGCCACATTGAGTCGCTGGCGCCCCGGGCGGAGAGGGCGACCGCTGCGCTCGGTCGCCTTCTCCCGAATCTCGGGGGACCCTGTGGACGGGTGCGTCGTCTGTTCGCGGTGGTGGTGCGAGTTTTGGTCCTGTACGGAGCCCCTGTATGGGCGCACGATGTCTTGGCTAGGGGGCGCAGTGGCGGCACACGGTCGCTGCTGCGTCGCATCGAGCGCAGGCTGGCCATAGGCATCGTGCGGGGGTACCGCACCATTTCATACGCGACGGCGATGGTGATGTCGGGGCTGATCCCCCTCGAGCTGGAGGCCCGCGTGTTGGCGGATGTGCATACGCACTCCAGGGAACTCCGGCTCCGGGGGGTGGCCCCGGATCAGGCGCGGCTCATGGTGGATGAGCTCAGGCGACATGCTCGGCGGCACGCAGCCCGGGAGTGGCGCGATAGCCTTCCCGGGACGAGGGAGGGCGAGAGGCGGGCCGTTCGGGCCATCCTCCCGGTGTTCGATCAATGGAACAGGGGATGGATGGGGCATAGGGTCTCCTACCGTGTGACGCAGGTGATGAGCGGGCACGGGTGCTTCGGCGACTACCTGTGTCGCATCGGGAGGGAGACCGAGGAGGCGTGTCACCACTGCGGCGAGCCGCGGGACACGGCGCAACACACTCTGGAGGAGTGTCCGGCATGGGGGGGAGAGCGCCGTGCCCTGCGGCGCGCGGTGGGCCACGACCTCTCGCTCCCGGCTGTCGTCGCTGCGGCAGCCGGTGGCGAGGAGGCGTGGAGGGGGTTCGCTTCCTTCTGTGAGCGGGTTATGCTGCGGAAGGAGGCTGCGGAACGGGATCGGGAGCGTAATCACGATCCCGGCCGAAGGGGGGGGAGGCGGCGCAGGGTACGCCCCGGGGGCGTACCCCCGTTGCGACGCCTCTGACGCGAGCGGGGACGCCCTTCATGATCTCGAGGCGGGGGATCGGATATCCCCTTACACTCGGTCACCAACGGCGTCCCCGGAGGCCGCCGGGCATCTCGAGCGGGGGCTCGGATGCTCATCGGGCGGCCTAACAGGGGGGAAGGCGCCACGTCGTCCGTTGCGTGGTGCCTTCGGATAGAGTAGGTACGGGAGGGGGCCGCGTCCCCCCCTGGGTGGTATGCTAAGGCGGGGGCACACCGGATTGACATGCGCGCGCAGAGCACGGGTGCCCCCAGGAGTCTAGGGACGGACGGGGAGGAGTTAGTGGGTATACTCGGCGTTGCACCAACCAGCCGAGGAGTCCCACATAACCCGGACCACCCCCCCCCCGGGGGGGTTCGGGTATCCGTAACGAGATTACCTCCTCGGAAAAAAAAAAAAAAAAAAAAAAAAAAAAAAAAAAATAGGATAGGATAGAGGATAGGATAGATGATTGGATAGGATAGAGGATATTATAGGATAGACGATAGGATAGGATAGAGGATGGGATAGGATAGAGGATACGATAGGATAGAGGATGTGATAGGATAGAGGATACGATAGAGTAGAGGATACGATACGATCGAGGCTAGGTTAGGATGGAGGATAGGATAGGATAGAGGATAGCATAGCATAGAGGATAAGATAGGGGATTGGATAGGATAGAGGATAGGATAGAGGATTGGATAGGATAGAGGATAGGATAGAGGATGGGATAGGATAGAGGATACGATAGGATAGAGGATGTGATAGGATAGAGGATACGATAGAATAGAGGATTCTATAGGATAGAGGATGGGATAGAGGATAGGATAGGATAGGGGATTGGATAGGATAGAGGTTAGGATAGGATAGAGGATAGGATAGGATAGAGGATAGGATAGGATAGGATACAGGATAGGATAGGATAGGATACAGGATAGGATAGGACAGAGGATAGGATAGGATAGAGTATAGGATAGGATACAGGATAGGATAGGATAGGATAGAGGATAGGATAGGATAGAGGATAGGATAGGTTAGAGGATAGTATAGGATAGACAAAAGGATAGGATAAGATAGAGGGCAGGATAGGACAGAGGGTAGGATAGGATAGAGTATAGGATAGGATAGCGGAGAGGATAGAGGATTGGGTAGGATAGAGGATAGGATAGGATTGAGGATCGGATAGGATTGAGGATAGGATAGGGTTGAGGATAGGATAGGATAGAGGATATGATAGGATAGAGGATAGGATAGAGGATAGGATAGAGGATAGGATAGAGGATAGGATAGAGGATAGGATAGAGGATAGGATAGAGGATAGGATAGAGGATAGGATAGAGGATAGGTTAGGATAGAGGATAAGATAGGATAGAGGATAGGATAGGATAGAGGATACAATAGGATAGAGGATTGGATAGGATAGAGGATAGGATAGGATAGAGGATAGGATAGGATTGAGGATAGGATAGGGTTGAGGATAGGATAGGATAGAGGATATGATTGGTTAGAGGATAGGATAGAGGATAGGATAGGGGATAGGATAGGATAGAGGATACGATAGGATAGAGGATATTATAGGATAGACGATAGGATAGGATAGAGGATGGGATAGGATAGAGGATAGGATAGGATAGAGGATAGGATAGGATAGAGGATAGGATAGGATAGAGGATAGGATAGGATAGGGGATAGGATAGCATAGAGGATAGGATTGAGGATAGGATAGGATAGAGGATAGGATAGGATAGAGGATAGGATAGGATAGAGGATAGGATAGGATAGAGGATAGGATAGGATAGAGGATAGGATAGGAAAGAGGATAGGATAGGATAGAGGATGGGATTGGATAGAGGATACGATAGGATAGACGATAGGATAGGATAGAGGATTGGATAGGATAGAGGATAGTATATGATAGAGTATAATATAGGATAGGGGACAGGATAGGATAGAGGATAGGATAGGATAGAGGATAGGACAGGATAGTGAATAGGATAGGATAGAGGATAAGATAGGGGATTGTGTAGGGTAGAGGATACGATAGGATAGAGGATATTATAGGATACAGGATAGGATAGGATAGAGGATAGTATAGGGTAGAGGATAGGATAGGATACAGGATAGGAAAGGATAGAGGATATTATAGGATAGAGGATAGGATAGGGTAGTGGATAGGATAGTATAGAGGATATTATAGGATAGAGGATAGGATAGGATAGAGGATAGGATAGAGGATAGGATAGAGGATAGGATAGGATAGAGGGTAGGACAGGATAGAGGATAGGACAGGATAGTGAATAGGATAGGATAGAGGATAAGATAGAGGATTGGGTAGGGTAGAGGATAGGATAGGATAGAGGATATTATAGGATAGAGTATAGGATAGGATAGGGGACAGGATATGATAGAGGATAGGATAGGATAGAGGATAGGATAGGATAGAGGGCCGGATAGGATAGAGGATGGGATACGATAGAGGATAGGATAGGATAGAGGATAATATAGAGGATAGGATAGGATAGAGGATGGGATAGGATAGAGGATAGGATACGATAGAGGATAGGATAGGAAAGAGGATAGGATAGGATAGATTATAGGATAGGATAGAGGATATGATAGGATAGAGGATAGGATAGGATAGAGGATAGGATAGGATAGAGGATAGGATAGGATAGAGGATAGGATAGGATAGGATAGGGGATACGATAGGATTGAGGATAGGATAGCATAGAGGATAGGATTGAGGATAGGATAGGATAGAGGATAGGATAGGATAGAGGATAGGATAGGATAGAGGATAGGATAGGATAGAGGATAGGATAGGATAGAGGATAGGATAGGATAGAGGATAGGATAGGATAGAGGATAGGATAGGATAGAGGATAGGATAGGAAAGAGGATAGGATAGGATAGAGGATGGGATTGGATAGAGGATACGATAGGATAGACGATAGGATAGGATAGAGGATTGGATAGGATAGAGGATAGTATATGATAGAGTATAATATAGGATAGGGGACAGGATAGGATAGAGGATAGGATAGGATAGAGGATAGGACAGGATAGTGAATAGGATAGGATAGAGGATAAGATAGGGGATTGGGTAGGGTAGAGGATAGGATAGGATAGAGGATAGGATAGGATAGAGAATAGGATAGGATAGAGGATAGGATAGGATAGAGGATAGGATAGGATAGGATACAGGATAGGATAGGACAGGGGTTAGGATAGGATAGAGGATAGGATAGGATAGAGGATAGGATAGGATAGGATATAGGATAGGATAGGATAGGATACAGGATAGGATAGGACAGAGGATAGGATAGGATAGAGTATAGGATAGCAAAGAGGATATTATAGGATATAGGATAGGATAGGATAGAGGATAGAATAGAAGATAGGATAGAGGATTGGATAGGATAGAGGATAGGATAGTATAGAGGACAGTATTGGATAGAGTATAGGATAGGATAGGGGACATGATATGATAGAGGATAGGATAGGATAGAGGATTGGATAAGATAGAGGATAGGATAGGATAGAGGGTAGTATAGGATAGAGTATAGGATAGGATAGGGGATAGGATAGGATAGGATAGGGGATACGATAGGATAGGATACAGGATAGGATAGGACAGAGGATAGGATAGGATAGAGTATAGGATAGGATACAGGATAGGATAGGATAGGATAGAGGATAGGATAGGATAGAGGATAGGATAGGTTAGAGGATAGTATAGGATAGACAAAAGGATAGGATAAGATAGAGGGCAGGATAGGACAGAGGGTAGGATAGGATAGAGTATAGGATAGGATAGCGGAGAGGATAGAGGATTGGGTAGGATAGAGGATAGGATAGGATTGAGGATCGGATAGGATTGAGGATAGGATAGGGTTGAGGATAGGATAGGATAGAGGATATGATAGGATAGAGGATAGGATAGAGGATAGGATAGAGGATAGGATAGAGGATAGGATAGAGGATAGGATAGAGGATAGGATAGAGGATAGGATAGAGGATAGGATAGAGGATAGGTTAGGATAGAGGATAAGATAGGATAGAGGATAGGATAGGATAGAGGATACAATAGGATAGAGGATTGGATAGGATAGAGGATAGGATAGGATAGAGGATAGGATAGGATTGAGGATAGGATAGGGTTGAGGATAGGATAGGATAGAGGATATGATTGGTTAGAGGATAGGATAGAGGATAGGATAGGGGATAGGATAGGATAGAGGATACGATAGGATAGAGGATATTATAGGATAGACGATAGGATAGGATAGAGGATGGGATAGGATAGAGGATAGGATAGGATAGAGGATAGGATAGGATAGAGGATAATATAGAGGATAGGATAGGATAGAGGATGGGATAGGATAGAGGATAGGATACGATAGAGGATAGGATAGGAAAGAGGATAGGATAGGATAGATTATAGGATAGGATAGAGGATATGATAGGATAGAGGATAGGATAGGATAGAGGATAGGATAGGATAGAGGATAGGATAGGATAGAGGATAGGATAGGATAGGATAGGGGATACGATAGGATTGAGGATAGGATAGCATAGAGGATAGGATTGAGGATAGGATAGGATAGAGGATAGGATAGGATAGAGGATAGGATAGGATAGAGGATAGGATAGGATAGAGGATAGGATAGGATAGAGGATAGGATAGGATAGAGGATAGGATAGGATAGAGGATAGGATAGGATAGAGGATAGGATAGGAAAGAGGATAGGATAGGATAGAGGATAAGATAGTATAGAGGATAGGATAGGATAGAGGATAGGATAGGATAGAGGATACGATAGGATAGAGGATAGGATAGGATAGAGGATAGGATATAGGATTGGATATGATAGAGGATAGGATACTATAAGGGATAGGATAGGATTGAGGATAGGATAGGATAGAGGATAGGATAGATGATTGGATAGGATAGAGGATATTATAGGATAGACGATAGGATAGGATAGAGGATGGGATAGGATAGAGGATACGATAGGATAGAGGATGTGATAGGATAGAGGATACGATAGAGTAGAGGATACGATACGATCGAGGCTAGGTTAGGATGGAGGATAGGATAGGATAGAGGATAGCATAGCATAGAGGATAAGATAGGGGATTGGATAGGATAGAGGATAGGATAGGGGATTGGATAGGATAGAGGATAGGATAGAGGATGGGATAGGATAGAGGATACGATAGGATAGAGGATGTGATAGGATAGAGGATACGATAGAATAGAGGATTCTATAGGATAGAGGATGGGATAGAGGATAGGATAGGATAGGGGATTGGATAGGATAGAGGTTAGGATAGGATAGAGGATAGGATAGGATAGAGGATAGGATAGGATAGGATACAGGATAGGATAGGATAGGATACAGGATAGGATAGGACAGAGGATAGGATAGGATAGAGTATAGGATAGGATACAGGATAGGATAGGATAGGATAGAGGATAGGATAGGATAGAGGATAGGATAGGTTAGAGGATAGTATAGGATAGACAAAAGGATAGGATAAGATAGAGGGCAGGATAGGACAGAGGGTAGGATAGGATAGAGTATAGGATAGGATAGCGGAGAGGATAGAGGATTGGGTAGGATAGAGGATAGGATAGGATTGAGGATCGGATAGGATTGAGGATAGGATAGGGTTGAGGATAGGATAGGATAGAGGATATGATAGGATAGAGGATAGGATAGAGGATAGGATAGAGGATAGGATAGAGGATAGGATAGAGGATAGGATAGAGGATAGGATAGAGGATAGGTTAGGATAGAGGGTAAGATAGGATAGAGGATAGGATAGGATAGAGGATACAATAGGATACAGGATTGGATAGGATAGAGGATAGGATAGGATAGAGGATAGGATAGGATTGAGGATAGGATAGGGTTGAGGATAGGATAGGATAGAGGATATGATTGGTTAGAGGATAGGATAGAGGATAGGATAGGGGATAGGATAGGATAGAGGATGCGATAGGATAGAGGATATTATAGGATAGACGATAGGATAGGATAGAGGATGGGATAGGATAGAGGATAGGATAGGATAGAGGATAGGATAGGATAGAGGATAGGATAGGATAGAGGATAGGATAGGATAGGGGATAGGATAGCATAGAGGATAGGATTGAGGATAGGATAGGATAGAGGATAGGATAGGATAGAGGATAGGATAGGATAGAGGATAGGATAGGATAGAGGATAGGATAGGATAGAGGATAGGATAGGAAAGAGGATAGGATAGGATAGAGGATGGGATTGGATAGAGGATACGATAGGATAGACGATAGGATAGGATAGAGGATTGGATAGGATAGAGGATAGTATATGATAGAGTATAATATAGGATAGGGGACAGGATAGGATAGAGGATAGGATAGGATAGAGGATAGGACAGGATAGTGAATAGGATAGGATAGAGGATAAGATAGGGGATTGTGTAGGGTAGAGGATACGATAGGATAGAGGATATTATAGGATACAGGATAGGATAGGATAGAGGATAGTATAGGGTAGAGGATAGGATAGGATACAGGATAGGAAAGGATAGAGGATATTATAGGATAGAGGATAGGATAGGGTAGTGGATAGGATAGTATAGAGGATATTATAGGATAGAGGATAGGATAGGATAGAGGAAAGGATAGAGGATAGGATAGAGGATAGGATAGGATAGAGGATAGGATAGGAAAGAGGATAGGATAGGATAGAGGATGGGATTGGATAGAGGATACGATAGGATAGACGATAGGATAGGATAGAGGATTGGATAGGATAGAGGATAGTATATGATAGAGTATAATATAGGATAGGGGACAGGATAGGATAGAGGATAGGATAGGATAGAGGGTAGGACAGGATAGAGGATAGGACAGGATAGTGAATAGGATAGGATAGAGGATAGGATAGGATAGGATAGGGGATACGATAGGATTGAGGATAGGATAGCATAGAGGATAGGATTGAGGATAGGATAGGATAGAGGATAGGATAGGATAGAGGATAGGATAGGATAGAGGATAGGATAGGATAGAGGATAGGATAGGATAGAGGATAGGATAGGATAGAGGATAGGATATGATAGAGTATAATATAGGATAGGGGACAGGATAGGATAGAGGATAGGATAGGATAGAGGGCCGGATAGGATAGAGGATGGGATACGATAGAGGATAGGATAGGATAGAGGATAATATAGAGGATAGGATAGGATAGAGGATGGGATAGGATAGAGGATAGGATACGATAGAGGATAGGATAGGAAAGAGGATAGGATAGGATAGATTATAGGATAGGATAGAGGATAGGATAGGATAGAGGATAGGATAGGATAGAGGATAGGATAGGATAGAGGATAGGATAGGATAGGATAGGGGATACGATAGGATTGAGGATAGGATAGCATAGAGGATAGGATTGAGGATAGGATAGGATAGAGGATAGGATAGGATAGAGGATAGGATAGGATAGAGGATAGGATAGGATAGAGGATAGGATAGGATAGAGGATAGGATAGGATAGAGGATAGGATAGGATAGAGGATAGGATAGGATAGAGGATAGGATAGGATAGAGGATAGGATAGGAAAGAGGATAGGATAGGATAGAGGATGGGATTGGATAGAGGATACGATAGGATAGACGATAGGATAGGATAGAGGATTGGATAGGATAGAGGATAGTATATGATAGAGTATAATATAGGATAGGGGACAGGATAGGATAGAGGATAGGATAGGATAGAGGATAGGACAGGATAGTGAATAGGATAGGATAGAGGATAAGATAGGGGATTGGGTAGGGTAGAGGATAGGATAGGATAGAGGATAGGATAGGATAGACAATAGGATAGGATAGAGGATATGATAGGATAGAGGATAGGATAGGATAGGATACAGGATAGGATAGGACAGGGGTTAGGATAGGATAGAGGATAGGATAGGATAGAGGATAGGATAGGATAGGATATAGGATAGGATAGGATAGGATACAGGATAGGATAGGACAGAGGATAGGATAGGATAGAGTATAGGATAGCAAAGAGGATATTATAGGATATAGGATAGGATAGGATAGAGGATAGAATAGAAGATAGGATAGAGGATTGGATAGGATAGAGGATAGGATAGTATAGAGGACAGTATTGGATAGAGTATAGGATAGGATAGGGGACATGATATGATAGAGGATAGGATAGGATAGAGGATTGGATAAGATAGAGGATAGGATAGGATAGAGGATAGTATAGGATAGAGTATAGGATAGGATAGGGGATAGGATAGGATAGGATAGGGGATACGATAGGATTGAGGATAGGATAGCATAGAGGATAGGATTGAGGATAGGATAGGATAGAGGATAGGATAGGATAGAGGATAGGATAGGATAGTGGATAGGATAGGATAGAGGATAGGATAGGATAGAGGATAGGATAGGAAAGAGGATAGGATAGGATAGAGGATGGGATTGGATAGAGGATACGATAGGATAGACGATAGGATAGGATAGAGGATTGGATAGGATAGAGGATAGTATATGATAGAGTATAATATAGGATAGGGGACAGGATAGGATAGAGGATAGGATAGGATAGAGGATAGGCCAGGATAGTGAATAGGATAGGATAGAGGATAAGATAGGGGATTGGGTAGGGTAGAGGATACGATAGGATAGAGGATATTATAGGATACAGGATAGGATAGGATAGAGGATAGTATAGGGTAGAGGATAGGATAGGATACAGGATAGGATAGGATAGAGGATATTATAGGATAGGGTAGTGGATAGGATAGTATAGAGGATATTATAGGATAGAGGATAGGATAGAGGATAGCATAGAGGATAGGATAGGATAGAGGGTAGGACGGGATAGAGGATGGGACAGGATAGAGAATATGATAGGATAGAGGATAAGATAGGGGATTGGATAGGGTAGAGGATAGGATAGGATAGAGGATATTATAGGATAGAGTATAGGATAGGATAGAGGATATTATAGGATAGAGGATACGATAGGATAGGGGATAGGATAGGACAGAGGATACGATTGAATAGAGGATAGGATAGGATACAGGATAGGATAGGATAGAGGATATTATAGGATAGAGTATAGGATAGATGATTGGATAGGATAGAGGATATTATAGGATAGACGATAGGATAGGATAGAGGATGGGATAGGATAGAGGATTCGATAGGATAGAGGATGTGATAGGATAGAGGATACGATAGAATAGAGGATACGATACGATCGAGGATAGGTTAGGATGGAGGATAGGATAGGATAGAGGATAGGATAGGATAGAGGATATTATAGGATAGAGGATATGATAGGATAGAGGATAGGTTAGGATAGAGGATAGGATAGGATGGAGGATAGGATAGGATAGAGGATACGATAGGATAGAGGATAGGATAGGATAGACTATAATATAGGATAGAGGATATTATAGGACAGAGGATAGGATAGGGGATTGGATAGGATTGAGGATAGGATAGAGGATAGGATAGGATAGAGGACAGAATAGGATTGAGGATAGGATAGGAAAGAGGATAGGATTGGATAGGAGATAGGATAGGATATAGGATTGGATATCATAGAGGGTAGGATAGGATAGACGATAGGATAGGATAGAGGATAGGATAGGATAGAGGATAGGATAGGATAGAGGATAGGATAGGATAGAGGATAGGATGGGATAGAGGATAGGATAGAATAGAGGATAGGATAGCATAGAGGATAGGATAGGATAGAGGATAGGATAGGATAGAGGATAAGATAGTATAGAGGATAGGATAGGATGGAGGATAGGATAGGATAGAGGATACGATAGGATAGAGGGTAGGATAGGATAGAGGATAGGATATAGGATTGGATATGATAGAGGATAGGATACTATAAGGGATAGGATAGGATAGAGGATAGGATAGATGATTGGATAGGATAGAGGATATTATAGGATAGACGATAGGATAGGATAGAGGATGGGATAGGATAGAGGATACGATAGGATAGAGGATGTGATAGGATAGAGGATACGATAGGATAGAGGATACGATACGATCGAGGATAGGTTAGGATGGAGGATAGGATAGGGTAGAGGATAGGATAGCATAGAGGATAAGATAGGGGATTGGATAGAATAGAGGATAGTATAGGGTAGAGGATATTATAGGATACAGGATAGTATAGGATAGAGGATAGGATAGGATAGAGGATAGGATAGGATAGAGGATAGGATAGGTTAGAGGATAGTATAGGATAGACAAAAGGATAGGATAAGATAGAGGGCAGGATAGGACAGAGGGTAGGATAGGATAGAGTATAGGATAGGATAGCGGAGAGGATAGAGGATTGGGTAGGATAGAGGATAGGATAGGGTTGAGGATAGGATAGGATAGAGGATATGATTGGTTAGAGGATAGGATAGAGGATAGGATAGAGGATAGAATAGGGGATAGGATAGGATAGAGGATAAGATAGGATAGAGGATAGGATACGATAGAGGATAGGATAGGAAAGAGGATAGGATAGGATAGATTATAGGATAGGATAGAGGATAGGATAGGACAGAGGATAGGATAGGATAGAGGATAGGATAGGATAGAGGATAGGATAGGATAGGGGATACGATACGATTGAGGATAGGATAGCATAGAGGATAGGATTGAGGATAGGATAGGATAGAGGATAGGATAGGATAGAGGATAGGATAGGATAGAGGATAGAATAGGATAGAGGATAGGATAGGATAGAGGATAGGATAGGATAGAGGATAGGATAGGATAGAGGATAGGATAGGATAGGAAAGAGGATAGGATAGGATAGAGGATGGGATTGGATAGAGGATACGATAGGATAGACGATAGGATAGGATAGAGGATTGGATAGGATAGAGGATTGGATAGGATAGAGGATAGTATATGATAGAGTATAATATAGGATAGGGGACAGGATAGGATAGAGGATAGGATAGGATAGTGGATAGAACAGGATAGTGAATAGGATAGGATAGAGGATAAGATAGGTGATTGGGTAGGGTAGAGGATACGATAGGATAGAGGATATTATAGGATACAGGATAGGATAGGATAGAGGATGGTATAGGGTAGAGGATAGGATAGGATACAGGATAGGATAGGATAGAGGATATTATAGGATAGGGTAGTGGATAGGATAGTATAGAGGATATTATAGGATAGAGGATAGGATAGAGGATAGCATAGAGGATAGGATAGGATAGAGGGTAGGACAGGATAGAGGATGGGACAGGATAGAGAATATGATAGGATAGAGGATAAGATAGGGGATTGGATAGGGTAGAGGATAGGATAGGATAGAGGATATTATAGGATAGAGTATAGGATAGGATAGAGGATATTATAGGATAGAGGATACGATAGGATACGGGATAGGATAGGACAGAGGATACGATAGAATAGAGGATAGGATAGGATACATAATAGGATAGGATAGAGGATATTATAGGATAGAGTATAGGAAAGATGATTGGATAGGATAGAGGATATTATAGGATAGACGATAGGATAGGATAGAGGATGGGATAGGATAGAGGATACGATAGGATAGAGGATGTGATAGGATAGAGGATACGATAGGATAGAGGATACGATACGATCGAGGATAGGTTAGGATGGAGGATAGGATAGGATAGAGGATAGGATAGGATAGATCATATTATAGGATAGAGGATATGATAGGATAGAGGATAGGTTAGGATAGAGGATAGGATAGGATGGAGGATAGGATAGGATAGAGGATACGATAGGATAGAGGATAGGATAGGATAGACTATAATATAGGATAGAGGATATTATAGGACAGAGGATAGGATAGGGGATTGGATAGGATTGAGGATAGGATAGAGGATAGGATAGGATAGAGGACAGAATAGGATTGAGGATAGGATAGGAAAGAGGATAGGATTGGATAGGAGATAGGATAGGATATAGGATTGGATATGATAGAGGGTAGGATAGGATAGAGGATAGGATAGGATAGAGGATAGGATAGGATAGAGGATAGGATAGGATAGAGGATAGGATAGAATAGAGGATAGGATAGCATAGAGGATAGGATAGGATAGAGGATAGGATAGGATAGAGGATACGATAGGATAGAGGATAGGATAGGATAGAGGATAGGATATAGGATTGGATATGATAGAGGATAGGATACTATAAGGGATAGGATAGGATTGAGGATAGGATAGGATAGAGGATAGGATAGATGATTGGATAGGATAGAGGATATTATAGGATAGACGATAGGATAGGATAGAGGATGGGATAGGATAGAGGATACGATAGGATAGAGGATGTGATAGGATAGAGGATACGATAGGATAGAGGATACGATACGATCGAGGATAGGTTAGGATGGAGGATAGGATAGGATAGAGGATAGCATAGCATAGAGGATAAGATAGGGGATTGGATAGGATAGAGGATAGGATAGGGGATTGGATAGGATAGAGGATAGGATAGAGGATGGGATAGGATAGAGGATACGATAGGATAGAGGATGTGATAGGATAGAGGATACGATAGAATAGAGGATTCTATAGGATAGAGGATGGGATAGAGGATAGGATAGGATAGGGGATTGGATAGGATAGAGGTTAGGATAGGATAGAGGATAGGATAGGATAGAGGATAGGATAGGATAGGATACAGGATAGGATAGGATAGGATACAGGATAGGATAGGACAGAGGATAGGATAGGATAGAGTATAGGATAGGATACAGGATAGGATAGGATAGGATAGAGGATAGGATAGGATAGAGGATAGGATAGGTTAGAGGATAGTATAGGATAGACAAAAGGATAGGATAAGATAGAGGGCAGGATAGGGCAGAGGGTAGGATAGGATAGAGTATAGGATAGGATAGCGGAGAGGATAGAGGATTGGGTAGGATAGAGGATAGGATAGGATTGAGGATCGGATAGGATTGAGGATAGGATAGGGTTGAGGATAGGATAGGATAGAGGATATGATAGGATAGAGGATAGGATAGAGGATAGGATAGAGGATAGGATAGAGGATAGGATAGAGGATAGGATAGAGGATAGGATAGAGGATAGGATAGAGGATAGGATAGAGGATAGGATAGAGGATAGGTTAGGATAGAGGATAAGATAGGATAGAGGATAGGATAGGATAGAGGATACAATAGGATAGATGATTGGATAGGATAGAGGATAGGATAGGATTGAGGATAGGATAGGGTTGAGGATAGGATAGGATAGAGGATATGATTGGTTAGAGGATAGGATAGAGGATAGGATAGGCTATAGGATAGGATAGAGGATACGATAGGATAGAGGATATTATAGGATAGACGATAGGATAGGATAGAGGATGGGATAGGATAGAGGATAGGATAGGATAGAGGATAGGATAGGATAGAGGATAGGATAGGATAGAGGATAGGATAGGATAGGGGATAGGATAGCATAGAGGATAGGATTGAGGATAGGATAGGATAGAGGATAGGATAGGATAGAGGATAGGATAGGATAGAGGATAGGATAGGATAGAGGATAGGATAGGATAGAGGATAGGATAGGAAAGAGGATAGGATAGGATAGAGGATGGGATTGGATAGAGGATACGATAGGATAGACGATAGGATAGGATAGAGGATTGGATAGGATAGAGGATAGTATATGATAGAGTATAATATAGGATAGGGGACAGGATAGGATAGAGGATAGGATAGGATAGAGGATAGGACAGGATAGTGAATAGGATAGGATAGAGGATAAGATAGGGGATTGTGTAGGGTAGAGGATAGGATAGGATACAGGATAGGAAAGGATAGAGGATATTATAGGATAGAGGATAGGATAGGGTAGTGGATAGGATAGTATAGAGGATATTATAGGATAGAGGATAGGATAGGATAGAGGATAGGATAGAGGATAGGATAGAGGATAGGATAGGATAGAGGGTAGGACAGGATAGAGGATAGGACAGGATAGTGAATAGGATAGGATAGAGGATAAGATAGGGGATTGGGTAGGGTAGAGGATAGGATAGGATAGAGGATATTATAGGATAGAGTATAGGATAGGATGGGGGACAGGATATGATAGAGGATAGGATAGGATAGAGGATAGGATAGGATAGAGGATAGGATTGAGGATAGGATAGGATAGAGAATAGGATAGGATAGAGGATAGGATAGGCTAGAGGATAGGATAGGATAGAGGATAGGATAGGATAGAGGATAGGATAGGATAGAGGATAGGATAGGATAGAGGATAGGATATGAAAGAGGATAGGATAGGATAGAGGATGGGATTGGATACAGGATACGATAGGATAGACGATAGGATAGGATAGAGGATTGGATAGGATAGAGGATAGTATATGATAGAGTATAATATAGGATAGGGGACAGGATAGGATAGAGGATAGGATAGGATAGAGGATAGGACAGGATAGTGAATAGGATAGGGTAGAGGATAAGATAGGGGATTGGGTAGGGTAGAGGATACGATAGGATAGAGGATATTATAGGATACAGGATAGGATAGGATAGAGGATGGTATAGGGTAGAGGATAGGATAGGATACAGGATAGGATAGGATAGAGGATATTATAGGATAGGGTAGTGGATAGGATAGTATAGAGGATATTATAGGATAGAGGATAGGATAGAGGATAGCATAGAGGATAGGATAGGATAGAGGGTAGGACAGGATAGAGGATGGGACAGGATAGAGAATATGATAGGATAGAGGATAAGATAGGGGATTGGATAGGGTAGAGGATAGGATAGGATAGAGGATATTATAGGATAGAGTATAGGATAGGATAGAGGATATTATAGGATAGAGGATACGATAGGATAGGGGATAGGATAGGACAGAGGATACGATAGAAGGGAGGATAGGATAGGATACAGGATAGGATAGGACAGAGGATATTATAGGATAGAGTATAGGATAGATGATTGGTTAGGATAGAGGATATTATAGGATAGACGATAGGATAGGATAGAGGATGGGATAGGATAGAGGATACGATAGGATAGAGGATGTGATAGGATAGAGGATACGATAGGATAGAGGATACGATACGATCGAGGATAGGTTAGGATGGAGGATAGGATAGGATAGAGGATAGGATAGGATAGAGGATATTATAGGATAGAGGATATGATAGGATAGAGGATAGGTTAGGATAGAGGATAGGATAGGATGGAGGATAGGATAGGATAGAGGATACGATAGGATAGAGGATAGGATAGGATAGACTATAATATAGGATAGAGGATATTATAGGACAGAGGATAGGATAGGGGATTGGATAGGATTGAGGATAGGATAGAGGATAGGATAGGATAGAGGACAGAATAGGATTGAGGATAGGATAGGAAAGAGGATAGGATTGGATAGGAGATAGGATAGGATATAGGATTGGATATCATAGAGGGTAGGATAGGATAGACGATAGGATAGGATAGAGGATAGGATAGGATAGAGGATAGGATAGGATAGAGGATAGGATAGGATAGAGGATAGGATAGAATAGAGGATAGGATAGCATAGAGGATAGGATAGGATAGAGGATATTATAGGATAGAGTATAGGATAGGATAGAGGATATTATAGGATAGAGGATACGATAGGATAGGGGATAGGATAGGACAGAGGATACGATAGAATAGAGGATAGGATAGGATACAGGATAGGATAGGATAGAGGATATTATAGGATAGAGTATAGGATAGATGATTGGATAGGATAGAGGATATTATAGGATAGACGATAGGATAGGATAGAGGATGGGATAGGATAGAGGATACGATAGGATAGAGGATGTGATAGGATAGAGGATACGATAGGATAGAGGATACGATACGATCGAGGATAGGTTAGGATGGAGGATAGGATAGGATAGAGGATAGGATAGGATAGATCATATTATAGGATAGAGGATATGATAGGATAGAGGATAGGTTAGGATAGAGGATAGGATAGGATGGAGGATAGGATAGGATAGAGGATACGATAGGATAGAGGATAGGATAGGATAGACTATAATATAGGATAGAGGATATTATAGGACAGAGGATAGGATAGGGGATTGGATAGGATTGAGGATAGGATAGAGGATAGGATAGGATAGAGGACAGAATAGGATTGAGGATAGGATAGGAAAGAGGATAGGATTGGATAGGAGATAGGATAGGATATAGGATTGGATATGATAGAGGGTAGGATAGGATAGAGGATAGGATAGGATAGAGGATGCTTCCCGGGGGGGGGGGGGGGGACCGAGGAGCGGAGGACATCGCGGGAAAAGGAGGCCTCAATAGACGGTGGAGGATGCCGAAGGTCAACCGACGCCTGTGAAGAAGCGAATACGCGGGACCAGGCTAGGGCGACAACAAGGAGATCAACCACCGCTAAGTAGAGGGAGAAACTTCCAAGGTCAACGCAGACAACCCTTCAGCATCTCGGCTCCCCCCCCCCCTGGCCCCTCCACACTCCCCCGGGGACGCTGTAGCACGGAGCAGACGGTGGAAGGCAACGAAGCCAAAGGACCAGCGGCGTATTACTTGCGGCTCCGGTTGCAGCTTCCCAGGCGCCACTTACCGACTCCGGGCAGAGCGCGACACCGCGAAAAGTAGGATAAAGTAGGAATCGCGCGAGAAAGCGAAGATAGCGGGCGAGAAGTGACAAGGTAAATCAGGGGCATACTCCCAGCGGCGTATTGCTTAGCACTAAGCGACAAGATGGCGGACGACGCTATCAACACGTGGCGAATTGTATTTTATTAAATTATAAGGGTTAGGGGAACTTTTAACGTGCCAGATTGTAAACCCGACGTTTTTTGGAAACGGCGAATTTTTTGATATAGAAAAAACAATTGAAAAGGGTCTATTTTAAAAGATATTTTCAAGAGGGGGGGGGGGGCTAAAAAATTAAGATGAAAATAAAAATTTGCACCTTTCTAAACGCCCGCCAAAAATTTGACCAGATAAAATATTAAAAATCTTGATTTTATAGCTAAAAGAAATTTCGTGGAGCACAGAATACGCGGCTCAGGCCACGGTAATAGTATAATATGTACATAGTCGTTTCCAGAACACGGGCGGGTAGCACGAAGAAAGTTTATTAGGAGGAAAGTATTAACCGGATAGCATAGAATATATTTTAAAATTAGACAGTTAGGCAATATACTAACCGAAAATAGAAGAAGAAATAGGACACTTGCCCCTCTGTTTCCATACCACAAGGGTAAAACTGGAAAAAATCATAAGACGAGGACGTTAACGATAGAACAACTCAGGTCAAAGCAATCAAAATATCAAAATTTTGAAATGATGGGGTTACTCGAGTTCAACTACATTGTCTCGGCGTAACACAACACACCACGACCGAAAAACGCTCGGAGAAACGGGTAGGGAGGGGGAAAGTCACCGAGGCCTCCCGTGCCTCAGGATTGAATTTGAAAAGCAGAGCGAATCGAAATCTCATCGAGCTAACATCGTAAGAGAGCATAGAAACGCGAAAATTTCAACCGCACTCGCGAGTTTTACTTTAATTTATTCTTACTCGAAATAATAAGTATGAGTATATATAAAAGTAAAAAGTGAGTGGAAAATTCAAAACCAAAAGGACTATAAAGCCAAAACGCGAATAAAGACGCGATTCACGCGGAGTTCGGGTTAAAAACCCCTCAGGGGCGGATAAACTCCTAAGAGGAAAATAACTTGAAAGAAAATAGCAGATCATCAACTATAGAATCTCGAAAAACCAAACGCGAACATCTGAAAAAGAAAAAGAAAAGATTAAACTCTTAAAATTAAATCGGGTACACTTACGTGAAAATAAGATACTTCCAGCAAAATCCGGGAAACGGGAGTGCCGAAAAACTGCATATACCTGAAAAGAAAGAAATAGAAAAAGACTAGAAGTTTTTAAAAATAGTAGAGATGTCAATTAAATTTTAAAAATAAATAAATAATTAAAACCGGTGAAATAACAGTGTTAGAAAACGAACAATTACACTCGATAGATTAATACCAAGTGGACTATAAAGCAGTTTAGAATTTCCAAGTGTCAAGTGACGAGAGAGATAGAGAGAAAATACATAGAACAAGAGAGGATAGAGAACACCCGAAAGGCCAAGCCGAGAAGTTCACACAACGTGAGGGGTCGGTCGGACGGTGTTACCTAAAGTAAGGTAGGAACTAGAAGAGTTAAAACCGCAGAGGGATAACCAGTAGTAATTATACACCGGATATAAAGTCTTAGGAGAAAGAGATAGAACTCGGGTAAAATACAAAAATAGGCCGATCTCAATAAAATTTTAGGGCCGCCCATTTCGAAGGGTGGCGAGTCGAAGGGGGTCGGAAAGGAGAAGATATTCTCCCCCCCGAAAACTTTTTTGCTCTGCACCCACCCATTTCGGAGATATAGCGATTAGCAGGCTTATTTTACGGAAATTAGGTAAACGGACCAGACGAAAGTAAAGTGCTCGCCCGTACCGTTACAACGAGCCGCTGAACGCCGGAATCGGTGAAAGTTGAAAATTAGCGTGCATACCGGGTGACCAAATAATTTCGGATCCTAAAAAATCTGAGTACGTGGGTCGACTCGGTAGGGGAATCTAAGGGGTGTCTGTGATCTGGGGAACAGGGTTCCCCAAGGCAAAAAATTTGTCGAAACCCCCCCCCCCCTTTTCGAGATAACAACACGGACAAGGGGAAGGAGCTGATTCTCGAAAAAACTTTCAACGAGGCAAGTTACGCATTCAACGAGGGCTTTACAAACATATAAGAATAAGTGGGGGTCAACTATCCAAAAACCCCCACTTCCCTCTTGCGAAATCCAGAAATTAGCAGAATTTTAGCATTTCTTAGCGTTTTTTCGTCACTTTCAGACGATTTTAGATAATTCGAAGCGATTTTAGAATTTTTCCCGTCGATCGCACGAGATTGCTTCAAAAATTCTTACAATTTTGCGAATTTCGTCAAATTTTCGTAGCTAGTAGGTAGAGAGAATATCGTGGCCGCTAAGTAGATTTCTGCGGACCTCGGCGATTCTGCGCGAATTTTAGATAAGATAGGTTAGGTTAATAGAAAAAATTAGAATTAAAACTGTTTGTGTTGGTTTTTTTGGTTTTTGGTTAATAAGGTTTAGCTAGTAAATTTTTAGAGTTTAGGTTTTAGATTTGTAATCTTAGGGTTAATCTCGAGTTTAGTTACTTTAAGTGTTAGTATATATAAAATAGATTAAGTTTAAGCGAATCGATTAGATTAAATTAAATTAAGTACATGCGCGACCAGCGATAATAGATTTTTAACGATTTTGTAGAAATTGAAAAGTTAAATAGAGGCAAATACCTTTAAAAAAAAAAAAAAAGGATAGGATAGAGGATAGGATAGGATAGAGGATAGGATAGGATAGAGGATAGGATAGGATAGAGGATAGGATAGAATAGAGGATAGGATAGCATAGAGGATAGGATAGGATAGAGGATAGGATAGGATAGAGGATAAGATAGTATAGAGGATAGGATAGGATGGAGGATAGGATAGGATAGAGGATACGATAGGATAGAGGATAGGATAGGATAGAGGATAGGATATAGGATTGGATATGATAGAGGATAGGATACTACAAGGGATAGGATAGGATTGAGGATAGGATAGGATAGAGGATAGGATAGATGATTGGATAGGATAGAGGATATTATAGGATAGACGATAGGATAGGATAGAGGATGGGATAGGATAGAGGATACGATAGGATAGAGGATGTGATAGGATAGAGGATACGATAGGATAGAGGATACGATACGATCGAGGATAGGTTAGGATGGAGGATAGGATAGGATAGAGGATAGCATAGCATAGAGGATAAGATAGGGGATTGGATAGGATAGAGGATAGGATAGGGGATTGGATAGGATAGAGGATAGGATAGAGGATGGGATAGGATAGAGGATACGATAGGATAGAGGATGTGATAGGATAGAGGATACGATAGAATAGAGGATTCTATAGGATAGAGGATGGGATAGAGGATAGGATAGGATAGGGGATTGGATAGGATAGAGGTTAGGATAGGATAGAGGATAGGATAGGATAGAGGATAGGATAGGATAGGATACAGGATAGGATAGGATAGGATACAGGATAGGATAGGACAGAGGATAGGATAGGATAGAGTATAGGATAGGATACAGGATAGGATAGGATAGGATAGAGGATAGGATAGGATAGAGGATAGGATAGGTTAGAGGATAGTATAGGATAGACAAAAGGATAGGATAAGATAGAGGGCAGGATAGGACAGAGGGTAGGATAGGATAGAGTATAGGATAGGATAGCGGAGAGGATAGAGGATTGGGTAGGATAGAGGATAGGATAGGATTGAGGATCGGATAGGATTGAGGATAGGATAGGGTTGAGGATAGGATAGGATAGAGGATATGATAGGATAGAGGATAGGATAGAGGATAGGATAGAGGATAGGATAGAGGATAGGATAGAGGATAGGATAGAGGATAGGATAGAGGATAGGATAGAGGATAGGTTAGGATAGAGGATAAGATAGGATAGAGGATAGGATAGGACAGAGGATACAATAGGATAGAGGATTGGATAGGATAGAGGATAGGATAGGATAGAGGATAGGATAGGATTGAGGATAGGATAGGGTTGAGGATAGGATAGGATAGAGGATATGATTGGTTAGAGGATAGGATAGAGGACAGGATAGGGGATAGGATAGGATAGAGGATACGATAGGATAGAGGATATTATAGGATAGACGATAGGATAGGATAGAGGATGGGATAGGATAGAGGATAGGATAGGATAGAGGATAGGATAGGATAGAGGATAGGATAGGATAGAGGATAGGATAGGATAGGGGATAGGATAGCATAGAGGATAGGATTGAGGATAGGATAGGATAGAGGATAGGATAGGATAGAGGATAGGATAGGATAGAGGATAGGATAGGATAGAGGATAGGATAGGATAGAGGATAGGATAGGAAAGAGGATAGGATAGGATAGAGGATGTGATAGGATAGAGGATACGATAGAATAGAGGATTCTATAGGATAGAGGATGGGATAGAGGATAGGATAGGATAGGGGATTGGATAGGATAGAGGTTGGGGACCGAGGGGATATGGGCTTAGTAGTGGTGACTCGGATCCACTACTAGGTATGCCACAGTGGTGGCGGTCATATCCCTAAAATCCTCTACGCTCCACCTCCTCGTGGTGGTCCCTGGGAACACACATAGTTGTGTGTTGCTAACGGAGCGAGGGGTATTCCGCGGAAAGTAGTCCCAATGATGTATGAGGCGATGCCGGCGGGATCTTCGGATCCTGGCAGGGCCTCCCTTGCCGGTAAGGCTCACACGGAGGGATAAAAAACCGCGGAATGGGTCCTGCGATAACGACCGGGGAGGTCGCCGCAGGGCCCTTGCCGTAAACCGGTGGTCATGTTTTACCGGAACGGTGGTCTTGCCTTAATCGGCCGGGCCGCGAGGATGATAACCTCTATAAAAATCCCTAATGCCCTAAGCTTAGGTGCGCGGTGAGAGGGTACGCCCTGGCTACAGGGCGCGGCTGGTGGGGTACATCAGCCACTAGCGCACCATCTCTGGATACCTGGCGAACTCCAGTTGAAATTAGCCTTACCCGGGCAAGGAGGCTCTGCCCGGGCGGACGTGTTTTTTCCTGCCAATCTCGTGGGACCAGATATGGAATCGTATAATAAAAACCTTGATGTTGTGGGGGAGGCTGCCGATACGGCAGCAGCTGCGGCGGGGGAAGAGACGGCAGCGGTCACTGACGGGGAGGGGATGGCAACGATTACTGCCGGGGAGGACGCGGTCGTGGTCATCGCGGACGAGGACTCGGATGGGGATGAAACAATCATCTCCATCTCGAGCTCCGTCGGCTCGATCGTGACGCGCGGGGGCGCGGAGAAGCGGGGCGCGACATCTGGGGTCTCTGACCCCAAGCGTGCCCGGTTAGAGGGGGGGCAGCACACCCGCGGCGGGTCGGTGTCGCGGACGGACCCCGGGGAGGGCTCGTCGGGGACGCCCACCATGGATCTGGCCCTCGGCGGCCGCGCCGAGAGGAGTCAGACGAGGAGGGTGGATGACCTCATCGAGCTGGGTGGGAGGATGCCGACAGCGCAGCTAGTAGGGGAGGTGGAGGAGGCGATGTTGAGGGTGGAGAGAGTCTCCACCGTCTCAAAGGGCCTCAAGGGGGACCTGGCTAAAGACTTGCGGGATTGTTCTGCAGTCGCCAGGGCCCACTGCACCACCTTGATGCAGCGGTGCTTTACCGGGATGGCGTGGCAGGGTAGCCAGGAGGTGGCCCGCCTCCGCGAGCAGAACGCGGCCCTCGCGAAGGAGGCGGGTGACCTCCGGGCGAGGCTCCGGTCAATGGAGGCCGGGCGGCGGGCGAACACCGACAGCGGTCGCCGGGCGGGACATGCGCCAATAGGGGAAGCGCCCCCCGCCTCCTCGACAGCGGGGGTCCGTACGCGGGGGATGGAGGCGATGGGACCGTCGGGGGAGGGAGCGGGAGTTTTGGACTCCGAAGCCCTGCTTCTCCGGGTCGGCGCGCTGATAACGGCCAGGAACCGGGAGCTAGAGGCCCGGATGGAGGAGCGGTTCCGGACGATTCTGGCCGGGTTGGCCCCGGCCCACCGGGCGGAGGGTAAATCGGCGCGCGAGGCGACGCCGGTGGCTTCTCTGCCGGCGACGTCTGTCACCAAGGGGACTGGACCGGTGGTCGTGTCCAACGTGAGGGTGGTGCCCCCCGTTATCATTCCGCCACCGGTCGTCCCGGCCTCGTGGATGGAGGTGACGAGCAAGGCGGCGAAGAGGGCCAAGAAGAAGATGGCCGCGGAGGAGGCTGCGGCGAGAGCAGCCGCGGCCGAGGCAGCTGCCGCCGCTTCACGGCTGCAGGCTGCGAGGGAGCCGAGGGCGGCGGGCGGCGCACGAGTGCAGGGCGGCGCGAGCGCGGCGAAGCCCGCCGCCGGGAGGGACGGTGGCCTGGGACGCACCCCCAGAACGGCAGCAGTGGCCATCACCATCCCCGAGAGCTGCAAGCTCACTTATTCGGAGGTGATGGCCAGGGCAAAAGAGAGGGTGGACCTCAAGGCTATCGGGATCGAGTCGGGGGTGCTTCCCAGGCGGTCGAAAACCGGCGGGATCCTCCTGGAGGTCAGGGGCACGGGGTGCCAGGAGAAGGCACGGGCCCTCTCCGGGAGGATCGCCGAGGCGCTTGGGGGGACCGGGGTTAAGGTCTCCCAGGCGGTCAAGCGCGGCGAGGTGCGCGTGGCGGGCCTGGACGACTCGGTGTCGCCCGGGGACGTAGCGGCGGCGCTGGCGGCGGCGGGGGAGTGTTCCGCGGCGGAGTTCCGGGTCGGCGAGATCCGCAGACCCGCCTCGGAGCAGGCGCTGGGCTCCTGTTGGGCCCAGGGCCCCCTCGCGGCCGTCAAGAAAGTGTTGGCGGGAGGCCGGCTGCTGGTCGGCTGGTCCTCGGCCCGCGTCGAGGCGCTGAGGGAGCGGCCCCTCCAATGCTTCCGTTGTTTGGAGACGGGGCACACGCGGGCGACATGCGAGAGCGCGGTCGACAGAGGCGCGATGTGCTACCGCTGCGGGGCGGCGGAGCACCGGGCTTCGGCCTGTAGGGCCGCCCCCAGGTGTCCGCTCTGCGCGGACCTGGGGAGACCATCGGGCCATAGATTCGGGGCCAAAGCGTGTGCCCCGGCTCCCAAGAGGGGCCGCGCGGCGACGAAAGAGAAGGGCGCGTCTGGGGCTGCATCCGCGCAGCGGCCGCAGACGGCGCCGGGGGCCCGGACCTCCCAGGGAGGGGACTCTGCAGAGCCCATGTTAGAGTAGGTACTTTTAATCCTACTCCGGTTCTGCAGGCGAACCTCAACCACTCGCGCGCGGCACAGGACCTGTTTGTCCAAGCCGTGCGCGAGTGGGGGGCTGGGCTGGCAGTTGCGGCGGAGCCGTACGCAATCCCTGAACACCCCTTCTGGGTGGGGGACGAGATCGGCTCCGTAGTAATAGTGGCGGGAAGCCGCCCCGGGACCCCGTCGGTCTCCCTTCTGGAGCGGGGCGAGGGATTCGTGGCGGTGCAATGGGGGGACATCGCGGTTGTCGGGATCTACATCTCGCCGAGCTGTGGCCTCGATCAATTTCGGGGGTTCCTGGGCGGGCTGAACAGCTGCATCGCGCGGTGCAGCGCCCGCCCGGTTCTCGTTTTGGGAGACTTCAATGCCCACGCGGTATCGTGGGGGAGTCCCAGGACGACCACTAGGGGTAGCGAGGTGTTAACCTGGGCGGCCGGCCTGGATCTCCGGTTGATTAACCGGGGATCCACGCCGACGTGCGTGCGTCCGCAGGGGGTCTCGATTGTCGACCTGACATGGGGGACTCCCTCGGCCGTGCGCCGGGTGTCGGGATGGAGGGTGGCCGAGGAGATAGAGATTGCGTCAGACCATACGCCCATCGTCATGGACGTGTGGCCCACCCTCCACGCGCGGGATTCCCGGCCGGGCCGGGGGGACCGACGGCCGCGATGGGCCTTGAAGCGGCTGGACGCGGACGCGTTCGGGGCCGCGGTAGCCGCGGCGACATGGACGGGGCCGGCCCTGTCCGAGCTGGCGCCTGCGCAAGGGGCGAGGCGGCTGCGGGAGGTAATGACGGCGGTGTGCGACACCGCCATGCCCCGCAGCCGGTTCGCCCCCAGGAGGGCGGCGTACTGGTGGTCCGCCGGCATTGCGGAGCTCCGGCGTGCCTGCAATGCCGCGCGGCGTCGGTACGGCCGAGCGCGTAGGAGGCGCGACGACGAGGAGGTGACGGCGAGGCTCGGCGGGGAGTACCGAGCCGCGCTCGGGGTTCTCCGCAGGGCTATCGCGCTGGCCAAGGCCGACGCGTGGTCGGAGCTCGTCGGCACGGTGGACTCCGATCCATGGGGGCGCCCGTACAAGCTTGTCATGAACAAGCTGCGCGCGTGGGCGCCTCCGGTGACGGAGTCGATGGACCCCCACCTGCTCGAGGGAGTGGTGGCGTCCCTCTTCCCGCGAGAGGGGGGACAACTGCGCCGCTCCCATTGGGAACAGGAGCCTCTCTCCTGGTCCGCAGAGTGGGAGGTGTCGGCCGGCGAGCTGGGTGAGGCGATGGCCAGGGCGCGGCGGGTGGGCCGCAAGGCCCCGGGCCCGGACGGGGTGCCGGGCCGCGCGTTGGTCTTGGCCCTGGAGGGGGGACTCGCCGCCGAACTCCGGCAGCTGTATAACGGCTGTCTGAGGGAGGGGGTGTTCCCCACGGAGTGGAAGTCGGGCAGGTTGGTCCTCCTTCCGAAGGGGGGCAAGTCCCGGGACTCGCCCTCAGGGTACCGGCCAATTTGTCTGCTGGACGAGGCGGGGAAGTTGTTCGAGCGCGTACTCGTTGGACGCCTCGTCCGGCACCTGTCGGCGGGAGGGGTCCCCGATCTGAGCGGGGTTCAATTCGGCTTCCGGGAGGGTCTCTCCACCGTCGACGCTATTCAGCGGGTGAGGGCTCTCTCGGAGGCCTGTACGAGGGGGGGCGGTGTTGCGTTGGCGATATCCTTGGATATCGCTAACGCGTTCAACACCGTCCCCTGGGATCGGATAATGGAGGCCCTGGTCTTCCACCGGGTGCCTCTGTATCTCAGAAGGGTGATCGGGAGCTATCTCTCCGACAGGGGTATAGAGTATCCCGGCCGGTACGGGATGGTGCGCAGGGGCGTCGTGCGCGGGGTTCCGCAGGGCTCGGTGTTGGGCCCGTTGCTGTGGAATCTTGCGTACGATCGCGTCCTGCGGGAGGAGATGCCTCCCGGGGTCAGCCTGACGTGTTACGCCGACGACACGCTGGTATTGGCCACCGGGAGGTATGCGAAGGAGGCCATCTGCCTGGCGGAGCGCGGCGCGTGGCGCGCGGTGCGCGCGATCCGGTCGCTGGGCCTAGAGGTGTCCGTCGAGAAAACCAGGGCCATGTGGTTTCTCCGCTCGGCCAGGTTGGCGGCGCCTCCCCAGTGCTGGATCTGCGTGGGGGAGGGGATGGTCAAGGTCGGGTCCCAGATGCGGTACCTGGGACTCGAGCTTGACGGCCGGTGGCGTTTTGACCGCCACCTTGAGTCGCTGGCGCCCCGGGCGGAGAGGGCGACCGCTGCGCTCGGTCGCCTTCTCCCGAATCTCGGGGGACCCTGTGGACGGGTGCGTCGTCTGTTCGCGGTGGTGGTGCGAGTTTTGGTCCTGTACGGAGCCCCTGTGTGGGCGCGCGATGTCTTGGCTAGGGGGCGCAGTGGCGGCACACGGTCGCTGCTGCGTCGCATCGAGCGCAGGCTGGCCATAGGCATCGTGCGGGGGTACCGCACCATTTCATACGCGACGGCGATGGTGATGTCGGGGCTGATCCCCCTCGAGCTGGAGGCCCGCGTGTTGGCGGATGTGCATACGCACTCCAGGGAACTCCGGCTCTGGGGGGTGGCCCCGGATCAGGCGCGGATCATGGTGGATGAGCTCAGGCGACATGCTCGGCGGCACGCAGCCCGGGAGTGGCGCGATAGCCTTCCCGGGACGAGGGAGGGCGAGAGGCGGGCCGTTCGGGCCATCCTCCCGGTGTTCGATCAATGGAACAGGGGATGGATGGGGCATAGGGTCTCCTACCGTGTGACGCAGGTGATGAGCGGGCACGGGTGCTTCGGCGACTACCTGTGTCGCATCGGGAGGGAGACCGAGGAGGCGTGTCACCACTGCGGCGAGCCGCGGGACACGGCGCAACACACTCTGGAGGAGTGTCCGGCATGGGGGGGAGAGCGCCGTGCCCTGCGGCGCGCGGTGGGCCACGACCTCTCGCTCCCGGCTGTCGTCGCTGCGGCAGCCGGTGGCGAGGAGGCGTGGAGGGGGTTCGCTTCCTTCTGCGAGCGGGTTATGCTGCGGAAGGAGGCTGCGGAACGGGATCGGGAGCGTAATCACGATCCCGGCCGAAGGGGGGGGAGGCGGCGCAGGGTACGCCCCGGGGGCGTACCCCCGTTGCGACGCCTCTGACGCGAGCGGGGACGCCCTTGATGATCTCGAGGCGGGGGATCGGATATCCCCTTACACTCGGTCACCAACGGCGTCCCCGGAGGCCGCCGGGCATCTCGAGCGGGGGCTCGGATGCTCATCGGGCGGCCTAACAGGGGGGAAGGCGCCACGTCGTCCGTTGCGTGGTGCCTTCGGATAGAGTAGGTACGGGAGGGGGCCGCGTCCCCCCCTGGGTGGTATGCTAAGGCGGGGGCACACCGGATTGACATGCGCGCGCAGAGCACGGGTGCCCCCAGGAGTCTAGGGACGGACGGGGAGGAGTTAGTGGGTATACTCGGCGTTGCACCAACCAGCCGAGGAGTCCCACATAACCCGGACCACCCCCCCCCCGGGGGGGTTCGGGTATCCGTAACGAGATTACCTCCTCGGAAAAAAAAAAAAAAAAAAAAATTGGATAGGATAGAGGTTAGGATAGGATAGAGGATAGGATAGGATAGAGGATAGGATAGGATAGGATACAGGATAGGATAGGATAGGATACAGGATAGGATAGGACAGAGGATAGGATAGGATAGAGTATAGGATAGGATACAGGATAGGATAGGATAGGATAGAGGATAGGATAGGATAGAGGATAGGATAGGTTAGAGGATAGTATAGGATAGACAAAAGGATAGGATAAGATAGAGGGCAGGATAGGACAGAGGGTAGGATAGGATAGAGTATAGGATAGGATAGCGGAGAGGATAGAGGATTGGGTAGGATAGAGGATAGGATAGGATTGAGGATCGGATAGGATTGAGGATAGGATAGGGTTGAGGATAGGATAGGATAGAGGATATGATAGGATAGAGGATAGGATAGAGGATAGGATAGAGGATAGGATAGAGGATAGGATAGAGGATAGGATAGAGGATAGGATAGAGGATAGGATAGAGGATAGGATAGAGGATAGGTTAGGATAGAGGATAAGATAGGATAGAGGATAGGATAGGATAGAGGATAGGATAGGATAGGGGATAGGATAGCATAGAGGATAGGATTGAGGATAGGATAGGATAGAGGATAGGATAGGATAGAGGATAGGATAGGATAGAGGATAGGATAGGATAGAGGATAGGATAGGATAGAGGATAGGATAGGAAAGAGGATAGGATAGGATAGAGGATGGGATTGGATAGAGGATACGATAGGATAGACGATAGGATAGGATAGAGGATTGGATAGGATAGAGGATAGTATATGATAGAGTATAATATAGGATAGGGGACAGGATAGGATAGAGGATAGGATAGGATAGAGGATAGGACAGGATAGTGAATAGGATAGGATAGAGGATAAGATAGGGGATTGTGTAGGGTAGAGGATACGATAGGATAGAGGATATTATAGGATACAGGATAGGATAGGATAGAGGATAGTATAGGGTAGAGGATAGGATAGGATACAGGATAGGAAAGGATAGAGGATATTATAGGATAGAGGATAGGATAGGGTAGTGGATAGGATAGTATAGAGGATATTATAGGATAGAGGATAGGATAGGATAGAGGATAGGATAGAGGATAGGATAGAGGATAGGATAGGATAGAGGGTAGGACAGGATAGAGGATAGGACAGGATAGTGAATAGGATAGGATAGAGGATAAGATAGGGGATTGGGTAGGGTAGAGGATAGGATAGGATAGAGGATATTATAGGATACAGGATAGGATAGGATAGAGGATAGGATAGGATAGAGGATAGGATAGGAAAGAGGATAGGATAGGATAGAGGATAGGATAGGATAGAGGATAGGTTAGGATAGAGGATAGGATGGGATATAGGATAGGATAGGATAGAGGATAGAATACGATAGAGGATGGGATTGGATAGAGGATACGATAGGATAGAGGATAGGATAGGATAGAGGATTGGATAGGATAGAGGATAGTATGTGATAGAGTATAATATAGGATAGGGGACAGGATAGGATAGAGGATAGGATAGGATAGAGGATAGGACAGGATAGTGAATAGGATAGGATAGAGGATAAGATAGGGGATTGGGTAGGGTAGACGATAGGATAGGATAGAGGATATTATAGGATACAGGATAGGATAGGATAGAGGATAGTATAGGGTAGAGGATAGGATAGGATAGGATACAGGATAGGATAGGACAGAGGTTAGGATAGGATAGAGGATAGGATAGGATAGAGGATAGGATAGGATAGGATACAGCGTAGGATAGGATAGGACAGAGGATAGCATAGGATAGAGTATAGGATAGGATACAGGATAGGATAGGATAGGATACAGGATAGGATAGGATAGGATAGAGTATAGGATAGGATACAGGATATTATAGGATATAGGATAGGATAGGATAGAGGATAGAATAGAAGATAGGATAGAGGATTGGATAGGATAGAGGATAGGATAGGATAGAGGATAGTATAGAATAGAGTATAGGATAGGATAGGGGACAGGATATGATAGAGGATACGATAGGATAGAGGATAGGATAGGATAGAGGATAGGATAGGATAGAGGATAGGATAGGAAAGAGGATAGGATAGGATAGAGGATGGGATTGGATAGAGGATAGGACAGGATAGTGAATAGGATAGAGGATATTATAGGATAGGGTAGTGGATAGGATAGTATAGAGGATATTATAGGGTAGAGGATAGGATAGAGGATAGCATAGAGGATAGGATAGGATAGAGGGTAGGACAGGATAGAGGATGGGACAGGATAGAGAATATGATAGGATAGAGGATAGGATATAGGATTGGATATGATAGAGGATAGGATACTATAAGGGATAGGATAGGATTGAGGATAGGATAGGATAGAGGATAGGATAGATGATTGGATAGGATAGAGGATATTATAGGATAGACGATAGGATAGGATAGAGGATGGGATAGGATAGAGGATACGATAGGATAGAGGATGTGATAGGATAGAGGATACGGTAGGATAGAGGATACGATACGATCGAGGATAGGTTAGGATGGAGGATAGGATAGGATAGAGGATAGGATAGCATAGAGGATAAGATAGGGGATTGGATAGAATAGAGGATAGGATAGGGGATTGGATAGGATAGAGGATAGGATAGAGGATGGGATAGGATAGAGGATACGATAGGATAGAGGATGTGATAGGATAGAGGATACGATAGGATAGAGGATACGATACGATCGAGGATAGGTTAGGATGGAGGATAGGTTGGGATAGAGGATAGGATAGGATAGAGGATATTATAGGATAGAGGATATGATAGGATAGAGGACAGGATAGGATAGAGGATAGGATAGGATGGAGGATAGGATAGGATAGAGGATACGATTGGATAGAGGATAGGATAGGATTGAGGATAGGATACGAAAGAGGATAGGATAGGATAGGAGATAGGATAGGATATAGGATTGGATATGATAGAGGGTAGGATAGGATAGAGGATAGGATAGGATAGAGGATAGGATAGGACAGAGGATAGGATAGGGGATTGGATAGGATTGAGGATAGGATAGAGGATAGGATAGGATAGAGGACAGAATAGGATTGAGGATAGGATAGGATAGAGGATAGGATAGGATAGAGGATAGGATAGGTTAGAGGATAGTATAGGATAGACAAAAGGATAGGATAAGATAGAGGGCAGGATAGGACAGAGGGTAGGATAGGATAGAGTATAGGATAGGATAGCGGAGAGGATAGAGGATTGGGTAGGATAGAGGATAGGATAGGATTGTGGATCGGATAGGATTGAGGATAGGATAGGGTTGAGGATAGGATAGGATAGAGGATATGATAGGATAGAGGATAGGATAGAGGATAGGATAGAGGATAGGATAGAGGATAGGATAGAGAATAGGATAGAGGATAGGATAGAGGATAGGATAGAGGATAGGATAGAGGATAGGTTAGGATAGAGGATAAGATAGGATAGAGGATAGGATAGGATAGAGGATACAATAGGATAGAGGATTGGATAGGATAGAGGATAGGATAGGATAGAGGATAGGATAGGATTGAGGATAGGATAGGGTTGAGGATAGGATAGGATAGAGGATATGATTGGTTAGAGGATAGGATAGAGGATAGGATAGAGGATAGGATAGGGGATAGGATAGGATAGAGGATAATATAGGATAGAGGATATTATAGGATAGACGATAGGATAGGATAGAGGATGGGATAGGATAGAGGATAGGATAGGATAGAGGATAGGATAGGATAGAGGATAGGATAGGATAGAGGATAGGATAGGATAGGGGATACGATAGGATAGAGGATAGGATAGGATAGAGGATAGGATAGAGGATAGGATAGGGGATAGGATAGGATAGAGGATAAGATAGGATAGAGGATATTATAGGATAGACGATAGGATAGGATAGAGGATGGGATAGGATAGAGGATAGGATAGGATAGAGGATAGGATAGGATAGAGGATAGGATAGGATAGAGGATAGGATAGGATAGGGGATACGATAGGATAGAGGATAGGATAGGATAGAGGATAGGATAGGAAAGAGGATAGGATAGGATAGAGGATAGGATAGGATAGAGGATAGGATAGGATAGGGGATACGATAGGATTGAGGATAGGATAGCGTAGAGGATAGGATTGAGGATAGGATAGGATAGAGGATAGGATAGGATAGAGGATAGGATAGGATAGAGGATAGGATAGGATAGAGGATAGGATAGGATAGAGGATAGGATAGGATAGAGGATAGGATAGGAAAGAGGATAGGATAGGATAGAGGATGGGATTGGATAGAGGATAGGACAGGATAGTGAATAGGATAGGATAGAGGATAAGATAGGGGATTGGGTAGGGTAGGGGATACGATAGGATAGAGGATATTATAGGATACAGGATAGGATAGGATAGAGGATGGTATAGGGTAGAGGATAGGATAGGATACAGGATAGGATAGGATAGAGGATATTATAGGATAGGGTAGTGGATAGGATAGTATAGAGGATATTATACGATAGAGGATAGGATAGAGGATAGCATAGAGGATAGGATAGGATAGAGGGTAGGACAGGATAGAGGATGGGACAGGATAGAGAATATGATAGGATAGAGGATAAGATAGGGGATTGGATAGGGTAGAGGATAGGATAGGATAGAGGATATTATAGGATAGAGTATAGGATAGGATAGAGGATATTATAGGATAGAGGATACGATAGGATAGGGGATAGGATAGGACAGAGGATACGATAGAATAGAGGATAGGATAGGATACAGGATAGGATAGGATAGAGGATATTATAGGATAGAGTATAGGATAGATGATTGGATAGGATAGAGGATATTATAGGATAGACGATAGGATAGGATAGAGGATGGGATAGGATAGAGGATACGATAGGATAGAGGATACAATAGGATAGAGGATAGGATAGGATAGAGGAAAGGATAGGATAGAGGATAGGATAGGATAGAGGATAGGATAGGATAGAGGATAGGATAGGATAGAGGATAGGATAGGATAGAGGATATTATAGGATAGAGGATATGATAGGATAGGGGATAGGATAGGATAGAGGATAGGATAGGATGGAGGATAGGATAGGATAGAGGATAGGATAGGATGGAGGATAGGATAGGATAGAGGATAGGATAGATGATTGGATAGGATAGAGGATATTATAGGATAGACGATACGATAGGATAGAGGATGGGATAGGATAGAGGATACGATAGGATAGAGGATGTGATAGGATAGAGGATACGATAGGATAGAGGATACGATACGATCGAGGATAGGTTAGGATGGAGGATAGGATAGTATAGAGGATAGGATAGGATAGAGGATATTATAGGATAGAGGATATGATAGGATAGGGGATAGGATAGGATAGAGGATAGGATAGGATGGAGGATAGGATAGGATAGAGGATAGGATAGGATGGAGGATAGGATAGGATAGAGGATAGGATAGATGATTGGATAGGATAGAGGATATTATAGGATAGACGATACGATAGGATAGAGGATGGGATAGGATAGAGGATACGATAGGATAGAGGATGTGATAGGATAGAGGATACGATAGGATAGAGGATACGATACGATCGAGGATAGGTTAGGATGGAGGATAGGATAGGATAGAGGATAGGATAGGATAGAGGATATTATAGGATAGAGGATATGATAAGATAGATTATAGGATAGGATAGAGGATAGGATAGGATGGAGGATAGGATAGGATAGAGGATACGATAGGATAGAGGATAGGATAGGATAGACTATAATATAGGATAGAGGATATTATAGGACAGAGGATAGGATAGGGGATTGGATAGGATTGAGGATAGGATAGAGGATAGGATAGGATAGAGGACAGAATACGATTGAGGATAGGATAGGAAAGAGGATAGGATAGGATATAGGATTGGATATGATAGAGGGTAGGATAGGATAGAGGATAGGATAGGATAGAGGATAGGATAGGATAGAGGATAGGATAGGATAGAGGATAGGATAGGATAGAGGATAGGATAGGATAGAGGATAGGATAGGATAGAGGATAGGATAGGATAGAGGATAGGATAGGATAGAGGATAGGATAGGATAGAGGATAGGATAGGATAGAGGATAGGATAGGATAGAGGATAGGATAGGATAGAGGATAGGATAGGATAGAGGATAGGATAGGATAGAGGATAGGATAGGATGGAGGATAGGATAGGATAGAGGATAGGATAGATGATTGGATAGGATAGAGGATATTATAGGATATACGATAGGATAGGATAGAGGATGGGATAGGATAGAGGATACGATAGGATAGAGGATGTGATAGGATAGAGGATACGATAGGATAGAGGATACGATACGATCGAGGATAGGTTAGGATGGAGGATAGGATAGTATAGAGGATAGGATAGGATAGAGGATATTATAGGATAGAGGATATGATAGGATAGGGGATAGGATAGGATAGAGGATAGGATAGGATGGAGGATAGGATAGGATAGAGGATACGATAGGATAGAGGATAGGATAGGATAGACTATAATATAGGATAGAGGATATTATAGGACAGAGGATAGGATAGGAGATTGGTTAGGATTGAGGATAGGATAGAGGATAGGATAGGATAGACGATAGGATAGGATAGAGGATGGGATAGGATAGAGGATACGATAGGATAGAGGATGTGATAGGATAGAGGATACGATAGGATAGAGGATACGATACGATCGAGGATAGGTTAGGATGGAGGATAGGATAGGATAGAGGATAGGATAGGATAGAGGATATTATAGGATAGAGGATATGATAAGATAGAGGATAGGATAGGATAGAGGATAGGATAGGATGGAGGATAGGATAGGATAGAGGATACGATAGGATAGAGGATAGGATAGGATAGACTATAATATAGGATAGAGGATATTATAGGACAGAGGATAGGATAGGGGATTGGATAGGATTGAGGATAGGATAGAGGATAGGATAGGATAGAGGACAGAATACGATTGAGGATAGGATAGGAAAGAGGATAGGATAGGATAGGAGATAGGATAGGATATAGGATTGGATATGATAGAGGGTAGGATAGGATAGAGGATAGGATAGGATAGAGGATAGGATAGGATAGAGGATAGGATAGGATCGAGGATAGGATAGGATAGAGGATAGGATAGGATAGAGGATAGGATAGGATAGAGGATAGGATAGGATAGAGGATAGGATAGGATGGAGGATAGGATAGGATAGAGGATAGGATAGGATAGAGGATAGGATAGGATAGAGGATAGGATAGGATAGAGGATAGGATAGGATAGAGGATAGGATAGGATAGAGGATAGGATAGGATGGAGGATAGGATAGGATAGAGGATAGGATAGATGATTGGATAGGATAGAGGATATTATAGGATAGACGATAGGATAGGATAGAGGATGGGATAGGATAGAGGATACGATAGGATAGAGGATACGATACGATCGAGGATAGGTTAGGATGGAGGATAGGATAGGATAGAGGATAGGATAGGATAGATGATATTATAGGATAGAGGATAGGATAGGATAGAGGATAGGATAGGATAGTGTATAGGATAGGATAGAGTATAGGATAGGATAGAGTAGACTATAGACTACGCGGAATTAGCTCGTTCGCAAGAAAACGACGAAGAAGTCGACAAGTTCTTAACCGCGTCCGACACCTCATTAACGCTCAAGCGCGTCAGATTAATCGACAGCGATGTCGAAGTCTATTGCGACGTGTCAACGAATGTCGCGCGCCCATTCGTAACAGCACCGTTTCGCCGACACGCGTTCTCAGCTGTCCATAACTGCGCCCATCCAGGTATCAAGGCCACCGCGAAACTCTGCAAACAGAGATTTGTTTGGCCGTCGATAGAACGCGACTGTCGCGCTTGGGCTCGCAGTTGTACCGAATGTCAGCGCGCTAAAACGAGTAGACATGTCTTCAGCCCGATATCGGAATTCAAAGCGCCGTCCGCCAGATTCGAGCACATCCATCTCGATTTGGTGGGCCCGCTACCGATATCAGACGGCAAAAGATACTGCCTCACATGCGTCGATCGCTTCACGCGTTGGCCCGAAGCCTTTCCGATCGCCAATATCGAGGCAGAAACGGTAGCGAAAGAGTTTGTCGCCGGATGGGTGGCTAGATTCGGTACCCCCATCCGGATCACAACGGACCAGGGTAGGCAGTTCGAATCGCAGTTGTTCAAACACCTGAGCAATTTATTAGGCGCGAAGCATATTCGAACTGCAGCCTATCATCCGGCGGCAAACGGCATGGTTGAGCGCTTCCATAGACAGCTCAAAGCTGCCATAAAGTGCCACGGCACGCAACGTTGGACCGATGCGTTGCCCGTAGTACTTTTAGGTATTAGGGCAGCGTATCGGGACGACCTGCTGGCATCAACGGCAGAGCTCGTCTATGGCGAGAGCGTTCGGCTACCTGCCGAATTTTTTACCAACACGGCGAGCAACGAAGACCCCGCGAGCATGGTGAGGCAGTTACGCGAACACTTCCGCGACGTTCGCCCGGTGCCGGGATCGCGTCATGGTGGCAACAAAGTGTTTGTCTACAAAGACCTAGCGACCGCCTCCCACGTGTACCTTCGTACCGACGCAACGCGAACCCCATTGCAAAATGCGTACGAAGGACCTTTCCCAGTTATTTCGCGTAACGTGAAGAATTTCAAGATTCGCGTGCGCGGAAGGGACACGACGGTGTAGATTGACCGCCTTAAACCCGCGTACACCGTAAGCGGTGACGACACCGTGCAACGCAAAGACTCGCAACCAACGACCGAGCCGACCCCCGCGCAGGTAACCGTCCACACGCGCTCAGGTAGACGCGTCAGATTCCCTGACTACCTGGAGGTCGGAAAGTGACACAATCGTGCCATGTTGTAAATATTGTACACTTTGTAAATAGCCAGCTACAATAAGAATAGGTATAGAGTACCCGGTAATTAGGATTAAGTTAAGATAGCGTTAGCACTGGTAAGGGGGTGATGTAGCGGCTAGCTGGGCGCCGGAAGAGAAATCTTCAGCGCACCAGCGCCAAGAAAGATTTATGGTTTGCACAGCATAAGACGCTATTTGTGAGAAAACGTCTTTAACGTTTTTGGCCACTTAGCGGACAGATGTGTCCTTGTAGTTCCTAGCGACGAACTCAATAGCGCAAGTGGACGCCATAAATTTTGGGTAGTCTAAGGGTCTCCAGCCTAGAGTGTCCCAGCGACGCGTGCCTGGTTTCTATCACCCGGGAAAGCTGGGCCCATTGACGTAAGCCAGCAGTCACGTACCGCACTTAGCACGGGTCCGGAAGACACCCCGCTGCATCACCAAAATTAGATTTTTAACAGTACGACACGCTCACCCTTCTCACGCACGAGAGGCGTGGAACGTGGGCGTGTTATGCAAAATGCACGGATTGGTGGAAGTTCCCCGCAAGGACTTCCACCAATCAGCCGACAAGCATTTTTGAGAATATAAGGCAGAGACTACCGACGCGAAAAGGAAGTCACGAAGTCGAGACACAGCCGCGTATCCGCCGAGTGACTTAGAGTCTAGTCCGGTCGTTGCTAAGTTGCAATAACAGTTCAACCGCGAGTCGAAGCGAATCGCCGGTTTTAGTCGAACCACCCCGGACGCTCTCGCGACATCACTCTTTATTGTAAATAAACGACTCAGTCACGTACACCTGATTTGAACACTTATTCTAAGGCACCCGCCTTATATAACCCTGTTCCTTCACTATCATCTATCCTATCCTATCCTCTATCCTATCCTATCCTCTATCCTATCCTCTATCCTATCCTATCCTCTATCCTATCCTATCCTCTTTCCTATCCTATCCACTATCGTATCCAATCCTCTATCCTATACAATCCCCTATCCTATCCTCTATCCTATCCTATCCTCTATCCTATCCAATCCCCAATCGTATCCTCTATCCTATCCTATCCTCTATCCTATCCTATCCTCTATCCTATCCTATCTTCTATCCTATCCTATCCTCTGTCCTATCCTATTCGCTACCCTATCCTCTATCCTATCCAATGCTCTATCCTATCCTCTATCCCGTCACATCCTCAATCCTATCCTATACTGTATTACATGCTATCCTCTATCCTATCCAATCCCCTATTCTATCCTCTATAATATCCTATCCTCTATCCTATAAAATCATATATCCTATCCTATTCCCTATACTATCCTATCCTCTATCCTATGCAATCCCCTATCGTATCCTCTATCCTATCCTATCCTCTATCATATCCTATTCTCTATCCTATCCTATGCTCTATCCTATCCTCTATCCTATCCTATCCTCTATACTATCCTATCCTTTATCCTATCCTATCCTCTATCCTATCCTATCCTCTATCCTATCTTATCCTCTATCCTATCCTATCCTCTATCCTATCCTATCCTCTATCCTATCCTACCCTCTATCCTATCCTCTATCCTATCCTATCCTCTATCATATCCTATCCTGTTCTATCCTATCCTCTATCCTATCCTATCCTCTATCCTATCCTCTATCCTATCCTATCCTCTATCCTATCCTCTATCCTATCCTATCATCTATCCTATCCTATCCTCTATCCTAGCCTCTATCCTATCCTATCCTCTTTCCTATCCTATCCACTATCGTATCCAATCCTCTATCCTATACAATCCCCTATCCTATCCTCTATCCTATCCTATCCTCTATCCTATCCTCTATCCTATCCTCTATCGTATCCTATCCTCTATCCAATCCTATCCTCAATCCTATCCTTTCCTCAATGATATCCTATCCTCTATCCCATCCTATCCTCTATAATATCGTATACTCTATCCTATCCTATCCTCTATCCTATCTTATCCTCTATATTATCCTATCCTCTATCCTATCCTATCCTCTATCCTATCCTATCCTCTATCCTATCCTATCCTCTATCCTATCCTATCCACTATCCTATCCTATCCTCTATCCTATCCTGTCCTCTATACTATCATATCGCCTATCATATCGTATCCTCTATCCAATCCAATCATTAATCCTATCCTATCCTCTATCCTCTAAACTATCCAATCCTCTATCCTATCCAATCCCCAATCCTATCCTCGATCGTATCCTATCCGCAATACTATCCTATCCTCTATCCTATCCTACCGCCTATAATATCGTATCATCTATCCTATCCTATTCTCTATCCTATCCAATCCTGTAACCTATCCTATCCTCTATTCTATCCAATCCCCTATCAAATCCTCTATTCTATCCAATCCTCTATCCTATACAATCCCCTATCCTATCCTTTATCCTATCCTATCCTTTATACTATCCTATCCTATACTGTATTACATGCTATCCTCTATCCTATCCAATCCCCTATCCAATCCTCTATAATATCCTATCCTCTATCCTATAAAATCATATATCCTATCCTATTCTCTATCCTATCCTATCCTCTATCCTATCCTATCCTCTATCCTATGCAATCCCCTATCGTATCCTCTATACTATCCTATCCTCTGTCCTATCCTATCCACTATCCTATCCTATCCTCTATCCTATCCTGTCCTCTATCCTATCCTGTCCTCTAACCTATCCTATCCTCTATCCTATCATCCACCCTATTCTATCCACTATCCTATTATGTCCTATATCATATCCTACCGCCTATAATATCGTATCCTCTATCCTATCCTATCCTCTTTGCTATGCTATCCTCTTTCCTATCCAATCCCCTATCCTATCCTCTATCCTATCCTATCCTGTCCTCCATCCTACAATATCCTCTATCCTATCCAATCCTCTATCCTATTCTCTATCCTATCCTATCCTCTATCCTATACTATCCTCTATCCTATCCTCTATCCTATCCTCTATCGTATCCTATCCTCTATCCAATCCTATCCTCAATCCTATCCTTTCCTCAATCATATCCTATCCTCTATCCCATCCTATCCTCTATAATATCGTATACTCTATCCTATCCTATCCTCTATCCTATCTTATCCTCTATATTATCCTATCCTCTATCCTATCCTATCCTCTATCATATCCTATCCTCTATCCTATAATAACATGTATCCTATCCTTTTCTCTATTCTATCCTATCCTCTATCCTATCCAATCCTCTATCCTATCCCATCCTCTACCCTATCCTATCCTCTGTCCTATCCTATTCTCTATCCCATCCAGTCCTATATCCTATCCTACCGCCTATAATATCGTATCATCTATCCTATCCTATTCTCTATCCTATCCTATCATCTATCGTATCCTATCCTCTATCCTATCCTATCCTCTATCCTATCCTATCCTCTATCCTATCCTATCCTCTATCCTATCCTATCCTCTATCCTATCCTATCCTCTATCGTATCCTACCATCTATATTATCCTATCCTCTATCCCACCCTATCCTCTATCTTATCCTATCCTCTAACCTATCCTATCCTCTATCCAATCCTATACTCTATGCTATCCTATTCCTCTATCCTATGCTATCCTCTATCCTATCCTATCCTCCATTCTACCCTATCCTCTATCCTATCCTATCCTCTATCCTATCCTATCCTCTATCCTATCCTATCCTCTATCCTATCCTATCCTCTATCCTATCCTATCTTCTATCTTGTCATATCCTCTATCCCATCCTATCCTCCATCCTATCCTATCCTCTATCCTATACTATCCTCTGTCCTATCATATCCTCTGTCTTATCCTATCCTCTATCCCATCCTATCCTCCAGCCTATCCTATCCTCTATCGTATCCTACCATCTATCCTATCCTATCCTCTATCATATCGTATCCTCTATCCTAACATATCCTCTATCCTATACTATCCTCTATCCCATCCTATCCTCCATCCCATCTTATCCTCCATCCTATACTATCCTCTATCCTATCCTATCCTCCATTCTATCCTATCCTCTATCCTATCCTATACTCTATCCTATCCTATACTCTATCCTATCCTATCCTCTGTCCTATCCTATCCTCTATCCCATCCTATCCTCTATCCTATTTTATATTCTATCCTATACCATCCTGTATCCTATCCTATCGTCTATCCTATAATATCCTCTATCCTATCCAATCTTCTATCCTTTCCTCTATCCTATCCTCTATCCTATCCTATCATCAATCCTATCCTATCCCCCATCCTATCCTCTATCCTATCCAATCCCCAATCGTATCCTCTATCCTATCCTATCCTCTATCCTATGCAATCCCCTATCGTATCCTCTATCCTATCCTATCCTCTATCATATCCTATTCTCTATCCTATCATATCCTCTATCCTATCCTATGCTCTATCCTATCCTCTATCCTATCCTATCCTCTATCCTATCCCATCCTATATGCCATAATATCCTCTATCCTATCCTATCCTCTATCATATCCTGTCCTCCATCGTGTCCTATCCTCTATCCTATCCTATCCATTATCCTATAAAATCCTCTATCCTATCTTATACTCTATCCTATCCTATCCTCTATCCCATCCTATCCTCTATCCTATTGTATATTCTATCCTATACCATCCTGTATCCTATCCTATCGTCTATCCTATAATATCCTCTATCCTATCCAATCTTCTATCCTTTCCTCTATCCTATCCTCTATCCTATCCTATCATCAATCCTATCCTATCCCCTATCCTATCCTCTATCCCATCCTATCCTCTATCCTATCCTATCCTCTATCCTATCCAATCCCCAATCGTATCCTCTATCCTATCCTATCCTCTATCATATCCTATTCTCTATCCTATCATATCCTCTATCCTATCCTATGCTCTATCCTATCCTCTATCCTATCATATCCTCTATCCTATCCTATTCTCTATCCTATCCTATCCTCTATCCTATCCTATCCTCTATCCTATCCTATCCTCTATCCTATCCTATCCTCTATCCTATCCTCAATCCTATCCTATCCTCTATCTTATCCTATCCTGTTCTATCCTATCCTCTATCCTATCCTATCCTCTATCCTATCCTCTATCCTATCCTATAATCTATCCTATCCTATCCTCTATCCTATCCTCTATCCTATCCTCTATCCTATCCTATCCTCTATCCTATCCTATCCTCTTTCCCATCCTATCCACTATCGTATCCAATCCTCTATCCTATCCTATCCTCTATCCTATCCTATCCTCTTTCCTATCCTATCCACTATCGTATCCAATCCTCTATCCTATACAATCCCCTATCCTATCCTCTATCCTATCTTATCCTCTATCCTATCCTATCTTCTATCTTATCCTATCCTCTATCCTATCCTATCCTCTATCCTATCCTATCCTCTATCCTATCCTATCCTCTATCCTATCCTATCCTCTATCCTATCCTATCCTGTATCCTATCCGATCCTCTATCCTATCCTATCCTCTAACCTATCCTATCCTCTATCCTATCCTCTATCCTATCCTCTATCGTATGCTATCCTCTATCCAATCCTATCCTCAATCCTATCCTTTCCTCAATCATATCCTATCCTCTATCCCATCCTATCCTCTATAATATCCTATCCACTCTCCTATCCTATGCTCTATCCTATCCTGTCCTCTATCCTATCCTATTGTCTATCCTATCCTATCCTCTATCCTATCCTATCCTCTATCCTATCCTCTATCCTATCCTATCCTCTATCCTATCCTATCCTCCATCCTATCCTATCCTGTATCCTATGCTATCCTCTATCCTATCCTATCCTCTGTTCTATCCTATCCTCTATCCCATCCTATCCTCTATCCTATCCTCTATCCTATCCTATCATCTATCCTACCCTATCCTCTATCCTATCCTATCCTCTATCCTATCCTATCCTCTTTCCTATCCTATCCACTATCGTATCCAATCCTCTATACTATACAATCCCCTATCCTATCCTCTATCCTATCCTATCCTCTATCCTATCCTCTATCCTATCCTATCCTCTATCCTATCCTATCCTCCATCCTATCCTATCCTGTATCCTATGCTATCCTCTATCCTATCCTATCCTCTGTTCTATCCTATCCTCTATCCCATCCTATCCTGTATCCTATCCTCTTTCCTATCCTATCATCTATCCTATCCTATCCTCTATCCTATCCTATCCTCTATCCTATCCTATCCTCTTTCCTATCCTATCTACTATCGTATCCAATCCTCTATCCTATACAATCCCCTATCCTATCCTCTATCCTATCCTATCCTCTATCCTATCCTCTATCCTATCCTCTATCGTATCCTATCCTCTATCCAATCCTATCCTCAATCCTATCCTTTCCTCAATCATATCCTATCCTCTATCACATCCTATCCACTATCGTATCCAATCCTCTATCCTATCCTATCCTCTATCCTATCCTATCCTCTTTCCTATCCTATCCACTATCGTATCCAATCCTCTATCCTATACAATCCCCTATCCTATCCTCTATCCTATCTTATCCTCTATCCTATCCTATCTTCTATCTTATCCTATCCTCTATCCTATCCTATCCTCTATCCTATCCTATCCTCTATCCTATCCTATCCTCTATCCTATCCTATCCTCTATCCTATCCTATCCTGTATCCTATCCGATCCTCTATCCTATCCTATCCTCTAACCTATCCTATCCTCTATCCTATCCTCTATCCTATCCTCTATCGTATCCTATCCTCTATCCAATCCTATCCTCAATCCTATCCTTTCCTCAATCATATCCTATCCTCTATCCCATCCTATCCTCTATAATATCCTATCCACTCTCCTATCCTATGCTCTATCCTATCCTGTCCTCTATCCTATCCTATTGTCTATCCTATCCTATCCTCTATCCTATCCTATCCTCTATCCTATCCTCTATCCTATCCTATCCTCTATCCTATCCTATCCTCCATCCTATCCTATCCTGTATCCTATGCTATCCTCTATCCTATCCTATCCTCTGTTCTATCCTATCCTCTATCCCATCCTATCCTCTATCCTATCCTCTATCCTATCCTATCATCTATCCTACCCTATCCTCTATCCTATCCTATCCTCTATCCTATCCTATCCTCTATCCTATCCTATCCTCTATCCTATCCTATCCTCTATCCTATCCTATCCTCTATCCTATACTATCCTCTCTACCATCCTATCCTCCATCCCATCTTATCCTCCATCCTATACTATCCTCTATCCTATCCTATCCTCTATCCTGTCCTATCCGCTAGGTTATCCTATCCGCTATCCCATCCTATCCTCCATCTTATCCTATCCTCTATCCCATAATATCATCCATCCTATCCTATCCTCCATTATATACTATCCTCTATCCTATCCTATCATCTATCCTTTCCTATCCTCTATCTCATCCCATCCTCCATCTTATCCTATCCTCTATCCAATCCTATCCTCTAACCTATCCTATCCTCTATCCTATCCTATGCTCTATCCTATCCTATCCTCTATCCTATCCCATCCTATATGCCATAATATCCTCTATCCTATCCTATCCTCTATCATATCCTGTCCTCCATCGTGTCCTATCCTCTATCCTATCCTATCCATTATCCTATAAAATCCTCTATCCTATCCTATACTCTATCCTATCCTATCCTCTGTCCTATCCTATCCTCTATCCCATCCTATCCTCTATCCTATTTTATATTCTATCCTATACCATCCTGTATCCTATCCTATCGTCTATCCTATAATATCCTCTATCCTATCCAATCTTCTATCCTTTCCTCTATCCTATCCTCTATCCTATCCTATCATCAATGCTATCCTATCCCCCATCCTATCCTCTATCCTATCCAATCCCCAATCGTATCCTCTATCCTATCCTATCCTCTATCCTATGCAATCCCCTATCGTATCCTCTATCCTATCCTATCCTCTATCATATCCTATTCTCTATCCTATCATATCCTCTATCCTATCCTATGCTCTATCCTATCCTCTATCCTATCCTATCCTCTATCCTATCCTATGCTCTATCCTATCCTATCCTCTATCCTATCCCATCCTATATGCCATAATATCCTCTATCCTATCCTATCCTCTATCATATCCTGTCCTCCATCGTGTCCTATCCTCTATCCTATCCTATCCATTATCCTATAAAATCCTCTATCCTATCCTATACTCTATCCTATCCTATCCTCTATCCCATCCTATCCTCTATCCTATTGTATATTCTATCCTATACCATCCTGTATCCTATCCTATCGTCTATCCTATAATATCCTCTATCCTATCCAATCTTCTATCCTTTCCTCTATCCTATCCTCTATCCTATCCTATCATCAATCCTATCCTATCCCCTATCCTATCCTCTATCCCATCCTATCCTCTATCCTATCCTATACTCTATCCTATCCAATCCCCAATCGTATCCTCTATCCTATCCTATCCTCTATCATATCCTATTCTCTATCCTATCATATCCTCTATCCTATCCTATGCTCTATCCTATCCTCTATCCTATCATATCCTCTATCCTATCCTATTCTCTATCCTATCCTATCCTCTATCCTATCCTATCCTCTATCCTATCCTATCCTCTATCCTATCCTATCCTCTATCCTATCCTCAATCCTATCCTATCCTCTATCTTATCCTATCCTGTTCTATCCTATCCTCTATCCTATCCTATCCTCTATCCTATCCTCTATCCTATCCTATAATCTATCCTATCCTATCCTCTATCCTATCCTCTATCCTATCCTATCCTCTATCCTATCCTATCCTCTTTCCCATCCTATCCACTATCGTATCCAATCCTCTATCCTATCCTATCCTCTATCCTATCCTATCCTCTTTCCTATCCTATCCACTATCGTATCCAATCCTCTATCCTATACAATCCCCTATCCTATCCTCTATCCTATCTTATCCTCTATCCTATCCTATCTTCTATCTTATCCTATCCTCTATCCTATCCTATCCTCTATCCTATCCTATCCTCTATCCTATCCTATCCTCTATCCTATCCTATCCTCTATCCTATCCTATCCTGTATCCTATCCGATCCTCTATCCTATCCTATCCTCTAACCTATAATATCCTCTATCCTATCCTCTATCCTATCCTCTATCGTATCCTATCCTCTATCCAATCCTATCCTCAATCCTATCCTTTCCTCAATCATATCCTATCCTCTATCCCATCCTATCCTCTATAATATCCTATCCACTCTCCTATCCTATGCTCTATCCTATCCTGTCCTCTATCCTATCCTATTGTCTATCCTATCCTATCCTCTATCCTATCCTATCCTCTATCCTATCCTCTATCCTATCCTATCCTCTATCCTATCCTATCCTCCATCCTATCCTATCCTGTATCCTATGCTATCCTCTATCCTATCCTATCCTCTGTTCTATCCTATCCTCTATCCCATCCTATCCTCTATCCTATCCTCTATCCTATCCTATCATCTATCCTACCCTATCCTCTATCCTATCCTATCCTCTATCCTATCCTATCCTCTTTCCTATCCTATCCACTATCGTATCCAATCCTCTATACTATACAATCCCCTATCCTATCCTCTATCCTATCCTATCCTCTATCCTATCCTCTATCCTATCCTATCCTCTATCCTATCCTATCCTCCATCCTATCCTATCCTGTATCCTATGCTATCCTCTATCCTATCCTATCCTCAGTTCTATCCTATCCTCTATCCCATCCTATCCTGTATCCTATCCTCTTTCCTATCCTATCATCTATCCTATCCTATCCTCTATCCTATCCTATCCTCTATCCTATCCTATCCTCTTTCCTATCCTATCCACTATCGTATCCAATCCTCTATCCTATACAATCCCCTATCCTATCCTCTATCCTATCCTATCCTCTATCCTATCCTCTATCCTATCCTCTATCGTATCCTATCCTCTATCCAATCCTATCCTCAATCCTATCCTTTCCTCAATCATATCCTATCCTCTATCCCATCCTATCCTCTATCCTATCCTATCCTCTTTCCAATCCTATCCACTATCGTATACAATCCTCTATCCTATACAATCCCCTATCCTATCCTCTATCCTATCCTATACTCTGTCCTATCCTATTCGCTATCCTATCCTCCATCCTATCCAATGCTCTATCCTATCCTCTATCCCGTCCCATCCTCAATCCTATCCTATACTGTATTACATGCTATCCTCTATCCTATCCAATCCCCTATCCTATCCTCTATAATATCCCATCCTCTATCCTATAAAATCATATATCCTATCCTATTCTCTATCCTATCCTATCCTCTATCCTATCCTATCCTCTATCCTATGCAATCCCCTATCGTATCCTCTATCCTATCCTATCCTCTGTCCTATCCTATCCACTATCCTATCCTATCCTCTATCCTATCCTGTCCTCTATCCTATCCTGTCCTCTAACCTATCCTATCCTCTATCCTATCATCCACCCTATTCTATCCACTATCCTATCCTGTCCTATACCCTATTCTACCGCCTATAATATCGTATCATCTATCCTATCCTATTCTCTATCCTATCCAATCCTCTAACCTATCATATCCTCTATTCTATCCAATCCCCTATCAAATTCTCTATCCAATCCTGTCCTCTATCCTATCATATCGCCTATAATATCGTATCCTCTATCCTATCCTATCCTCTTTGCTATGCTATCCTCTTTCCTATCCAATCCCCTATCCTATCCTCTATCCTATCCTATCCTCTCCTCCATCCTATAATATCCTCAATCCTATCCAATCCTCTATCCCATCCTCTATCCTATCCTATAATCTATCCTATACTATCCTCTATCCTATCCTATCCTCTATCCTATCCTATCCTCTATTCTATCCTATCATCTATCCTATTCTATCCTCTATACTATCCTATCCTCTGTCCTATCCTATTCTCTAACCTATCCTATCCTTTATACTATCCTATCCTTTTTTTTTTGTATTAAAATTTCCTCTTTATTTATCAATTTCTTGTACAATCATTACAATTACCATTACAATTACATATCCTTTCGCAATACACTTCTTACATTGACATATTGTTTGTTTCTCCGCTCTTAACACATGCATCTCTTTCTCTCTTACACTCTTCTCTCTTGCCGCTCTCTTAGTAGGTTATTCTTCGTTTTTATTATCTTTACCGTTACATTCTTACTTTTATTCCATTCATTCCACTGCGCTCCTCACTCACTCAAACTCTCACAAATTGTTCGCACGCATCTACCATTTTAATTTCGTTCCTTCATTCATTCATCTGCCTTCCACCCTCATACATCACTCTTACTAATTTTTCACACTCATCCAACACTTTAATTTCATTCCTTTCTCTGCATCGCACCCTCATACAGAACGCTTACAGATTGTTTGCACTCATCCAACATTGTAATTTCATTGATTCGTCTACCTTCCACGCTCATACAATATACTATCCTATCCTATCCTCTAACCTATCCTATCCTCTATCCTATCCTATCCTCTTTGCTATGCTATCCTCTTTCCTATCCAATCCCCTATCCTATCCTCTATCCTATCCTATCCTCTCCTCCATCCTATAATATCCTCAATCCTATCCAATCCTCTATCCTATCCTCTATCCTATCCTATAATCTATCCTATACTATCCTCTATCCTATCCTATCCTCTATCCTATCCTATCCTCTATTCTATCCTATCATCTATCCTATCCTATCCTCTATACTATCCTATCCTCTGTCCTATCCTGTTCTCTATCCTATCCTATCCTTTATACTATCCTATTCTATACTATATTATATGCTATCCTCTATCCTATCCAATCCCCTATCCTATCCTCTATAATATCCTATCCTCTATCCTATAATATCATATATCCTATCCTATTCTCTATCCTATCCTACCATCTATCGTATCCTATCCTATATCCTATCCTATCCTCTAACCTATCCAATCCCCAATCGTATGCTCTATCCTATCCTATCCTCTTTCCTATCCTATTCACTATCGTATCCAACCCTCTATCGTATACAATCCCCTATCCTATCCTCTATCCTATACTATCCTCTATCCTATCCTATCCTCTATCCTATCCTATCCTCTATCCTATCCTATCCTCTATCCTATCCTAACCTCTATCCTATCCTATCCTCTATCCTATCCTATCCTCTATCCTATCCTATCCTCTATCCTATCCAATCCCCTATCCTATCCTCTATCCTATCCTATCATCTATCTTATCCTATCCTCTATCCTATCGTATCCTCTATCCTATCCTACCGTATTCTCTATCTTATCGTATCATATCCTCTATCCTATCCTATTCTCTATCCTATCCTCTCCTTTATCCTATCTTATCCTCTATCGTCTGCTCTTTCCTATCCTATCCAATATCCTATCCTATCCTCAATCTTATCCTATCCTCTATCCTAACCTCTCCTTTCTACTATCCAATCCTCTATCCTATCCTCTATTCTATCCTATACTCTATCCTATCCTATCCTCTATCCTATCCTCTATCTAATCCTATCCTCTATCTAATCCTATCCTCTATCCTATCCTATCCTCTATAATATCGTATCCTGTATCCGATCCTATCCTGTATCCTATCCTCTATCCTATCCTATCCTCTATCCCGCCTATCCTATATCCTATCCTATCCTCCATCCTATCCTATCCTCTATCCTATCGAATCCCCTATCCTATCCTCTATGCTATCCTATCCTCTATCCTATCCTATCCTCTATCCTATCCTCTATCCTATCCTCTATCCTATCCTATCCTTTATCCTATCCTATCCTCTATCCTATCCTATCCTGTATCCTATCCTATCCTCTATCCTATCCTATCCTCTATCCTATCATAGCCTCTATCCTATCCTATCCTCTATCCTATCCTATCCTCTATCCTATCCTATCCTCTATCCTATCCTATCCTCTATCCTATCCTATCCTCTATCCTATTCTATCCTCTATCCTATCCTATCCTCTATCCCATCCTATCCTCTATCCCATCCTATCCTCTATCCTATCCTATCCTCTATCCTATCCTCTATCCTATCCTATCCTCTATCCTATACTATCCTCTATCCTATCCTGTCATCTATCCTGTTCTATCGTCTATCAAATCCCATCCTCAATCCTATCCTTTCCTGTATCCTATCCTCTATCCTCTATCGTATCCAATCCTCTATCCTATCCTATCCTCTATCCTATCCTATCCTCTATCCTATCCTATTCTCTATCCTATCCTATCCTATCCTCTATCCTATCCTATCGTCTATCCTATCCTCTATCCTATCATATCCTCTATCCTATCCTATCATCTATCCTCTATCCTATCCAATCCTCTATCCTATCCTATCCTCTATCCTATCATATCCTCTATCCTATAATATCCTCTATCCTATCCTATCATCTATCCTATTCTCTATCTTTTCCTATCCTCTATCCTATCCTATCCTCTATCCTATCCTATCCTCTATCCTATCCTATCCTCTATCCTATCCTATCCTCTATCCTATCCTATCCTCTATCCTATCCTATCGTATATACTATCCTCTATCCTATCCTATCCTCTATCCTATCCTATCCTCTATCCAATCGTATCCTCTATCCAATCGTATCCTCTATCCAATCCTATCCTCTATCCTATCCTATCCTCTATACTAACCCATCCTCTATCCTATCCTATCCTCTATCCTATATTATCTTCTATCCTACCCTATCATCTATCCTATCAAATCCCCTATCCTATCCTCTATCCCATCCTATCCTGTATCCTATCCAATGCTCTATCCTATCCTATCATCTATCCTCTATCCTATCCTATCCTCTATCCTATCCTATCCAATCCCCTATCGTATGCTCTATCCTATCCTACCCTCTATAATATCGTATACTCTATCATATCCTATCCTCTATCCTATCCTCTATCCTATCCTATCATCTATCCTGTTCTATCCTCTATCAAATCCCATCCTCAATCCTATCCTTTCCTGTATCCTATCCTATCCTCTATCCTCTATCGTATCCAATCCTCTATCGTATCCTATCCTCTATCCTATCCTCTATCCTATCCAATCCTCTATCCTATCCTATCCTCTATCCTATCATATCCTCTATCCTATCCTATCATCTATCCAATCCTCTATCTTTTCCTATCCTCTATCCTATCCTATCCTCTATCCGATCCTATCCTCTATCGTATCCTATCCTCTATCCTATCCTATCCTCTATCCTATCCTCTATCCTATCCTATCCTCTATCCTATCCTATCCTCTATCCTATCCTATCCCCTATAATATCGTACACTCTATCCTATAATATCATCTATCCGTTCCTATTCTCTATCCTATCCTCTATCCCATTCTCTATCCTATCCTCTATCCTATCCTCTATCCTATGCTATCTTCTATCCTATCCTATCCTGTATCCTATCAAATCCCCTATCCTATCCTCTATCCTATCCTATCCTCTATCCTATCCTATTCTCTATCCTATCCTATCCTATCCTCTATCCTATCCTATCGTCTATCCTATCCTCTATCCTATCCTATCGTCTATCCTATCCTCTATCCTATCCTATCCTCTATCCTATCCTATCATCTATCCTCTATCCTATCCAATCCTCTATCCTATCCAATCCTCTATCCTATCCTATCCTCTATCCTATCCTATCCTCTATCCTATCCTATTCTCTATCCTATCCTATCCTATCCTCTATCCTATCCTATCGTCTATCCTATCCTCTATCCTATCATATCCTCTATCCTATCCTATCATCTATCCTCTATCCTATCCAATCCTCTATCCTATCCTATCCTCTATCCTATCATATCCTCTATCCTATAATATCCTCTGTCCTATCCTATCATCTATCCTATTCTCTATCTTTTCCTATCCTCTATCCTATCCTATCCTCTATCCTATCCTATCCTCTATCCTATCCTATCCTCTATCCTATCCTATCGTATATACTATCCTCTATCCTATCCTATCCTCTATCCTATCCTATCCTCTATCCAATCGTATCCTCTATCCAATCGTATCCTCTATCCAATCCTATCCTCTATCCTATCCTATCCTCTATACTAACCCATCCTCTATCCTATCCTATCCTCTATCCTATATTATCTTCTATCCTACCCTATCATCTATCCTATCAAATCCCCTATCCTATCCTCTATCCCATCCTATCCTGTATCCTATCCAATGCTCTATCCTATCCTATCATCTATCCTCTATCCTATCCTATCCTCTATCCTATCCTATCCAATCCCCTATCGTATGCTCTATCCTATCCTACCCTCTATAATATCGTATACTCTATCATATCCTATCCTCTATCCTATCCTCTATCCTATCCTATCATCTATCCTGTTCTATCCTCTATCAAATCCCATCCTCAATCCTATCCTTTCCTGTATCCTATCCTATCCTCTATCCTCTATCGTATCCAATCCTCTATCGTATCCTATCCTCTATCCTATCCTCTATCCTATCCAATCCTCTATCCTATCCTATCCTCTATCCTATCATATCCTCTATCCTATCCTATCATCTATCCAATCCTCTATCTTTTCCTATCCTCTATCCTATCCTATCCTCTATCCGATCCTATCCTCTATCGTATCCTATCCTCTATCCTATCCTATCCTCTATCCTATCCTCTATCCTATCCTATCCTCTATCCTATCCTATCCTCTATCCTATCCTATCCCCTATAATATCGTACACTCTATCCTATAATATCATCTATCCGTTCCTATTCTCTATCCTATCCTCTATCCCATTCTCTATCCTATCCTCTATCCTATCCTCTATCCTATGCTATCTTCTATCCTATCCTATCCTGTATCCTATCCTATCCTCTATCCTATCCTATCCTCTATCCTATCCTATTCTCTATCCTATCCTATCCTATCCTCTATCCTATCCTATCGTCTATCCTATCCTCTATCCTATCCTATCGTCTATCCTATCCTCTATCCTATCCTATCCTCTATCCTATCCTATCATCTATCCTCTATCCTATCCAATCCTCTATCCTATCCAATCCTCTATCCTATCCTATCCTCTATCCTATCCTATCCTCTATCCTATCCTATTCTCTATCCTATCCTATCCTATCCTCTATCCTATCCTATCGTCTATCCTATCCTCTATCCTATCATATCCTCTATCCTATCCTATCATCTATCCTCTATCCTATCCAATCCTCTATCCTATCCTATCCTCTATCCTATCATATCCTCTATCCTATAATATCCTCTGTCCTATCCTATCATCTATCCTATTCTCTATCTTTTCCTATCCTCTATCCTATCCTATCCTCTATCCTATCCTATCCTCTATCCTATCCTATCCTCTATCCTATCCTATCGTATATACTATCCTCTATCCTATCCTATCCTCTATCCTATCCTATCCTCTATCCAATCGTATCCTCTATCCAATCGTATCCTCTATCCAATCCTATCCTCTATCCTATCCTATCCTCTATACTAACCCATCCTCTATCCTATCCTATCCTCTATCCTATATTATCTTCTATCCTACCCTATCATCTATCCTATCAAATCCCCTATCCTATCCTCTATCCCATCCTATCCTGTATCCTATCCAATGCTCTATCCTATCCTATCATCTATCCTCTATCCTATCCTATCCTCTATCCTATCCTATCCAATCCCCTATCGTATGCTCTATCCTATCCTACCCTCTATAATATCGTATACTCTATCATATCCTATCCTCTATCCTATCCTCTATCCTATCCTATCATCTATCCTGTTCTATCCTCTATCAAATCCCATCCTCAATCCTATCCTTTCCTGTATCCTATCCTATCCTCTATCCTCTATCGTATCCAATCCTCTATCGTATCCTATCCTCTATCCTATCCTCTATCCTATCCAATCCTCTATCCTATCCTATCCTCTATCCTATCATATCCTCTATCCTATCCTATCATCTATCCAATCCTCTATCTTTTCCTATCCTCTATCCTATCCTATCCTCTATCCGATCCTATCCTCTATCGTATCCTATCCTCTATCCTATCCTATCCTCTATCCTATCCTCTATCCTATCCTATCCTCTATCCTATCCTATCCTCTATCCTATCCTATCCCCTATAATATCGTACACTCTATCCTATAATATCATCTATCCGTTCCTATTCTCTATCCTATCCTCTATCCCATTCTCTATCCTATCCTCTATCCTATCCTCTATCCTATGCTATCTTCTATCCTATCCTATCCTGTATCCTATCAAATCCCCTATCCTATCCTCTATCCTATCCTATCCTCTATCCTATCCTATTCTCTATCCTATCCTATCCTATCCTCTATCCTATCCTATCGTCTATCCTATCCTCTATCCTATCCTATCGTCTATCCTATCCTCTATCCTATCCTATCCTCTATCCTATCCTATCATCTATCCTCTATCCTATCCAATCCTCTATCCTATCCTATCCTCTATCCTATCATATCCTCTATCCTATAATATCCTCTATCCTATCCTATCATCTATCCAATCCTCTATCTTTCCCTATCCTCTGTCCTATCCTATCCTCTATCCTATGCAATCCCCTATCGTATCATCTATCCTATCCTATCCTCTGTCCTATCCTATCCACTATCCTATCCTATCCTCTATCCTATCCTGTCCTCTATCCTATCCTGTCCTCTAACCTATCCTATCCTCTATCCTATCATCCACCCTATTCTATCCACTATCCTATCCTGTCCTATACCCTATTCTACCGCCTATAATATCGTATCATCTATCCTATCCTATTCTCTATCCTATCCAATCCTCTAACCTATCATATCCTCTATTCTATCCAATCCCCTATCAAATTCTCTATCCAATCCTGTCCTCTATCCTATCATATCGCCTATAATATCGTATCCTCTATCCTATCCTATCCTCTTTGCTATGCTATCCTCTTTCCTATCCAATCCCCTATCCTATCCTCTATCCTATCCTATCCTCTCCTCCATCCTATAATATCCTCAATCCTATCCAATCCTCTATCCCATCCTCTATCCTATCCTATAATCTATCCTATACTATCCTCTATCCTATCCTATCCTCTATCCTATCCTATCCTCTATTCTATCCTATCATCTATCCTATCCTATCCTCTATACTATCCTATCCTCTGTCCTATCCTATTCTCTAACCTATCCTATCCTTTATACTATCCTATCCTATCCTGTAACCTATCCTATCCTCTATCCTATCCTATCCTCTTTGCTATGCTATCCTCTTTCCTATCCAATCCCCTATCCTATCCTCTATCCTATCCTATCCTCTCCTCCATCCTATAATATCCTCAATCCTATCCAATCCTCTATCCTATCCTCTATCCTATCCTATAATCTATCCTATACTATCCTCTATCCTATCCTATCCTCTATCCTATCCTATCCTCTATTCTATCCTATCATCTATCCTATCCTATCCTCTATACTATCCTATCCTCTGTCCTATCCTATTCTCTATCCTATCCTATCCTTTATACTATCCTATTCTATACTATATTATATGCTATCCTCTATCCTATCCAATCCCCTATCCTATCCTCTATAATATCCTATCCTCTATCCTATAATATCATATATCCTATCCTATTCTCTATCCTATCCTACCATCTATCGTATCCTATCCTATATCCTATCCTATCCTCTAACCTATCCAATCCCCAATCGTATGCTCTATCCTATCCTATCCTCTTTCCTATCCTATTCACTATCGTATCCAACCCTCTGTCGTATACAATCCCCTATCCTATCCTCTATCCTATACTATCCTCTATCCTATCCTATCCTCTATCCTATCCTATCCTCTATCCTATCCTATCCTCTATCCTATCCTAACCTCTATCCTATCCTATCCTCTATCCTATCCTATCCTCTATCCTATCCTATCCTCTATCCTATCCAATCCCCTATCCTATCCTCTATCCTATCCTATCATCTATCTTATCCTATCCTCTATCCTATCGTATCCTCTATCCTATCCTACCGTATTCTCTATCTTATCGTATCATATCCTCTATCCTATCCTATTCTCTATCCTATCCTCTCCTTTATCCTATCTTATCCTCTATCGTCTGCTCTTTCCTATCCTATCCAATATCCTATCCTATCCTCAATCTTATCCTATCCTCTATCCTAACCTCTCCTTTCTACTATCCAATCCTCTATCCTATCCTCTATTCTATCCTATACTCTATCCTATCCTATCCTCTATCCTATCCTCTATCTAATCCTATCCTCTATCTAATCCTATCCTCTATCCTATCCTATCCTCTATAATATCGTATCCTGTATCCGATCCTATCCTGTATCCTATCCTCTATCCTATCCTATCCTCTATCCCGCCTATCCTATATCCTATCCTATCCTCCATCCTATCCTATCCTCTATCCTATCGAATCCCCTATCCTATCCTCTATGCTATCCTATCCTCTATCCTATCCTATCCTCTATCCTATCCTCTATCCTATCCTCTATCCTATCCTATCCTTTATCCTATCCTATCCTCTATCCTATCCTATCCTGTATCCTATCCTATCCTCTATCCTATCCTATCCTCTATCCTATCATAGCCTCTATCCTATCCTATCCTCTATCCTATCCTATCCTCTATCCTATCCTATCCTCTATCCTATCCTATCCTCTATCCTATTCTATCCTCTATCCTATCCTATCCTCTATCCCATCCTATCCTCTATCCCATCCTATCCTCTATCCTATCCTATCCTCTATCCTATCCTCTATCCTATCCTATCCTCTATCCTATACTATCCTCTATCCTATCCTGTCATCTATCCTGTTCTATCGTCTATCAAATCCCATCCTCAATCCTATCCTTTCCTGTATCCTATCCTCTATCCTCTATCGTATCCAATCCTCTATCCTATCCTATCCTCTATCCTATCCTATCCTCTATCCTATCCTATTCTCTATCCTATCCTATCCTATCCTCTATCCTATCCTATCGTCTATCCTATCCTCTATCCTATCCTATCGTCTATCCTATCCTCTATCCTATCATATCCTCTATCCTATCCTATCATCTATCCTCTATCCTATCCAATCCTCTATCCTATCCTATCCTCTATCCTATCATATCCTCTATCCTATAATATCCTCTATCCTATCCTATCATCTATCCTATTCTCTATCTTTTCCTATCCTCTATCCTATCCTATCCTCTATCCTATCCTATCCTCTATCCTATCCTATCCTCTATCCTATCCTATCCTCTATCCTATCCTATCCTCTATCCTATCCTATCGTATATACTATCCTCTATCCTATCCTATCCTCTATCCTATCCTATCCTCTATCCAATCGTATCCTCTATCCAATCGTATCCTCTATCCAATCCTATCCTCTATCCTATCCTATCCTCTATACTAACCCATCCTCTATCCTATCCTATCCTCTATCCTATATTATCTTCTATCCTACCCTATCATCTATCCTATCAAATCCCCTATCCTATCCTCTATCCCATCCTATCCTGTATCCTATCCAATGCTCTATCCTATCCTATCATCTATCCTCTATCCTATCCAATCTTCTATCCTTTCCTCTATCCTATCCTCTATCCTATCCTATCATCAATCCTATCCTATCCCCTATCCTATCCTCTATCCCATCCTATCCTCTATCCTATCCTATCCTCTATCCTATCCAATCCCCAATCGTATCCTCTATCCTATCCTATCCTCTATCATATCCTATTCTCTATCCTATCATATCCTCTATCCTATCCTATGCTCTATCCTATCCTCTATCCTATCATATCCTCTATCCTATCCTATTCTCTATCCTATCCTATCCTCTATCCTATCCTATCCTCTATCCTATCCTATCCTCTATCCTATCCTATCCTCTATCCTATCCTCAATCCTATCCTATCCTCTATCTTATCCTATCCTGTTCTATCCTATCCTCTATCCTATCCTATCCTCTATCCTATCCTCTATCCTATCCTATAATCTATCCTATCCTATCCTCTATCCTATCCTCTATCCTATCCTCTATCCTATCCTATCCTCTATCCTATCCTATCCTCTATCCTATCCTAACCTCTATCCTATCCTATCCTCTATCCTATCCTATCCTCTATCCTATCCTATCCTCTATCCTATCCAATCCCCTATCCTATCCTCTATCCTATCCTATCATCTATCTTATCCTATCCTCTATCCTATCGTATCCTCTATCCTATCCTACCGTATTCTCTATCTTATCGTATCATATCCTCTATCCTATCCTATTCTCTATCCTATCCTCTCCTTTATCCTATCTTATCCTCTATCGTCTGCTCTTTCCTATCCTATCCAATATCCTATCCTATCCTCAATCTTATCCTATCCTCTATCCTAACCTCTCCTTTCTACTATCCAATCCTCTATCCTATCCTCTATTCTATCCTATACTCTATCCTATCCTATCCTCTATCCTATCCTCTATCTAATCCTATCCTCTATCTAATCCTATCCTCTATCCTATCCTATCCTCTATAATATCGTATCCTGTATCCGATCCTATCCTGTATCCTATCCTCTATCCTATCCTATCCTCTATCCCGCCTATCCTATATCCTATCCTATCCTCCATCCTATCCTATCCTCTATCCTATCGAATCCCCTATCCTATCCTCTATGCTATCCTATCCTCTATCCTATCCTATCCTCTATCCTATCCTCTATCCTATCCTCTATCCTATCCTATCCTTTATCCTATCCTATCCTCTATCCTATCCTATCCTGTATCCTATCCTATCCTCTATCCTATCCTATCCTCTATCCTATCATAGCCTCTATCCTATCCTATCCTCTATCCTATCCTATCCTCTATCCTATCCTATCCTCTATCCTATCCTATCCTCTATCCTATTCTATCCTCTATCCTATCCTATCCTCTATCCCATCCTATCCTCTATCCCATCCTATCCTCTATCCTATCCTATCCTCTATCCTATCCTCTATCCTATCCTATCCTCTATCCTATACTATCCTCTATCCTATCCTGTCATCTATCCTGTTCTATCGTCTATCAAATCCCATCCTCAATCCTATCCTTTCCTGTATCCTATCCTCTATCCTCTATCGTATCCAATCCTCTATCCTATCCTATCCTCTATCCTATCCTATCCTCTATCCTATCCTATTCTCTATCCTATCCTATCCTATCCTCTATCCTATCCTATCGTCTATCCTATCCTCTATCCTATCATATCCTCTATCCTATCCTATCATCTATCCTCTATCCTATCCAATCCTCTATCCTATCCTATCCTCTATCCTATCATATCCTCTATCCTATAATATCCTCTATCCTATCCTATCATCTATCCTATTCTCTATCTTTTCCTATCCTCTATCCTATCCTATCCTCTATCCTATCCTATCCTCTATCCTATCCTATCCTCTATCCTATCCTATCCTCTATCCTATCCTATCCTCTATCCTATCCTATCGTATATACTATCCTCTATCCTATCCTATCCTCTATCCTATCCTATCCTCTATCCAATCGTATCCTCTATCCAATCGTATCCTCTATCCAATCCTATCCTCTATCCTATCCTATCCTCTATACTAACCCATCCTCTATCCTATCCTATCCTCTATCCTATATTATCTTCTATCCTACCCTATCATCTATCCTATCAAATCCCCTATCCTATCCTCTATCCCATCCTATCCTGTATCCTATCCAATGCTCTATCCTATCCTATCATCTATCCTCTATCCTATCCTATCCTCTATCCTATCCTATCCAATCCCCTATCGTATGCTCTATCCTATCCTACCCTCTATAATATCGTATACTCTATCATATCCTATCCTCTATCCTATCCTCTATCCTATCCTATCATCTATCCTGTTCTATCCTCTATCAAATCCCATCCTCAATCCTATCCTTTCCTGTATCCTATCCTATCCTCTATCCTCTATCGTATCCAATCCTCTATCGTATCCTATCCTCTATCCTATCCTCTATCCTATCCAATCCTCTATCCTATCCTATCCTCTATCCTATCATATCCTCTATCCTATCCTATCATCTATCCAATCCTCTATCTTTTCCTATCCTCTATCCTATCCTATCCTCTATCCGATCCTATCCTCTATCGTATCCTATCCTCTATCCTATCCTATCCTCTATCCTATCCTCTATCCTATCCTATCCTCTATCCTATCCTATCCTCTATCCTATCCTATCCCCTATAATATCGTACACTCTATCCTATAATATCATCTATCCGTTCCTATTCTCTATCCTATCCTCTATCCCATTCTCTATCCTATCCTCTATCCTATCCTCTATCCTATGCTATCTTCTATCCTATCCTATCCTGTATCCTATCCTATCCTCTATCCTATCCTATCCTCTATCCTATCCTATTCTCTATCCTATCCTATCCTATCCTCTATCCTATCCTATCGTCTATCCTATCCTCTATCCTATCCTATCGTCTATCCTATCCTCTATCCTATCCTATCCTCTATCCTATCCTATCATCTATCCTCTATCCTATCCAATCCTCTATCCTATCCAATCCTCTATCCTATCCTATCCTCTATCCTATCCTATCCTCTATCCTATCCTATTCTCTATCCTATCCTATCCTATCCTCTATCCTATCCTATCGTCTATCCTATCCTCTATCCTATCATATCCTCTATCCTATCCTATCATCTATCCTCTATCCTATCCAATCCTCTATCCTATCCTATCCTCTATCCTATCATATCCTCTATCCTATAATATCCTCTGTCCTATCCTATCATCTATCCTATTCTCTATCTTTTCCTATCCTCTATCCTATCCTATCCTCTATCCTATCCTATCCTCTATCCTATCCTATCCTCTATCCTATCCTATCGTATATACTATCCTCTATCCTATCCTATCCTCTATCCTATCCTATCCTCTATCCAATCGTATCCTCTATCCAATCGTATCCTCTATCCAATCCTATCCTCTATCCTATCCTATCCTCTATACTAACCCATCCTCTATCCTATCCTATCCTCTATCCTATATTATCTTCTATCCTACCCTATCATCTATCCTATCAAATCCCCTATCCTATCCTCTATCCCATCCTATCCTGTATCCTATCCAATGCTCTATCCTATCCTATCATCTATCCTCTATCCTATCCTATCCTCTATCCTATCCTATCCAATCCCCTATCGTATGCTCTATCCTATCCTACCCTCTATAATATCGTATACTCTATCATATCCTATCCTCTATCCTATCCTCTATCCTATCCTATCATCTATCCTGTTCTATCCTCTATCAAATCCCATCCTCAATCCTATCCTTTCCTGTATCCTATCCTATCCTCTATCCTCTATCGTATCCAATCCTCTATCGTATCCTATCCTCTATCCTATCCTCTATCCTATCCAATCCTCTATCCTATCCTATCCTCTATCCTATCATATCCTCTATCCTATCCTATCATCTATCCAATCCTCTATCTTTTCCTATCCTCTATCCTATCCTATCCTCTATCCGATCCTATCCTCTATCGTATCCTATCCTCTATCCTATCCTATCCTCTATCCTATCCTCTATCCTATCCTATCCTCTATCCTATCCTATCCTCTATCCTATCCTATCCCCTATAATATCGTACACTCTATCCTATAATATCATCTATCCGTTCCTATTCTCTATCCTATCCTCTATCCCATTCTCTATCCTATCCTCTATCCTATCCTCTATCCTATGCTATCTTCTATCCTATCCTATCCTGTATCCTATCAAATCCCCTATCCTATCCTCTATCCTATCCTATCCTCTATCCTATCCTATTCTCTATCCTATCCTATCCTATCCTCTATCCTATCCTATCGTCTATCCTATCCTCTATCCTATCCTATCGTCTATCCTATCCTCTATCCTATCCTATCCTCTATCCTATCCTATCATCTATCCTCTATCCTATCCAATCCTCTATCCTATCCTATCCTCTATCCTATCATATCCTCTATCCTATAATATCCTCTATCCTATCCTATCATCTATCCAATCCTCTATCTTTCCCTATCCTCTGTCCTATCCTATCCTCTATCCTATGCAATCCCCTATCGTATCATCTATCCTATCCTATCCTCTGTCCTATCCTATCCACTATCCTATCCTATCCTCTATCCTATCCTGTCCTCTATCCTATCCTGTCCTCTAACCTATCCTATCCTCTATCCTATCATCCACCCTATTCTATCCACTATCCTATCCTGTCCTATACCCTATTCTACCGCCTATAATATCGTATCATCTATCCTATCCTATTCTCTATCCTATCCAATCCTCTAACCTATCATATCCTCTATTCTATCCAATCCCCTATCAAATTCTCTATCCAATCCTGTCCTCTATCCTATCATATCGCCTATAATATCGTATCCTCTATCCTATCCTATCCTCTTTGCTATGCTATCCTCTTTCCTATCCAATCCCCTATCCTATCCTCTATCCTATCCTATCCTCTCCTCCATCCTATAATATCCTCAATCCTATCCAATCCTCTATCCCATCCTCTATCCTATCCTATAATCTATCCTATACTATCCTCTATCCTATCCTATCCTCTATCCTATCCTATCCTCTATTCTATCCTATCATCTATCCTATCCTATCCTCTATACTATCCTATCCTCTGTCCTATCCTATTCTCTAACCTATCCTATCCTTTATACTATCCTATCCTATCCTGTAACCTATCCTATCCTCTATCCTATCCTATCCTCTTTGCTATGCTATCCTCTTTCCTATCCAATCCCCTATCCTATCCTCTATCCTATCCTATCCTCTCCTCCATCCTATAATATCCTCAATCCTATCCAATCCTCTATCCTATCCTCTATCCTATCCTATAATCTATCCTATACTATCCTCTATCCTATCCTATCCTCTATCCTATCCTATCCTCTATTCTATCCTATCATCTATCCTATCCTATCCTCTATACTATCCTATCCTCTGTCCTATCCTATTCTCTATCCTATCCTATCCTTTATACTATCCTATTCTATACTATATTATATGCTATCCTCTATCCTATCCAATCCCCTATCCTATCCTCTATAATATCCTATCCTCTATCCTATAATATCATATATCCTATCCTATTCTCTATCCTATCCTACCATCTATCGTATCCTATCCTATATCCTATCCTATCCTCTAACCTATCCAATCCCCAATCGTATGCTCTATCCTATCCTATCCTCTTTCCTATCCTATTCACTATCGTATCCAACCCTCTGTCGTATACAATCCCCTATCCTATCCTCTATCCTATACTATCCTCTATCCTATCCTATCCTCTATCCTATCCTATCCTCTATCCTATCCTATCCTCTATCCTATCCTAACCTCTATCCTATCCTATCCTCTATCCTATCCTATCCTCTATCCTATCCTATCCTCTATCCTATCCAATCCCCTATCCTATCCTCTATCCTATCCTATCATCTATCTTATCCTATCCTCTATCCTATCGTATCCTCTATCCTATCCTACCGTATTCTCTATCTTATCGTATCATATCCTCTATCCTATCCTATTCTCTATCCTATCCTCTCCTTTATCCTATCTTATCCTCTATCGTCTGCTCTTTCCTATCCTATCCAATATCCTATCCTATCCTCAATCTTATCCTATCCTCTATCCTAACCTCTCCTTTCTACTATCCAATCCTCTATCCTATCCTCTATTCTATCCTATACTCTATCCTATCCTATCCTCTATCCTATCCTCTATCTAATCCTATCCTCTATCTAATCCTATCCTCTATCCTATCCTATCCTCTATAATATCGTATCCTGTATCCGATCCTATCCTGTATCCTATCCTCTATCCTATCCTATCCTCTATCCCGCCTATCCTATATCCTATCCTATCCTCCATCCTATCCTATCCTCTATCCTATCGAATCCCCTATCCTATCCTCTATGCTATCCTATCCTCTATCCTATCCTATCCTCTATCCTATCCTCTATCCTATCCTCTATCCTATCCTATCCTTTATCCTATCCTATCCTCTATCCTATCCTATCCTGTATCCTATCCTATCCTCTATCCTATCCTATCCTCTATCCTATCATAGCCTCTATCCTATCCTATCCTCTATCCTATCCTATCCTCTATCCTATCCTATCCTCTATCCTATCCTATCCTCTATCCTATTCTATCCTCTATCCTATCCTATCCTCTATCCCATCCTATCCTCTATCCCATCCTATCCTCTATCCTATCCTATCCTCTATCCTATCCTCTATCCTATCCTATCCTCTATCCTATACTATCCTCTATCCTATCCTGTCATCTATCCTGTTCTATCGTCTATCAAATCCCATCCTCAATCCTATCCTTTCCTGTATCCTATCCTCTATCCTCTATCGTATCCAATCCTCTATCCTATCCTATCCTCTATCCTATCCTATCCTCTATCCTATCCTATTCTCTATCCTATCCTATCCTATCCTCTATCCTATCCTATCGTCTATCCTATCCTCTATCCTATCATATCCTCTATCCTATCCTATCATCTATCCTCTATCCTATCCAATCCTCTATCCTATCCTATCCTCTATCCTATCATATCCTCTATCCTATAATATCCTCTATCCTATCCTATCATCTATCCTATTCTCTATCTTTTCCTATCCTCTATCCTATCCTATCCTCTATCCTATCCTATCCTCTATCCTATCCTATCCTCTATCCTATCCTATCCTCTATCCTATCCTATCCTCTATCCTATCCTATCGTATATACTATCCTCTATCCTATCCTATCCTCTATCCTATCCTATCCTCTATCCAATCGTATCCTCTATCCAATCGTATCCTCTATCCAATCCTATCCTCTATCCTATCCTATCCTCTATACTAACCCATCCTCTATCCTATCCTATCCTCTATCCTATATTATCTTCTATCCTACCCTATCATCTATCCTATCAAATCCCCTATCCTATCCTCTATCCCATCCTATCCTGTATCCTATCCAATGCTCTATCCTATCCTATCATCTATCCTCTATCCTATCCAATCTTCTATCCTTTCCTCTATCCTATCCTCTATCCTATCCTATCATCAATCCTATCCTATCCCCTATCCTATCCTCTATCCCATCCTATCCTCTATCCTATCCTATCCTCTATCCTATCCAATCCCCAATCGTATCCTCTATCCTATCCTATCCTCTATCATATCCTATTCTCTATCCTATCATATCCTCTATCCTATCCTATGCTCTATCCTATCCTCTATCCTATCATATCCTCTATCCTATCCTATTCTCTATCCTATCCTATCCTCTATCCTATCCTATCCTCTATCCTATCCTATCCTCTATCCTATCCTATCCTCTATCCTATCCTCAATCCTATCCTATCCTCTATCTTATCCTATCCTGTTCTATCCTATCCTCTATCCTATCCTATCCTCTATCCTATCCTCTATCCTATCCTATAATCTATCCTATCCTATCCTCTATCCTATCCTCTATCCTATCCTCTATCCTATCCTATCCTCTATCCTATCCTATCCTCTTTCCCATCCTATCCACTATCGTATCCAATCCTCTATCCTATCCTATCCTCTATCCTATCCTATCCTCTTTCCTATCCTATCTACTATCGTATCCAATCCTCTATCCTATACAATCCCCTATCCTATCCTCTATCCTATCCTATCCTCTATCCTATCCTCTATCCTATCCTCTATCGTATCCTATCCTCTATCCAATCCTATCCTCAATCCTATCCTTTCCTCAATCATATCCTATCCTCTATCACATCCTATCCACTATCGTATCCAATCCTCTATCCTATCCTATCCTCTATCCTATCCTATCCTCTTTCCTATCCTATCCACTATCGTATCCAATCCTCTATCCTATACAATCCCCTATCCTATCCTCTATCCTATCTTATCCTCTATCCTATCCTATCTTCTATCTTATCCTATCCTCTATCCTATCCTATCCTCTATCCTATCCTATCCTCTATCCTATCCTATCCTCTATCCTATCCTATCCTCTATCCTATCCTATCCTGTATCCTATCCGATCCTCTATCCTATCCTATCCTCTAACCTATCCTATCCTCTATCCTATCCTCTATCGTATCCTATCCTCTATCCAATCCTATCCTCAATCCTATCCTTTCCTCAATCATATCCTATCCTCTATCCCATCCTATCCTCTATAATATCCTATCCACTCTCCTATCCTATGCTCTATCCTATCCTGTCCTCTATCCTATCCTATTGTCTATCCTATCCTATCCTCTATCCTATCCTATCCTCTATCCTATCCTCTATCCTATCCTATCCTCTATCCTATCCTATCCTCCATCCTATCCTATCCTGTATCCTATGCTATCCTCTATCCTATCCTATCCTCTGTTCTATCCTATCCTCTATCCCATCCTATCCTCTATCCTATCCTCTATCCTATCCTATCATCTATCCTACCCTATCCTCTATCCTATCCTATCCTCTATCCTATCCTATCCTCTATCCTATCCTATCCTCTATCCTATCCTATCCTCTATCCTATCCTATCCTCTATCCTATACTATCCTCTCTACCATCCTATCCTCCATCCCATCTTATCCTCCATCCTATACTATCCTCTATCCTATCCTATCCTCTATCCTGTCCTATCCGCTAGGTTATCCTATCCGCTATCCCATCCTATCCTCCATCTTATCCTATCCTCTATCCCATAATATCATCCATCCTATCCTATCCTCCATTATATACTATCCTCTATCCTATCCTATCATCTATCCTTTCCTATCCTCTATCTCATCCCATCCTCCATCTTATCCTATCCTCTATCCAATCCTATCCTCTAACCTATCCTATCCTCTATCCTATCCTATGCTCTATCCTATCCTATCCTCTATCCTATCCCATCCTATATGCCATAATATCCTCTATCCTATCCTATCCTCTATCATATCCTGTCCTCCATCGTGTCCTATCCTCTATCCTATCCTATCCATTATCCTATAAAATCCTCTATCCTATCCTATACTCTATCCTATCCTATCCTCTGTCCTATCCTATCCTCTATCCCATCCTATCCTCTATCCTATTTTATATTCTATCCTATACCATCCTGTATCCTATCCTATCGTCTATCCTATAATATCCTCTATCCTATCCAATCTTCTATCCTTTCCTCTATCCTATCCTCTATCCTATCCTATCATCAATGCTATCCTATCCCCCATCCTATCCTCTATCCTATCCAATCCCCAATCGTATCCTCTATCCTATCCTATCCTCTATCCTATGCAATCCCCTATCGTATCCTCTATCCTATCCTATCCTCTATCATATCCTATTCTCTATCCTATCATATCCTCTATCCTATCCTATGCTCTATCCTATCCTCTATCCTATCCTATCCTCTATCCTATCCTATGCTCTATCCTATCCTATCCTCTATCCTATCCCATCCTATATGCCATAATATCCTCTATCCTATCCTATCCTCTATCATATCCTGTCCTCCATCGTGTCCTATCCTCTATCCTATCCTATCCATTATCCTATAAAATCCTCTATCCTATCCTATACTCTATCCTATCCTATCCTCTATCCCATCCTATCCTCTATCCTATTGTATATTCTATCCTATACCATCCTGTATCCTATCCTATCGTCTATCCTATAATATCCTCTATCCTATCCAATCTTCTATCCTTTCCTCTATCCTATCCTCTATCCTATCCTATCATCAATCCTATCCTATCCCCTATCCTATCCTCTATCCCATCCTATCCTCTATCCTATCCTATACTCTATCCTATCCAATCCCCAATCGTATCCTCTATCCTATCCTATCCTCTATCATATCCTATTCTCTATCCTATCATATCCTCTATCCTATCCTATGCTCTATCCTATCCTCTATCCTATCATATCCTCTATCCTATCCTATTCTCTATCCTATCCTATCCTCTATCCTATCCTATCCTCTATCCTATCCTATCCTCTATCCTATCCTATCCTCTATCCTATCCTCAATCCTATCCTATCCTCTATCTTATCCTATCCTGTTCTATCCTATCCTCTATCCTATCCTATCCTCTATCCTATCCTCTATCCTATCCTATAATCTATCCTATCCTATCCTCTATCCTATCCTCTATCCTATCCTATCCTCTATCCTATCCTATCCTCTTTCCCATCCTATCCACTATCGTATCCAATCCTCTATCCTATCCTATCCTCTATCCTATCCTATCCTCTTTCCTATCCTATCCACTATCGTATCCAATCCTCTATCCTATACAATCCCCTATCCTATCCTCTATCCTATCTTATCCTCTATCCTATCCTATCTTCTATCTTATCCTATCCTCTATCCTATCCTATCCTCTATCCTATCCTATCCTCTATCCTATCCTATCCTCTATCCTATCCTATCCTCTATCCTATCCTATCCTGTATCCTATCCGATCCTCTATCCTATCCTATCCTCTAACCTATAATATCCTCTATCCTATCCTCTATCCTATCCTCTATCGTATCCTATCCTCTATCCAATCCTATCCTCAATCCTATCCTTTCCTCAATCATATCCTATCCTCTATCCCATCCTATCCTCTATAATATCCTATCCACTCTCCTATCCTATGCTCTATCCTATCCTGTCCTCTATCCTATCCTATTGTCTATCCTATCCTATCCTCTATCCTATCCTATCCTCTATCCTATCCTCTATCCTATCCTATCCTCTATCCTATCCTATCCTCCATCCTATCCTATCCTGTATCCTATGCTATCCTCTATCCTATCCTATCCTCTGTTCTATCCTATCCTCTATCCCATCCTATCCTCTATCCTATCCTCTATCCTATCCTATCATCTATCCTACCCTATCCTCTATCCTATCCTATCCTCTATCCTATCCTATCCTCTTTCCTATCCTATCCACTATCGTATCCAATCCTCTATACTATACAATCCCCTATCCTATCCTCTATCCTATCCTATCCTCTATCCTATCCTCTATCCTATCCTATCCTCCATCCTATCCTATCCTGTATCCTATGCTATCCTCTATCCTATCCTATCCTCAGTTCTATCCTATCCTCTATCCCATCCTATCCTGTATCCTATCCTCTTTCCTATCCTATCATCTATCCTATCCTATCCTCTATCCTATCCTATCCTCTATCCTATCCTATCCTCTTTCCTATCCTATCCACTATCGTATCCAATCCTCTATCCTATACAATCCCCTATCCTATCCTCTATCCTATCCTATCCTCTATCCTATCCTCTATCCTATCCTCTATCGTATCCTATCCTCTATCCAATCCTATCCTCAATCCTATCCTTTCCTCAATCATATCCTATCCTCTATCCCATCCTATCCTCTATCCTATCCTATCCTCTTTCCAATCCTATCCACTATCGTATACAATCCTCTATCCTATACAATCCCCTATCCTATCCTCTATCCTATCCTATACTCTGTCCTATCCTATTCGCTATCCTATCCTCCATCCTATCCAATGCTCTATCCTATCCTCTATCCCGTCCCATCCTCAATCCTATCCTATACTGTATTACATGCTATCCTCTATCCTATCCAATCCCCTATCCTATCCTCTATAATATCCCATCCTCTATCCTATAAAATCATATATCCTATCCTATTCTCTATCCTATCCTATCCTCTATCCTATCCTATCCTCTATCCTATGCAATCCCCTATCGTATCCTCCATCCTATCCTATCCTCTGTCCTATCCTATCCACTATCCTATCCTATCCTCTATCCTATCCTGTCCTCTATCCTATCCTGTCCTCTAACCTATCCTATCCTCTATCCTATCATCCACCCTATTCTATCCACTATCCTATCCTGTCCTATACCCTATTCTACCGCCTATAATATCGTATCATCTATCCTATCCTATTCTCTATCCTATCCAATCCTCTAACCTATCATATCCTCTATTCTATCCAATCCCCTATCAAATTCTCTATCCAATCCTGTCCTCTATCCTATCATATCGCCTATAATATCGTATCCTCTATCCTATCCTATCCTCTTTGCTATGCTATCCTCTTTCCTATCCAATCCCCTATCCTATCCTCTATCCTATCCTATCCTCTCCTCCATCCTATAATATCCTCAATCCTATCCAATCCTCTATCCCATCCTCTATCCTATCCTATAATCTATCCTATACTATCCTCTATCCTATCCTATCCTCTATCCTATCCTATCCTCTATTCTATCCTATCATCTATCCTATCCTATCCTCTATACTATCCTATCCTCTGTCCTATCCTATTCTCTAACCTATCCTATCCTTTATACTATCCTATCCTTTTTTTTTTGTATTAAAATTTCCTCTTTATTTATCAATTTCTTGTACAATCATTACAATTACCATTACAATTACATATCCTTTCGCAATACACTTCTTACATTGACATATTGTTTGTTTCTCCGCTCTTAACACATGCATCTCTTTCTCTCTTACACTCTTCTCTCTTGCCGCTCTCTTAGTAGGTTATTCTTCGTTTTTATTATCTTTACCGTTACATTCTTACTTTTATTCCATTCATTCCACTGCGCTCCTCACTCACTCAAACTCTCACAAATTGTTCGCACGCATCTACCATTTTAATTTCGTTCCTTCATTCATTCATCTGCCTTCCACCCTCATACATCACTCTTACTAATTTTTCACACTCATCCAACACTTTAATTTCATTCCTTTCTCTGCATCGCACCCTCATACAGAACGCTTACAGATTGTTTGCACTCATCCAACATTGTAATTTCATTGATTCGTCTACCTTCCACGCTCATACAATATACTATCCTATCCTATCCTCTAACCTATCCTATCCTCTATCCTATCCTATCCTCTTTGCTATGCTATCCTCTTTCCTATCCAATCCCCTATCCTATCCTCTATCCTATCCTATCCTCTCCTCCATCCTATAATATCCTCAATCCTATCCAATCCTCTATCCTATCCTCTATCCTATCCTATAATCTATCCTATACTATCCTCTATCCTATCCTATCCTCTATCCTATCCTATCCTCTATTCTATCCTATCATCTATCCTATCCTATCCTCTATACTATCCTATCCTCTGTCCTATCCTGTTCTCTATCCTATCCTATCCTTTATACTATCCTATTCTATACTATATTATATGCTATCCTCTATCCTATCCAATCCCCTATCCTATCCTCTATAATATCCTATCCTCTATCCTATAATATCATATATCCTATCCTATTCTCTATCCTATCCTACCATCTATCGTATCCTATCCTATATCCTATCCTATCCTCTAACCTATCCAATCCCCAATCGTATGCTCTATCCTATCCTATCCTCTTTCCTATCCTATTCACTATCGTATCCAACCCTCTATCGTATACAATCCCCTATCCTATCCTCTATCCTATACTATCCTCTATCCTATCCTATCCTCTATCCTATCCTATCCTCTATCCTATCCTATCCTCTATCCTATCCTAACCTCTATCCTATCCTATCCTCTATCCTATCCTATCCTCTATCCTATCCTATCCTCTATCCTATCCAATCCCCTATCCTATCCTCTATCCTATCCTATCATCTATCTTATCCTATCCTCTATCCTATCGTATCCTCTATCCTATCCTACCGTATTCTCTATCTTATCGTATCATATCCTCTATCCTATCCTATTCTCTATCCTATCCTCTCCTTTATCCTATCTTATCCTCTATCGTCTGCTCTTTCCTATCCTATCCAATATCCTATCCTATCCTCAATCTTATCCTATCCTCTATCCTAACCTCTCCTTTCTACTATCCAATCCTCTATCCTATCCTCTATTCTATCCTATACTCTATCCTATCCTATCCTCTATCCTATCCTCTATCTAATCCTATCCTCTATCTAATCCTATCCTCTATCCTATCCTATCCTCTATAATATCGTATCCTGTATCCGATCCTATCCTGTATCCTATCCTCTATCCTATCCTATCCTCTATCCCGCCTATCCTATATCCTATCCTATCCTCCATCCTATCCTATCCTCTATCCTATCGAATCCCCTATCCTATCCTCTATGCTATCCTATCCTCTATCCTATCCTATCCTCTATCCTATCCTCTATCCTATCCTCTATCCTATCCTATCCTTTATCCTATCCTATCCTCTATCCTATCCTATCCTGTATCCTATCCTATCCTCTATCCTATCCTATCCTCTATCCTATCATAGCCTCTATCCTATCCTATCCTCTATCCTATCCTATCCTCTATCCTATCCTATCCTCTATCCTATCCTATCCTCTATCCTATCCTATCCTCTATCCTATTCTATCCTCTATCCTATCCTATCCTCTATCCCATCCTATCCTCTATCCCATCCTATCCTCTATCCTATCCTATCCTCTATCCTATCCTCTATCCTATCCTATCCTCTATCCTATACTATCCTCTATCCTATCCTGTCATCTATCCTGTTCTATCGTCTATCAAATCCCATCCTCAATCCTATCCTTTCCTGTATCCTATCCTCTATCCTCTATCGTATCCAATCCTCTATCCTATCCTATCCTCTATCCTATCCTATCCTCTATCCTATCCTATTCTCTATCCTATCCTATCCTATCCTCTATCCTATCCTATCGTCTATCCTATCCTCTATCCTATCATATCCTCTATCCTATCCTATCATCTATCCTCTATCCTATCCAATCCTCTATCCTATCCTATCCTCTATCCTATCATATCCTCTATCCTATAATATCCTCTATCCTATCCTATCATCTATCCTATTCTCTATCTTTTCCTATCCTCTATCCTATCCTATCCTCTATCCTATCCTATCCTCTATCCTATCCTATCCTCTATCCTATCCTATCCTCTATCCTATCCTATCCTCTATCCTATCCTATCGTATATACTATCCTCTATCCTATCCTATCCTCTATCCTATCCTATCCTCTATCCAATCGTATCCTCTATCCAATCGTATCCTCTATCCAATCCTATCCTCTATCCTATCCTATCCTCTATACTAACCCATCCTCTATCCTATCCTATCCTCTATCCTATATTATCTTCTATCCTACCCTATCATCTATCCTATCAAATCCCCTATCCTATCCTCTATCCCATCCTATCCTGTATCCTATCCAATGCTCTATCCTATCCTATCATCTATCCTCTATCCTATCCTATCCTCTATCCTATCCTATCCAATCCCCTATCGTATGCTCTATCCTATCCTACCCTCTATAATATCGTATACTCTATCATATCCTATCCTCTATCCTATCCTCTATCCTATCCTATCATCTATCCTGTTCTATCCTCTATCAAATCCCATCCTCAATCCTATCCTTTCCTGTATCCTATCCTATCCTCTATCCTCTATCGTATCCAATCCTCTATCGTATCCTATCCTCTATCCTATCCTCTATCCTATCCAATCCTCTATCCTATCCTATCCTCTATCCTATCATATCCTCTATCCTATCCTATCATCTATCCAATCCTCTATCTTTTCCTATCCTCTATCCTATCCTATCCTCTATCCGATCCTATCCTCTATCGTATCCTATCCTCTATCCTATCCTATCCTCTATCCTATCCTCTATCCTATCCTATCCTCTATCCTATCCTATCCTCTATCCTATCCTATCCCCTATAATATCGTACACTCTATCCTATAATATCATCTATCCGTTCCTATTCTCTATCCTATCCTCTATCCCATTCTCTATCCTATCCTCTATCCTATCCTCTATCCTATGCTATCTTCTATCCTATCCTATCCTGTATCCTATCAAATCCCCTATCCTATCCTCTATCCTATCCTATCCTCTATCCTATCCTATTCTCTATCCTATCCTATCCTATCCTCTATCCTATCCTATCGTCTATCCTATCCTCTATCCTATCCTATCGTCTATCCTATCCTCTATCCTATCCTATCCTCTATCCTATCCTATCATCTATCCTCTATCCTATCCAATCCTCTATCCTATCCAATCCTCTATCCTATCCTATCCTCTATCCTATCCTATCCTCTATCCTATCCTATTCTCTATCCTATCCTATCCTATCCTCTATCCTATCCTATCGTCTATCCTATCCTCTATCCTATCATATCCTCTATCCTATCCTATCATCTATCCTCTATCCTATCCAATCCTCTATCCTATCCTATCCTCTATCCTATCATATCCTCTATCCTATAATATCCTCTGTCCTATCCTATCATCTATCCTATTCTCTATCTTTTCCTATCCTCTATCCTATCCTATCCTCTATCCTATCCTATCCTCTATCCTATCCTATCCTCTATCCTATCCTATCGTATATACTATCCTCTATCCTATCCTATCCTCTATCCTATCCTATCCTCTATCCAATCGTATCCTCTATCCAATCGTATCCTCTATCCAATCCTATCCTCTATCCTATCCTATCCTCTATACTAACCCATCCTCTATCCTATCCTATCCTCTATCCTATATTATCTTCTATCCTACCCTATCATCTATCCTATCAAATCCCCTATCCTATCCTCTATCCCATCCTATCCTGTATCCTATCCAATGCTCTATCCTATCCTATCATCTATCCTCTATCCTATCCTATCCTCTATCCTATCCTATCCAATCCCCTATCGTATGCTCTATCCTATCCTACCCTCTATAATATCGTATACTCTATCATATCCTATCCTCTATCCTATCCTCTATCCTATCCTATCATCTATCCTGTTCTATCCTCTATCAAATCCCATCCTCAATCCTATCCTTTCCTGTATCCTATCCTATCCTCTATCCTCTATCGTATCCAATCCTCTATCGTATCCTATCCTCTATCCTATCCTCTATCCTATCCAATCCTCTATCCTATCCTATCCTCTATCCTATCATATCCTCTATCCTATCCTATCATCTATCCAATCCTCTATCTTTTCCTATCCTCTATCCTATCCTATCCTCTATCCGATCCTATCCTCTATCGTATCCTATCCTCTATCCTATCCTATCCTCTATCCTATCCTCTATCCTATCCTATCCTCTATCCTATCCTATCCTCTATCCTATCCTATCCCCTATAATATCGTACACTCTATCCTATAATATCATCTATCCGTTCCTATTCTCTATCCTATCCTCTATCCCATTCTCTATCCTATCCTCTATCCTATCCTCTATCCTATGCTATCTTCTATCCTATCCTATCCTGTATCCTATCAAATCCCCTATCCTATCCTCTATCCTATCCTATCCTCTATCCTATCCTATTCTCTATCCTATCCTATCCTATCCTCTATCCTATCCTATCGTCTATCCTATCCTCTATCCTATCCTATCGTCTATCCTATCCTCTATCCTATCCTATCCTCTATCCTATCCTATCATCTATCCTCTATCCTATCCAATCCTCTATCCTATCATATCCTCTATCCTATAATATCCTCTATCCTATCCTATCATCTATCCAATCCTCTATCTTTCCCTATCCTCTGTCTTATCCTATCCTCTATCCTATGCAATCCCCTATCGTATCATCTATCCTATCCTATCCTCTGTCCTATCCTATCCACTATCCTATCCTATCCTCTATCCTATCCTGTCCTCTATCCTATCCTGTCCTCTAACCTATCCTATCCTCTATCCTATCATCCACCCTATTCTATCCACTATCCTATCCTGTCCTATACCCTATTCTACCGCCTATAATATCGTATCATCTATCCTATCCTATTCTCTATCCTATCCAATCCTCTAACCTATCATATCCTCTATTCTATCCAATCCCCTATCAAATTCTCTATCCAATCCTGTCCTCTATCCTATCATATCGCCTATAATATCGTATCCTCTATCCTATCCTATCCTCTTTGCTATGCTATCCTCTTTCCTATCCAATCCCCTATCCTATCCTCTATCCTATCCTATCCTCTCCTCCATCCTATAATATCCTCAATCCTATCCAATCCTCTATCCCATCCTCTATCCTATCCTATAATCTATCCTATACTATCCTCTATCCTATCCTATCCTCTATCCTATCCTATCCTCTATTCTATCCTATCATCTATCCTATCCTATCCTCTATACTATCCTATCCTCTGTCCTATCCTATTCTCTAACCTATCCTATCCTTTATACTATCCTATCCTATCCTCTAACCTATCCTATCCTCTATCCTATCCTATCCTCTTTGCTATGCTATCCTCTTTCCTATCCAATCCCCTATCCTATCCTCTATCCTATCCTATCCTCTCCTCCATCCTATAATATCCTCAATCCTATCCAATCCTCTATCCTATCCTCTATCCTATCCTATAATCTATCCTATACTATCCTCTATCCTATCCTATCCTCTATCCTATCCTATCCTCTATTCTATCCTATCATCTATCCTATCCTATCCTCTATACTATCCTATCCTCTGTCCTATCCTATTCTCTATCCTATCCTATCCTTTATACTATCCTATTCTATACTATATTATATGCTATCCTCTATCCTATCCAATCCCCTATCCTATCCTCTATAATATCCTATCCTCTATCCTATAATATCATATATCCTATCCTATTCTCTATCCTATCCTACCATCTATCGTATCCTATCCTATATCCTATCCTATCCTCTAACCTATCCAATCCCCAATCGTATGCTCTATCCTATCCTATCCTCTTTCCTATCCTATTCACTATCGTATCCAACCCTCTGTCGTATACAATCCCCTATCCTATCCTCTATCCTATACTATCCTCTATCCTATCCTATCCTCTATCCTATCCTATCCTCTATCCTATCCTATCCTCTATCCTATCCTAACCTCTATCCTATCCTATCCTCTATCCTATCCTATCCTCTATCCTATCCTATCCTCTATCCTATCCAATCCCCTATCCTATCCTCTATCCTATCCTATCATCTATCTTATCCTATCCTCTATCCTATCGTATCCTCTATCCTATCCTACCGTATTCTCTATCTTATCGTATCATATCCTCTATCCTATCCTATTCTCTATCCTATCCTCTCCTTTATCCTATCTTATCCTCTATCGTCTGCTCTTTCCTATCCTATCCAATATCCTATCCTATCCTCAATCTTATCCTATCCTCTATCCTAACCTCTCCTTTCTACTATCCAATCCTCTATCCTATCCTCTATTCTATCCTATACTCTATCCTATCCTATCCTCTATCCTATCCTCTATCTAATCCTATCCTCTATCTAATCCTATCCTCTATCCTATCCTATCCTCTATAATATCGTATCCTGTATCCGATCCTATCCTGTATCCTATCCTCTATCCTATCCTATCCTCTATCCCGCCTATCCTATATCCTATCCTATCCTCCATCCTATCCTATCCTCTATCCTATCGAATCCCCTATCCTATCCTCTATGCTATCCTATCCTCTATCCTATCCTATCCTCTATCCTATCCTCTATCCTATCCTCTATCCTATCCTATCCTTTATCCTATCCTATCCTCTATCCTATCCTATCCTGTATCCTATCCTATCCTCTATCCTATCCTATCCTCTATCCTATCATAGCCTCTATCCTATCCTATCCTCTATCCTATCCTATCCTCTATCCTATCCTATCCTCTATCCTATCCTATCCTCTATCCTATTCTATCCTCTATCCTATCCTATCCTCTATCCCATCCTATCCTCTATCCCATCCTATCCTCTATCCTATCCTATCCTCTATCCTATCCTCTATCCTATCCTATCCTCTATCCTATACTATCCTCTATCCTATCCTGTCATCTATCCTGTTCTATCGTCTATCAAATCCCATCCTCAATCCTATCCTTTCCTGTATCCTATCCTCTATCCTCTATCGTATCCAATCCTCTATCCTATCCTATCCTCTATCCTATCCTATCCTCTATCCTATCCTATTCTCTATCCTATCCTATCCTATCCTCTATCCTATCCTATCGTCTATCCTATCCTCTATCCTATCATATCCTCTATCCTATCCTATCATCTATCCTCTATCCTATCCAATCCTCTATCCTATCCTATCCTCTATCCTATCCTATCATCTATCCTATTCTCTATCTTTTCCTATCCTCTATCCTATCCTATCCTCTATCCTATCCTATCCTCTATCCTATCCTATCCTCTATCCTATCCTATCCTCTATCCTATCCTATCCTCTATCCTATCCTATCGTATATACTATCCTCTATCCTATCCTATCCTCTATCCTATCCTATCCTCTATCCAATCGTATCCTCTATCCAATCGTATCCTCTATCCAATCCTATCCTCTATCCTATCCTATCCTCTATACTAACCCATCCTCTATCCTATCCTATCCTCTATCCTATATTATCTTCTATCCTACCCTATCATCTATCCTATCAAATCCCCTATCCTATCCTCTATCCCATCCTATCCTGTATCCTATCCAATGCTCTATCCTATCCTATCATCTATCCTCTATCCTATCCTATCCTCTATCCTATCCTATCCAATCCCCTATCGTATGCTCTATCCTATCCTACCCTCTATAATATCGTATACTCTATCATATCCTATCCTCTATCCTATCCTCTATCCTATCCTATCATCTATCCTGTTCTATCCTCTATCAAATCCCATCCTCAATCCTATCCTTTCCTGTATCCTATCCTATCCTCTATCCTCTATCGTATCCAATCCTCTATCGTATCCTATCCTCTATCCTATCCTCTATCCTATCCAATCCTCTATCCTATCCTATCCTCTATCCTATCATATCCTCTATCCTATCCTATCATCTATCCAATCCTCTATCTTTTCCTATCCTCTATCCTATCCTATCCTCTATCCGATCCTATCCTCTATCGTATCCTATCCTCTATCCTATCCTATCCTCTATCCTATCCTCTATCCTATCCTATCCTCTATCCTATCCTATCCTCTATCCTATCCTATCCCCTATAATATCGTACACTCTATCCTATAATATCATCTATCCGTTCCTATTCTCTATCCTATCCTCTATCCCATTCTCTATCCTATCCTCTATCCTATCCTCTATCCTATGCTATCTTCTATCCTATCCTATCCTGTATCCTATCAAATCCCCTATCCTATCCTCTATCCTATCCTATCCTCTATCCTATCCTATTCTCTATCCTATCCTATCCTATCCTCTATCCTATCCTATCCTCTATCCTATCCTATCATCTATCCTCTATCCTATCCAATCCTCTATCCTATCCAATCCTCTATCCTATCCTATCCTCTATCCTATCCTATCCTCTATCCTATCCTATTCTCTATCCTATCCTATCCTATCCTCTATCCTATCCTATCGTCTATCCTATCCTCTATCCTATCATATCCTCTATCCTATCCTATCATCTATCCTCTATCCTATCCAATCCTCTATCCTATCCTATCCTCTATCCTATCATATCCTCTATCCTATAATATCCTCTATCCTATCCTATCATCTATCCTATTCTCTATCTTTTCCTATCCTCTATCCTATCCTATCCTCTATCCTATCCTATCCTCTATCCTATCCTATCCTCTATCCTATCCTATCGTATATACTATCCTCTATCCTATCCTATCCTCTATCCTATCCTATCCTCTATCCAATCGTATCCTCTATCCAATCGTATCCTCTATCCAATCCTATCCTCTATCCTATCCTATCCTCTATACTAACCCATCCTCTATCCTATCCTATCCTCTATCCTATATTATCTTCTATCCTACCCTATCATCTATCCTATCAAATCCCCTATCCTATCCTCTATCCCATCCTATCCTGTATCCTATCCAATGCTCTATCCTATCCTATCATCTATCCTCTATCCTATCCTATCCTCTATCCTATCCTATCCAATCCCCTATCGTATGCTCTATCCTATCCTACCCTCTATAATATCGTATACTCTATCATATCCTATCCTCTATCCTATCCTCTATCCTATCCTATCATCTATCCTGTTCTATCCTCTATCAAATCCCATCCTCAATCCTATCCTTTCCTGTATCCTATCCTATCCTCTATCCTCTATCGTATCCAATCCTCTATCGTATCCTATCCTCTATCCTATCCTCTATCCTATCCAATCCTCTATCCTATCCTATCCTCTATCCTATCATATCCTCTATCCTATCCTATCATCTATCCAATCCTCTATCTTTTCCTATCCTCTATCCTATCCTATCCTCTATCCGATCCTATCCTCTATCGTATCCTATCCTCTATCCTATCCTATCCTCTATCCTATCCTCTATCCTATCCTATCCTCTATCCTATCCTATAATCTATCCTATCCTATCCCCTATAATATCGTACACTCTATCCTATAATATCATCTATCCGTTCCTATTCTCTATCCTATCCTCTATCCCATTCTCTATCCTATCCTCTATCCTACCCTCTATCCTATGCTATCTTCTATTCTATCCTATCCTGTATCCTATCAAATCCCCTATCCTATCCTCTATCCTATCCTATCCTCTATCCTATCCTATTCTCTATCCTATCCTATCCTATCCTCTATCCTATCCTATCGTCTATCCTATCCTCTATCCTATCCTATCGTCTATCCTATCCTCTATCCTATCCTATCCTCTATCCTATCCTATCATCTATCCTCTATCCTATCCAATCCTCTATCCTATCCTATCCTCTATCCTATCATATCCTCTATCCTATCCTATCCTCTATCCTATCCTATCCTCTATCCTATCCTATCCTCTATCCTATCCTATCCTCTATCCTATCCAATCCTCTATCTTTTCCTATCCTCTATCCTATCCTATCCTCTATCCTATCCAATCCTCTATCTTTTCCTATCCTCTATCCTATCCTATCCTCTATCCTATCCTCTATCCAATCCTATCCTCTATCCTATCCAATCCTCTATCTTTTCCTATCCTCTATCCTATCCTATCCTCTATCCTATTCTATCCTCTATCCTATCCTCTATCCTATCCTATCCTCTATCCTATCCTATCCTCTATCCTATCCTATCCTCTATCCCATCCTATCCTCTATCCTATCCTATCCTCTATCCTATCCTCTATCCTATCCTATCCTCTATCCTATTATATCCTCTATCCTATCCTATCCTCTACCTTATCCTATACTCTATCCTATCCAATTACCTATCCTATCCTCTATCCTATCCTATCCTCTATCCTATCCTCTATCCTATCCTATCCTCTATCCTATCCTATCCTCTATCCTATCCTCTATCCTATCCTATCCTCTATCCTATCCTATCCTCTATCCTATCCTATCCTCTATCCTATCCTATCCTCTATCCTATCCTATCCTCTATCCTATCCTATCCTCTATCCTATCCTATCCTCTATCCTATCCTATCCTCTATCCTATCCAATCCTCTATCTTTTCCTATCCTCTATCCTATCCTATCCTCTATCCTATCCAATCCTCTATCTTTTCCTATCCTCTATCCTATCCTATCCTCTATCCTATCCTCTATCCAATCCTATCCTCTATCCTATCCTATCCTCTATCCTATCCTCTATCCAATCCTATCCTCTATCCTATCCTATCCTCTATCCTATCCTCTATCCTATCCTATCCTATCCTATCCTATCGTCTATCCTATCCTATCGTCTATCCTATCCTCTATCCTATCCTATCCTCTATCCTATCCTATCATCTATCCTCTATCCTATCCAATCCTCTATCCTATCCTATCCTCTATCCTATCATATCCTCTATCCTATAATATCCTCTATACTATCCTATCATCTATCCAATCCTCTATCTTTTCCTATCCTCTATCCTATCCTATCCTCTATCCTATCCTATCCTCTACCCTATCCTATCTTATATCCTATCCTCTATCCTATCCTATCCTCTATCCTATCCTATCCTCTATCCTATCCTATCCTCTATCCTATCCTATCCTCTATCCTAACCCATCCTCTATCCTATCCTATCCTCTATCCTATATTATCTTCTATCCTACCATATCATCTATCCTATCAAATCCCCTATCCTATCCTCTATCCCATCCTATCCTGTATCCTATCCAATGCTCTATCCTATCCTATCATCTATCCTCTATCCTATCCAATCCTCTATCCTATCCTATCCTCTATCCTATCATATCCTCTATCCTATAATATCCTCTATCCTATCCTATCATCTATCCAATCCTCTATCTTTTCCTATCCTCTATCCTATCCTATCCTCTATCCTATCCTATCCTCTATCGTATCCTATCCTCTATCCTATCCTATCCTCTATCCTATCCTATCCTCTATCCTATCCTATCCTCTATCTTATCCTGTCTTCTATCCTATCCTATCCTCTATCCTATCAAATCCCCTATCCTATCCTGTATCCTATCCTATCCTGTATCCTATCCAATCCTCTATCCTATCCTATCTTCTATCCTATCCTAACCTCTAACCTAACCAATCCTCTATCCTATCCTATCATCTATCCTCTATCCTATCCAATTCTCTATCCTATCCTATCCTCTATCCTATCATAGCCTCTATCCTATCCTATCCTCTATCCTATCCTATCCTCTATCCTATCCTATCCTCTATCCTATCCTATCCTCTATCCTATTCTATCCTCTATCCTATCCTATCCTCTATCCCATCCTATCCTCTATCCCATGCTATCCTCTATCCTGTCCTATCCTCTATTCTATCCTCTATCCTATCCTATCCTCTATCCTATCCTATCCTCTATCCTATCCTATCCTCTATCCTATCCTATCCTCTATCCTATCCTATCCTATATCCTATACCCTATCCTATCCTCTATCCTATCCTATCCACTATCCTATCCTATCCTCTACCTTATCCTATACTCTATCCTATCCAATTACCTATCCTATCCTCTATCCTATCCTATCCTCTAGCCTATCCTATCCTCTATCCTATCCTCTATCCTATCCTATCCTCTATCCTATCCTATCCTCTATCCTATCCTCTATCCTATCCTATCCTCTATCCTATCCTATCCTCTATCCTATTATATCCTCTATCCTATCCTATCCTCTACCTTATCCTATACTCTATCCTATCCAATTACCTATACTATCCTCTATCCTATCCTATCCTCTATCCTATCCTATCCTCTATCCTATCCTATCCTCTATCCTATCCTATCCTCTATCCTATCCTATCCTCTATCCTATTCTATCCTCTATCCTATCCTATCCTCTATCCCATCCTATCCTCTATCCCATCCTATCCTCTATCCTGTCCTATCCTCTATTCTATCCTCTATCCTATCCTATCCTCTATCCTATTATATCCTCTATCCTATCCTATCCTCTACCTTATCCTATACTCTATCCTATCCAATTACCTATCCTATCCTCTATCCTATCCTATCCTCTATCCTATCCTCTATCCTATCCTATCCTCTATCCTATCCTATCCTCTATCCTATCCTCTATCCTATCCTATCCTCTATCCTATCCTATCCTCTATCCTATCCTATCCTCTATCCTATCCTATCCTCTATCCTATCCTATCCTCTATCCTATCCTATCCTCTATCCTATCCTATCCTCTATCCTATCCTATCCTCTATCCTATCCAATCCTCTATCTTTTCCTATCCTCTATCCTATCCTATCCTCTATCCTATCCAATCCTCTATCTTTTCCTATCCTCTATCCTATCCTATCCTCTATCCTATCCTCTATCCAATCCTATCCTCTATCCTATCCTATCCTCTATCCTATCCTCTATCCAATCCTATCCTCTATCCTATCCTATCCTCTATCCTATCCTCTATCCTATCCTATCCTATCCTATCCTATCGTCTATCCTATCCTATCGTCTATCCTATCCTCTATCCTATCCTATCCTCTATCCTATCCTATCATCTATCCTCTATCCTATCCAATCCTCTATCCTATCCTATCCTCTATCCTATCATATCCTCTATCCTATAATATCCTCTATACTATCCTATCATCTATCCAATCCTCTATCTTTTCCTATCCTCTATCCTATCCTATCCTCTATCCTATCCTATCCTCTACCCTATCCTATCTTATATCCTATCCTCTATCCTATCCTATCCTCTATCCTATCCTATCCTCTATCCTATCCTATCCTCTATCCTATCCTATCCTCTATCCTAACCCATCCTCTATCCTATCCTATCCTCTATCCTATATTATCTTCTATCCTACCATATCATCTATCCTATCAAATCCCCTATCCTATCCTCTATCCCATCCTATCCTGTATCCTATCCAATGCTCTATCCTATCCTATCATCTATCCTCTATCCTATCCAATCCTCTATCCTATCCTATCCTCTATCCTATCATATCCTCTATCCTATAATATCCTCTATCCTATCCTATCATCTATCCAATCCTCTATCTTTTCCTATCCTCTATCCTATCCTATCCTCTATCCTATCCTATCCTCTATCGTATCCTATCCTCTATCCTATCCTATCCTCTATCCTATCCTATCCTCTATCCTATCCTATCCTCTATCTTATCCTGTCTTCTATCCTATCCTATCCTCTATCCTATCAAATCCCCTATCCTATCCTGTATCCTATCCTATCCTGTATCCTATCCAATCCTCTATCCTATCCTATCTTCTATCCTATCCTAACCTCTAACCTAACCAATCCTCTATCCTATCCTATCATCTATCCTCTATCCTATCCAATTCTCTATCCTATCCTATCCTCTATCCTATCATAGCCTCTATCCTATCCTATCCTCTATCCTATCCTATCCTCTATCCTATCCTATCCTCTATCCTATCCTATCCTCTATCCTATTCTATCCTCTATCCTATCCTATCCTCTATCCCATCCTATCCTCTATCCCATGCTATCCTCTATCCTGTCCTATCCTCTATTCTATCCTCTATCCTATCCTATCCTCTATCCTATCCTATCCTCTATCCTATCCTATCCTCTATCCTATCCTATCCTCTATCCTATCCTATCCTATATCCTATACCCTATCCTATCCTCTATCCTATCCTATCCACTATCCTATCCTATCCTCTACCTTATCCTATACTCTATCCTATCCAATTACCTATCCTATCCTCTATCCTATCCTATCCTCTATCCTATCCTATCCTCTATCCTATCCTCTATCCTATCCTATCCTCTATCCTATCCTATCCTCTATCCTATCCTCTATCCTATCCTATCCTCTATCCTATCCTATCCTCTATCCTATTATATCCTCTATCCTATCCTATCCTCTACCTTATCCTATACTCTATCCTATCCAATTACCTATACTATCCTCTATCCTATCCTATCCTCTATCCTATCCTATCCTCTATCCTATCCTATCCTCTATCCTATCCTATCCTCTATCCTATCCTATCCTCTATCCTATTCTATCCTCTATCCTATCCTATCCTCTATCCCATCCTATCCTCTATCCCATGCTATCCTCTATCCTGTCCTATCCTCTATTCTATCCTCTATCCTATCCTATCCTCTATCCTATCCTATCCTCTATCCTATCCTATCCTCTATCCTATCCTATCCTCTATCCTATCCTATCCTCTATCCTATCCTATCCTCTATCCTATCCTATCCTCTATCCTATCCTATCCTCTATCCTATCCTATCCTCTATCCTATCCTATCCTCTATCCTATCCTATCCTATATCCTATACCCTATCCTATCCTCTATCCTATCCTATCCACTATCCTATCCTATCCTCTACCTTATCCTATACTCTATCCTATCCAATTACCTATCCTATCCTCTATCCTATCCTATCCTCTATCCTATCCTATCCTCTATCCTATCCTCTATCCTATCCTATCCTCTATCCTATCCTATCCTCTATCCTATCCTCTATCCTATCCTATCCTCTATCCTATCCTATCCTCTATCCTATTATATCCTCTATCCTATCCTATCCTCTACCTTATCCTATACTCTATCCTATCCAATTACCTATACTATCCTCTATCCTATCCTATCCTCTATCCTATCCTATCCTCTATCCTATCCTCTATCCTATCCTATCCTCTATCCTATTCTATCCTCTATCCTATCCTCTATCCTATCCTATCCTCTATCCTATCCTATCCTCTATCCTATCCTATCCTCTATCCCATCCTATCCTCTATCCTATCCTATCCTCTATCCTATCCTCTATCCTATCCTATCCTCTATCCTATTATATCCTCTATCCTATCCTATCCTCTACCTTATCCTATACTCTATCCTATCCAATTACCTATCCTATCCTCTATCCTATCCTATCCTCTATCCTATCCTATCCTCTATCCTATCCTCTATCCTATCCTATCCTCTATCCTATCCTATCCTCTATCCTATCCTCTATCCTATCCTATCCTCTATCCTATCCTATCCTCTATCCTATCCTATCCTCTATCCTATCCTATCCTCTATCCTATCCTATCCTCTATCCTATCCTATCCTCTATCCTATCCAATCCTCTATCTTTTCCTATCCTCTATCCTATCCTATCCTCTATCCTATCCTATCATCTATCCTCTATCCTATCCAATTCTCTATCCTATCCTATCCTCTATCCTATCATAGCCTCTATCCTATCCTATCCTCTATCCTATCCTATCCTCTATCCTATCCTATCCTCTATCCTATCCTATCCTCTATCCTATTCTATCCTCTATCCTATCCTATCCTCTATCCCATCCTATCCTCTATCCCATGCTATCCTCTATCCTGTCCTATCCTCTATTCTATCCTCTATCCTATCCTATCCTCTATCCTATCCTATCCTCTATCCTATCCTATCCTCTATCCTATCCTATCCTCTATCCTATCCTATCCTATATCCTATACCCTATCCTATCCTCTATCCTATCCTATCCACTATCCTATCCTATCCTCTACCTTATCCTATACTCTATCCTATCCAATTACCTATCCTATCCTCTATCCTATCCTATCCTCTATCCTATCCTATCCTCTATCCTATCCTCTATCCTATCCTATCCTCTATCCTATCCTATCCTCTATCCTATCCTCTATCCTATCCTATCCTCTATCCTATCCTATCCTCTATCCTATTATATCCTCTATCCTATCCTATCCTCTACCTTATCCTATACTCTATCCTATCCAATTACCTATACTATCCTCTATCCTATCCTATCCTCTATCCTATCCTATCCTCTATCCTATCCTATCCTCTATCCTATCCTATCCTCTATCCTATCCTATCCTCTATCCTATTCTATCCTCTATCCTATCCTATCCTCTATCCCATCCTATCCTCTATCCCATGCTATCCTCTATCCTGTCCTATCCTCTATTCTATCCTCTATCCTATCCTATCCTCTATCCTATCCTATCCTCTATCCTATCCTATCCTCTATCCTATCCTATCCTCTATCCTATCCTATCCTCTATCCTATCCTATCCTATATCCTATACCCTATCCTATCCTCTATCCTATCCTATCCACTATCCTATCCTATCCTCTACCTTATCCTATACTCTATCCTATCCAATTACCTATCCTATCCTCTATCCTATCCTATCCTCTATCCTATCCTATCCTCTATCCTATCCTCTATCCTATCCTATCCTCTATCCTATCCTATCCTCTATCCTATCCTCTATCCTATCCTATCCTCTATCCTATCCTATCCTCTATCCTATTATATCCTCTATCCTATCCTATCCTCTACCTTATCCTATACTCTATCCTATCCAATTGCCTATACTATCCTCTATCCTATCCTATCCTCTATCCTATCCTATCCTCTATCCTATCCTCTATCCTATCCTATCCTCTATCCTATTCTATCCTCTATCCTATCCTCTATCCTATCCTATCCTCTATCCTATCCTATCCTCTATCCTATCCTATCCTCTATCCCATCCTATCCTCTATCCTATCCTATCCTCTATCCTATCCTCTATCCTATCCTATCCTCTATCCTATTATATCCTCTATCCTATCCTATCCTCTACCTTATCCTATACTCTATCCTATCCAATTACCTATCCTATCCTCTATCCTATCCTATCCTCTATCCTATCCTATCCTCTATCCTATCCTCTATCCTATCCTATCCTCTATCCTATCCTATCCTCTATCCTATCCTCTATCCTATCCTATCCTCTATCCTATCCTATCCTCTATCCTATCCTATCCTCTATCCTATCCTATCCTCTATCCTATCCTATCCTCTATCCTATCCTATCCTCTATCCTATCCAATCCTCTATCTTTTCCTATCCTCTATCCTATCCTATCCTCTATCCTATCCAATCCTCTATCTTTTCCTATCCTCTATCCTATCCTATCCTCTATCCTATCCTATCCTCTATCGTATCCTATCCTCTATCCTATCCTATCCTCTATCCTATCCTCTATCCAATCCTATCCTCTATCCTATCCTATCCTCTATCCTATCCTCTATCCAATCCTATCCTCTATCCTATCCTATCCTCTATCCTATCCTCTATCCTATCCTATCCTATCCTATCCTATCGTCTATCCTATCCTATCGTCTATCCTATCCTCTATCCTATCCTATCCTCTATCCTATCCTATCATCTATCCTCTATCCTATCCAATCCTCTATCCTATCCTATCCTCTATCCTATCATATCCTCTATCCTATAATATCCTCTATACTATCCTATCATCTATCCAATCCTCTATCTTTTCCTATCCTCTATCCTATCCTATCCTCTATCCTATCCTATCCTCTACCCTATCCTATCTTATATCCTATCCTCTATCCTATCCTATCCTCTATCCTATCCTATCCTCTATCCTATCCTATCCTCTATCCTATCCTATCCTCTATCCTAACCCATCCTCTATCCTATCCTATCCTCTATCCTATATTATCTTCTATCCTACCATATCATCTATCCTATCAAATCCCCTATCCTATCCTCTATCCCATCCTATCCTCTATCCTATTCTATCATCTATCCTGTTCTATCCTATATCTAATCCTATCCTCAATCCTATCCTTTCCTGTATCCTATCCTATCCTCTATCCTCTATCGTATCCAATCCTCTATCGTATCCTATCCTCTATCCTATCCTCTATCCTATCCTATCCTCTATAATATCGTACACTCTATCCTATAATATCATCTATCCGTTCCATATTCTCTATCCTATCCGCTATCCTATTCTCTATCCTATCCTCTATCCTATCCTCTATCCTATCCTATCGTCTATCCTATCCTCTATCCTATCATCTATCCTCTATCCTATCCTATCCTCTATCCTATCCTATCCTCTATCTTATCCAATCCTCTATCCTATCCTATCCTCTATCCTATCATATCCTCTATCCTATAATATCCTCTATCCTATCCTATCTTCTATCCTATCCTAACCTCTAACCTAACCTATCCTATATCCTATCCTATCATCTATCCTCTATCCTATCCAATCCTCTATCCTATCCTATCCTCTATCCTATCATAGCCTCTATCCTATAATATCCTCTATCCTATCCTATCATCTACCCAATCCTCTATCCTATCCTACCCTCTATCCTATCCTATCCTCTATCCTGTCCTATCGTCTATCCTATCCTCTATCCTATCCTATCCTCTATCTTATCCTATCCTCTATCCAATCCTATCCTCTATCCTATCCTATCCTCTATCGTATCCTATCCTCTATCCTATCCTATCCTCTATCCTATCCTATCCTCTATCCTATCCTATCTTCTATCCTATTCTATCCTCTATCCTATCCTCTCCTCTATCCTATCCTATCCTCTATCCTATCCTATCCTCTATCCTATCCTACCCTCTATCCTATCCTATCCTATATAATATCCTATCCTCTATCCTATCCTCTATCCTATCCTATCCTCTATCCTATCCTATCATATCCTCTATCCTATCCTATCCTCTATCCTATCCTATCCTCTATCCTATTATATCCTCTATCCTATCCTATCCTCTACCTTATCCTATACTCTATCCTATCCAATTACCTATCCTATCCTCTATCCTATCCTATCCTCTATCCTATCCTATCCTCTATCCTATCCTATCCTCTATCCTATCCTATCCTCTATCCTATCCTATCCTGTATCCTATCCAATCCTCTATCCTATCCTAACCTCTAACCTAACCTATCCTCTATCCTATCCTATCATCTATCCTCTATCCTATCCAATCCTCTATCCTATCCTATCCTCTATCCTATCATAGAATCTATCCTATAATATCCTCTATCCTGTCCTATCATCTATCCAATCCTCTATCCTATCATATCCTCTATCCTATAATATCCTCTATCCTATCCTATCATCTATCCAATCCTCTATCTTTTCCTATCCTCTATCCTATCCTATCCTCTATCCTATCCTATCCTCTATCGTATCCTATCCTCTATCCTATCCTATCCTATATCCTATCCTCTATCCAATCCTATCCTCTATCCTATCCTATCCTCTATCCTATAATATCCTCTATCCTATCCTATCATCTATCCAATCCTCTATCTTTTCCTATCCTCTATCCTATCCTATCCTCTATCCTATCCTATCCTCTATCGTAACCTATCCTCTATCCTATCCTCTATCCTATCCTATCCTCTATCCTATAATATCCTCTATCCTATCCTATCATCTATCCAATCCTCTATCTTTTCCTATCCTCTATCCTATCCTATCCTCTATCCTATCCTATCCTCTATCGTAACCTATCCTCTATCCTATCCTCTATCCTATCCTATCCTCTATCCTATCCTATCCTCTATCCTATCCTGTCTTCTATCCTATCCTATCCTCTATCCTATCAAATCCCCTATCCTATCCTCTATCCTATCCTATCCTGTATCCTATCCAATCCTCTATCCTATCCTATCTTCTATCCTATCCTAACCTCTAACCTAACCTATCCTCTATCCTATCCTATCATCTATCCTCTATCCTATCCAATCCTCTATCCTATCCTAACCTCTAACCTAACCTATCCTCTATCCTATCCTATCATCTATCCTCTATCCTATCCAATCCTCTATCCTATCCTATCCTCTATCCTATCATAGCCTCTATCCTATAATATCCTCTATCCTGTCCTATCATCTATCCAATCCTCTATCCTATCATATCCTCTATCCTATAATATCCTCTATCCTATCCTATCATCTATCCAATCCCCTATCTTTTCCTATCCTCTATCCTATCCTATCCTCTATCCTATCCTATTCTCTATCCTATCCTATCCTATCCTCTATCCTATCCTATCGTCTATCCTATCCTCTATCCTATCCTATCCTCTATCCTATCCTATCATCTATCCTCTATCCTATCCTATCCTCTATCCTATCCTATCCTCTATCTTATCCAATCCTCTATCCTATCCTATCCTCTATCCTATCATATCCTCTATCCTATAATATCCTCTATCCTATCCTATCTTCTATCCTATCCTAACCTCTAACCTAACCTATCCTATATCCTATCCTATCATCTATCCTCTATCCTATCCAATCCTCTATCCTATCCTATCCTCTATCCTATCATAGCCTCTATCCTATAATATCCTCTATCCTATCCTATCATCTATCCAATCCTCTATCCTATCCTACCCTCTATCCTATCCTATCCTCTATCCTGTCCTATCGTCTATCCTATCCTCTATCCTATCCTATCCTCTATCTTATCCTATCCTCTATCCAATCCTATCCTCTATCCTATCCTATCCTCTATCGTATCCTATCCTCTATCCTATCCTATCCTCTATCCTATCCTATCCTCTATCCTATCCTATCTTCTATCCTATTCTTTCCTCTATCCTATCCTCTCCTCTATCCTATCCTATCCTCTATCCTATCCTATCCTCTATCCTATCCTACCCTCTATCCTATCCTATCCTATATAATATCCTATCCTCTATCCTATCCTCTATCCTATCCTATCCTCTATCCTATCCTATCCTCTATCCTATCCTATCATATCCTCTATCCTATCCTATCCTCTATCCTATCCTATCCTCTATCCTCTTATATCCTCTATCCTATCCTATCCTCTACCTTATCCTATACTCTATCCTATCCAATTACCTATCCTATCCTCTATCCTATCCTATCCTCTATCCTATCCTATCCTCTATCCTATCCTATCCTCTATCCTATCCTATCCTCTATCCTATCCTATCCTGTATCCTATCCAATCCTCTATCCTATCCTAACCTCTAACCTAACCTATCCTCTATCCTATCCTATCATCTATCCTCTATCCTATCCAATCCTCTATCCTATCCTATCCTCTATCCTATCATAGCCTCTATCCTATAATATCCTCTATCCTGTCCTATCATCTATCCAATCCTCTATCCTATCATATCCTCTATCCTATAATATCCTCTATCCTATCCTATCATCTATCCAATCCTCTATCTTTTCCTATCCTCTATCCTATCCTATCCTCTATCCTATCCTATCCTCTATCGTATCCTATCCTCTATCCTATCCTATCCTATATCCTATCCTCTATCCAATCCTATCCTCTATCCTATCCTATCCTCTATCCTATAATATCCTCTATCCTATCCTATCATCTATCCAATCCTCTATCTTTTCCTATCCTCTATCCTATCCTATCCTCTATCCTATCCTATCCTCTATCGTAACCTATCCTCTATCCTATCCTCTATCCTATCCTATCCTCTATCCTATCCTATCCTCTATCCTATCCTGTCTTCTATCCTATCCTATCCTCTATCCTATCAAATCCCCTATCCTATCCTCTATCCTATCCTATCCTGTATCCTATCCAATCCTCTATCCTATCCTATCTTCTATCCTATCCTAACCTCTAACCTAACCTATCCTCTATCCTATCCTATCATCTATCCTCTATCCTATCCAATCCTCTATCCTATCCTAACCTCTAACCTAACCTATCCTCTATCCTATCCTATCATCTATCCTCTATCCTATCCAATCCTCTATCCTATCCTATCCTCTATCCTATCATAGCTTCTATCCTATAATATCCTCTATCCTGTCCTATCATCTATCCAATCCTCTATCCTATCATATCCTCTATCCTATAATATCCTCTATCCTATCCTATCATCTATCCAATCCCCTATCTTTTCCTATCCTCTATCCTATCCTATCCTCTATCCTATCCTATCCTCTATCGTATCCTATCCTCTATCCTATCCTATCCTCTATCCTATCCTCTATCCATTCCTATCCTCTATCCTATCCTATCCTCTATCCTATCCTATCCTCTATAATATCGTACTCTCTATCCTATAATATCATCTATCCGTTCCTATTCTCTATCCTATCCTCTATCCCATTCTCTATCCTATCCTCTATCCTATCCTCTATCCTATCCTATCTTCTATCCTATCCTATCCTCTATCCTATCAAATCCCCTATCCTATCCTCTATCCTATCCTATCCTCTATCCTATCCTATTCTCTATCCTATCCTATCCTATCCTCTATCCTATCCTATCGTCTATCCTATCCTCTATCCTATCCTATCCTCTATCCTATCCTATCATCTATCCTCTATCCTATCCAATCCTCTATCCTATCCTATCCTCTATCCTATCATATCCTCTATCCTATAATATGCTCTATCCTATCCTATCATCTATCCAATCCTCTATCTTTTCCTATCCTCTATCCTATCCTATCCTCTATCCTATCCTATCCTCTATCCTATCCTATCCTCTATCCTATCCTATCGTATATACTATCCTCTATCCTATCCTATCCTCTATCCTATCCTATCCTCTATCCTATCCTACCCTCTATCCTATCCTATCCTCTATCCTATCCTATCCTCTATCCAATCCTACCCTCTATCCTATCCTATCCTCTATCCTATCCTATCCTCTATCCTAACCCATCCTCTATCCTATCCTATCCTCTATCCTATATTATCTTCTATCCTACCCTATCATCTATCCTATCAAATCCCCTATCCTATCCTCTATCCCATCCTATCCTATCGTCTATCCTATCCTATCGTCTATCCTATCCTCTATCCTATCCTATCCTCTATCCTATCCTATCCTCTATCCTATCCTATCCTCTATCCTATCCTATCCTCTATCCTATCCTATCCTCTATCCTATCCTATCATCTATCCAATCCTCTATATTTTCCTATCCTCTATCCTATCCTATCCTCTATCCTATCCTATCCTCTATCGTAACCTATCCTCTATCCTATCCTCTATCCTATCCTATCCTCTATCCTATCCTATCCTCTATCCTATCCTGTCTTCTATCCTATCCTATCCTCTATCCTATCAAATCCCCTATCCTATCCTCTATCCTATCCTATCCTGTATCCTATCCAATCCTCTATCCTATCCTATCCTCTATCCTATCATAGCCTCTATCCTATAATATCCTCTATCCTGTCCTATCATCTATCCAATCCTCTATACTATCATATCCTCTATCCTATAATATCCTCTATCCTATCCTATCATCTATCCAATCCTCTATCTTTTCCTATCCTCTATCCTATCCTATCCTCTATCCTATCCTATCCTCTATCGTATCCTATCCACTATCCTATCCTATCCTCTATCCTATCCTCTATCCAATCCTATCCTCTATCCTATCCTATCCTCTATCCTATCCTATCGTCTATAATATCGTACTCTCTATCCTATAATATCATCTATCCGTTCCTATTCTCTATCCTATCCTCTATCCCATTCTCTATCCTATCCTCTATCCTATCCTCTATCCTATCCTATCTTCTATCCTATCCTATCCTCTATCCTATCAAATCCCCTATCCTATCCTCTATCCTATCCTATCCTCTATCCTATCCTATTCTCTATCCTATCCTATCCTATCCTCTATCCTATCCTATCGTCTATCCTATCCTCTATCCTATCCTATCCTCTATCCTATCCTATCATCTATCCTCTATCCTATCCAATCCTCTATCCTATCCTATCCTCTATCCTATCATATCCTCTATCCTATAATATGCTCTATCCTATCCTATCATCTATCCAATCCTCTATCTTTTCCTATCCTCTATCCTATCCTATCCTCTATCCTAACCCATCCTCTATCCTATCCTATCCTCTATCCTATATTATCTTCTATCCTACCCTATCATCTATCCTATCAAATCCCCTATCCTATCCTCTATCCCATCCTATCCTCTATCCTATCCTCTATGCTATTCTATCATCTATCCTGTTCTATCCTCTATCCTATCCTATCCTATAGTCTATCCTATCCTCTATCCTATCTTATCCTCTATCCTATCCTATCCTCTATCCTATCCTATCCTGTATCCTATCCAATCCTCTATCCTATCCTATCTTCTATCCTATCCTAACCTCTAACCTAACCTATCCTATATCCTATCCTATCATCTATCCTCTATCCTATCCAATCCTCTATCGTAACCTATCCTCTATCCTATCATAGCCTCTATCCTATAATATCCTCTATCCTATCCTATCATCTATCCAATCCTCTATCCTATCCTATCCTCTATCCTATCCTATCCTCTATCCTGTCCTATCGTCTATCCTATCCTCTATCCTATCCTACCCTCTATCTTATCCTATCCTCTATCCAATCCTATCCTCTATCCTATCCTATCCTCTATCGTATCCTATCCTCTATCCTATCCTATCCTCTATCCTATCCTATCCTCTATCCTATCCTATCCTCTATCCTATTCTATCCTCTATCCTATCCTCTCCTCTATCCTATCCTATCCTCTATCCTATCCTATCCTCTATCCTATCCTATCCTATCCTCTATCCTATCCTATCCTATATAATATCCTATCCTCTATCCTATCCTCTATCCTATCCTATCCTCTATCCTATCCTATCCTCTATCCTATCCTATCCTCCATCCTATCCTATCCTGTATCCTATCCTATCCTCTATCCTATCCTATCCTTTATCCTATCATATCCTCTATCCTATCTTCTATCCTATCCTCTATCCTATCCTATCCTCTATCCTATCCTATCCTCTATCCTATCCTATCCTCCATCCTATCCTATCCTCTATCCTATCCTATCCTCTATCCTATCCTATCCTCTATCCTATCCTATCCTCTATCCTATCCTATCCTATATCCTATATCCTATCCTATCCTCTATCCTATCCTATCCTCTATCCTATCCTATCCTCTATCCTATCCTATCCTCTATCCTATCCTTTCCTCAATCCTATTATATCCTCTATCCTATCCTATCCTCTATCCTATCCTATCCTCTACCCTATCCTATCCTCTATCCTATCCTATCCTTAATCCTATCCTATCCTCTATCCTATCCTATCCTCTATCCTATCCTATCCTTTATCCTATCCTATCCTCTATCCTATCCTATCCCCTATCCTATCCTATCCTCTATCCTATTATATCCTGTATCCTATCCTATCCTCTACCTTATCCTATACTCTATCCTATCCAATTACCTATCCTATCCTCTATCCTATCCTATCCTCTATCCTCCTTCCTCTATCCTATCCTATCCTCTATCCTATCCTATCCTTTATCCTATCCTAATACTCTATCCTATCCTATCCTCTATCCTATACTATCCTGTACCTTATCCTATCCTCTATCCTATCCAATTACCTATCCTATCCTCTATCCTATCCTATCCTCTATCCTATCCTCTATCCTATCCTATCCTCTATCCTATCCTATCCTGTATCCTATTCTATCCCCTATCCTATCCTATCCTCTATCCCATCCTGTCCTCTATCCTATCCTATCCTGTATCCTATCCTATCCTCTATCCTATCCTCTATCCTATCCTCTATCCTATCCTCTATCCTATCCTCTATCCTATCCTCTATCCTATCCTCTATCCTATCCTATCCTCTATCCTATCCTATCCTCTATCCTATCCTATCCTCTATCCTATCCTAACCTCTATCCTATCCTATCCTCTATCCTATCCTATCCTATATCCTATACCCTATCCTATCCTCTATCCTATCCTATCCACTATCCTATCCTATCCTCTATCCTATCCTATCCTCTATCCTATCCTTTCCTCAATCCTATAATATCCTCTATCCTATCCTATCCTCTATCCTATCCTATCCTCTACCCTATCCTATCCTCTATCCTATCCTATCCTTTATCCTATCATATCCTCTATCCTATCCTATCCTCTATCCGATCATCTATCCTATCATATCCTCTATCCTATCCTATCCTCTATCTTATCCTATCCTCTATCCTATCCTTTCCTCAATCCTATTATATCCTCTATCCTATCCTATCCTCTATCCTATCCTATCCTCTACCGAATCCTATCCGCTATCCTATCCTATCCTTTATCCTATCATATCCTCTATCCTATCCTATCCTCTATCCTGTCCTATCCTCTATCCTATTATATCCTCTATCCTATCCTATCCTCTACCTTATCCTATACTCTATCCTATCCAATTACCTATCCTGTCCTCTATCCTATCCTATCCTGTATCCTATCCTATCCTCTATCTTATCCTCTATCCTATCCAATCCTCTATCCTATCCTATCCTCTATCCTATCCTATCCTGTATCCTATCCAATCCTCTATCCTATCCTAACCTCTAACCTAACCTTTTTTTTTTTTTTTTTTTTTATCGTGAGGAAATGTTTTATACATACCCCGACTCCCTGGGGGAAGCCGGGGTTATGTGGGATTCTCTCCGGGGGGCGGAGCCCCCGGAGACTACCCACTAAAACCTCACGCCCACCTAAGCTACACGGGAGGTGCCTGGATCACGCGAGTACTCAACAGGACACCTCCCAGCTAATACATGCCACCCCGGGGGAGGGGGTTAGCCTCCCCCACTGCCTACGCTATAAGACCTCGGGCGGAGGGACCCGCCCGGTGTCCCCATCCCTGGAGCCTTCGGATTGGGCTTCCCGAGCCCCAGCTCGGTCCACCCACAGCTCCCGGATTCTTCGTGTCCCGCTCGGGGCCGGTATCCCGAAGGAACCAGCCCCGGCCGGGGCAAGAAGACGCCGCCACCGGAAGGAAGGGCCGTCGGAGGCGTGATCCAGCACGCCCCGACCCTTCCTCACCCAATACCCCCCACGGATCCCCCTCCCCAATCGGGGAGGGACGGACCGACACCCCCCTACACCGGGAAACTAACCCGGGGGGTGTCGGCCTATCACGGGGGGAGCTATGCTCCCCCCCGGGGGCCCGGGTCAGCTCACAACCCGGGCCCCCGAGTTCACCGCCCCCAGTTGTGGGGGCATAACAGGGCGCGGGGAGACTCCCCGCGCCAGCCCCACTCCGCCCCCCACAACCGGGGGCACACGTTGACGCGGGGGAGACCCCCGCGCCCTCCCTACCCTCTCCGCCCCCATCCGGGGGGGCACACGTCGGCGCGGGGGTCGTCCCCGCGCCCACACCCTCCTCGCGGAGCCCGGGTCCCGCTCCCGGGCCCGCTCGGCGGCCTCCTTCTGCTTCATAACATCCTCGCAGAAGGAGGCCACCGCCTTCCACGACCCCACGCTGCCGACCATGTGGTCGACCACGGTCGGCAGCGCGAGGTCCCACCCTCCCACTGCGGCTCGCAGGACACGGCGCGGCCCGGCCCAAGCAGGGCACTCCTCCATGGTATGCCGCGCCGTGTCCACATCTTCGCCGCAGTGGTGGCACTGCGCAGTCGGCTCCCGCCCCATTCTGTGCAGGTACTCTCCGAAGCAACCGTGGCCGGAGAGCACCTGCGTGAGGCGGAAGGTCAACCTTCCCCGCCTCCTGCACCATATATAAAATATGGGCAGGAGGGCCCGGACAATCGGACGTGTGGAGGGCGTTAACATCGCCCTCCACTCCGAAAGACTTTCCGTCCGGGCCTGGCGATTCTGGCCCTCGAGCTCCGACTCCTCCTCGCGCGTCAGTTCCACCCCCGGCGGGCGGCGGAAGGAGCGGGCGATCTGGTATAACTTCGCCCGCTCCGCCGCCACCACAGTGAAGGGTGGAATCACGGCGATGAGTCCCGCCGCCTCGGTGGAGATGGTGCGGTACCCCCGTATGACCCGCAAGGCCAGCCGCCGCCGCACTCTTTCCAAGAGTTTGCGGCTAGGCGTGCTGGCCTCGAGCGAGCGGTGCCATACGGGGGCCCCATACAGGGCTATAGACCGCACCACCTCCGTATAGAGGCGGCGTACCTTCAAATCCGGCCCCCCGACATTCGGCAGCAGCCGCGCCAATGCGGCTGCCGTCCTCTCTAGTCGGGGGGCAAGGAGCTCGAAGTGTCCATCGAATCGCCAGCGGCCGTCTATGATCAGGCCCAGGTACCTCATCCTGGGCCCGATCGCGACGGAGGTTTCAGCGACGCGAATCCGGAGATCCTGACCGCGGGGTAGCCGCCACTCCCGAGGCGAATGCAACCAAATCGCCTCGGTTTTTGTGGCGGCCACGGTCAACCCCATTCTCCGGATTCGTCCGACCACGCAGTCCAGGGCAGCCTCACCCAGGTGCCTGGTTCTCCTCCAGTCCTCCCCCTCGGCATAAACCAGGGTGTCATCTGCATAGCAGATGACACCCGTATCCGGGGGGAGGACAACCCGCAGCACCGCGTCGTACGCCAAGTTCCACAGGAGCGGTCCGAGGACCGACCCCTGTGGAACGCCGCGGTGCGTCTCCCTCGAGTGCACAATACCATACCGGCCGGTAAATACCACCTCTCTGTCGCGGAGATAGTCGCCGACCACCTCCCGGAGATAAGGGGGCACCTGGAAATGGTCCAGCGCCCCCATTATCTCCGACCAGGGCAGGGTGTTGAACGCATTGGAAATGTCCAATGACACTGCTATCAACACCCTGCCCCGAGCGACAGCCTGCTCCCGGAGGAGGCGCAGGCGCTCCAATGCGTCTACAGTGGAGCGCCCCCTCCGGAACCCAAACTGGCTGTCGCTCAGGTCGGGACCACCCCGCGACAGATGCTCAACGAGGCGGGCAGCAATAATTCTCTCGAACAGCTTGCCCGCCTCGTCGAGCAGACACACCGGCCGGTAGGCAGAGGGAGACTCTGCGGGTTTCCCCTCCTTTTGGAGGAGAACCAGGCACGCCTCTTTCCACACCGTGGGGAAGACTCCCCGGCGCAGGCTCGCGTCCATGACGCTCCTGAACGCCGGGGCGAGGACCTCCATAGCTAAGGCCATTACACCACCGGGAACCCCATCGGGGCCAGGGGCCTTCTTGCCCCTGGCCCGGAGTTCCCGGACGGCCCGGTACAGCTCCCACTCAGTGACCCGGAATTCGTCCGACCATTCAATGGCCGGACCCGGGGCGCGTTCCCTCCCCCCCTCACTCAGGGGGAAGAGGGTATCCACTACGCGCCCCAGAAGTTCCGGGTCTAACCGCTCCGTGACCGGGGACGCCCAGGGGCGGAGCTTCCCAAGCACCGCCTTATACGGGCGTCCCCACGGATCGTCACGGAGGGTGAGCAGGAGCTCATCCCAGGCCTTGGCCTTAGCAGCGGCAATTGCACGCTTGAGGGCCACGGCCGCCGATCTGTACTCACTGTACAACTCGGCGACCCTCGGCTCCGCGTCGCCGCCCAGGAAATGGCGGCGACGGGCGCGGGTATACTGGCGGCGGGCTCGGCCGGCCGAACTGCGAAGTTCGGCCAGCTCCCCCGACCACCAGTAAACAGACTTTCTCGGGGGCTGACCTCGGACCCGGGGCATCGCCACGTCGCAGATCATCTGCAACGTGCCCCGGATCCAAGTCGCCCCCTCATTTACCCCGCGCTCCCTGGCCGAAGGCCAGGCGGAGCCGATTATCACGGCCCTCAGGAGGTCCCCGTCCAGTCGTTTCAGCGCCCATCTGGGCGCTGACGGGGTGCCACGTCGGAGGGGCGTGTCCAATGGCGAGTCCGAGACCACAGCCACGTCCATCAGGACGTAGCTGTGGTCCGACAAGGTCTCTCCACTCCAGACCCGCCAATTGGACACACGGCGTGAGGCGGCGGCCGTCGCGAACGACACGTCCACAATCGACCAGCCGTTCCACCTCACGCACGTAGGCACGGAGCCCCGGTTTAACAACCGGAGCTCCATCCCCTCCGCCCAGTCTTCCAGGACTCCGCCTCGGGCGTTGGTCCCGGGGTTACCCCAGGTGGAGGACCTCGCGTTGAGGTCCCCCAGGACCAACACTGGACCGGCTACATACGGGGCTATCATAAGCCCCAGCCGGTCCAGGAACATCCCTAATTCGGCGGAGTCATAACTGGGTGAGCTGTAGCACCCCACGACCAGAAATCTTCCCCACTTTACCATAACCATCCCCCTGCCCCGTTCGACCACGGAGCAGGGGGGCACAGTCGCCGAGTGGCGACGCCACCATATCGCCACGGAGCCGTCATCGTCCCCGGACCAGTGTGGGTGGTCCGGGACTCTGTGCGGCTCCGTGGCGACGGCCAGGCCAACCCCCCACTCCTCCAGGCATTGGACCATTAGGTCCTGCGCCTGGCGGCAGTGGTTGAGGTTGGCCTGGAGTACCGGGAGAGGGGTCCAGCGCGGAATATGGGCCATTAATTGGCCTTCGCGCTGGTCCCCTCCTTAGCCGCCGGTGCGGGCGGCGGCGGGTCATGTCCCCCCGTCCCGCTGGGGCCCGCCTCCACCTCCATCGACTCCCCCTCCCTATGGGTTGGGGGAGTGGCCAACTTTACCGCCGGTATTTGCGGGGTTTGGGGGGGCGCCACACCGCCGGCCCCCTTTACCTTTTTCTTGGCCTTTGGAGGCGGGGAGCACGCCTTGCTCCCCGCCTTGTGGCCCGCCGGTCTCCCCAAGGCCGCGCACACAACGCAGTGGGGTGGCGCCTTGCACTCCACCGCCCGGTGGGTGGCGTCACCGCAGCGGTAGCAGTGACCGCTGCGGTCGACCTCCGCAGTGCACCGCTGCCGAACATGCCCCAGGGCTAGGCAGCGGAAGCACTGCAGCGGCCGAGCTGCCAGCACAACCACCTGGGCGGTGGACCACCCCACGCGTACTTTCCCGGCCTTTTCGATGGCCAGGGCCGCCACGGCCGGGCACTGCACCCATACGGTGCCGAGCCCGCTGGGCGGAGCCTTAAGCTCCCCCACCCGGACGGACTCGGCGGTGCAGCCCCCGGCTTTAGACACCGCCTCCACTACCTCCTGGGGGGTCACGGAAACCTCCAGGCCCGTGAGGCGGAATTCCGCCTTCTTCACGGGCCTGGACACCTTGACGTCCATCCCCCCCAGGACGGCGGCCATCTTGGCGGCCAAGGCATCGGCCTTGGGGCCCCCATCGGCACCGGGGACCTCAATGATGAGGCCCCCGGTTACCGCCCTCTTCCAATGGAGGGCCCCGATGCCAAGGGCGTCTAAATCGACGCCCTGGCGTGCCCTCCTAATGGCCTCCTCATACGAGGCCCCGCTCCCCTCCGGGACAGTCACGGTGACTGCCGCGGAGCGTGGCGGGGCCCTGACCTTGGCCGCTTGTTTCCCGCCCTTCGGGGCGGGGACAGCGGCCCTCCTTTTCGGGGCGCCAGCCGAGATGGCTGCCGCCACCTCAGCCGCGGCCTTAGCAGCGGCCTTGGCCGCGGAAATTGCCCGCCTCCCGACCACCTCTGCCCAGCTTCCCGGCTTAGCCGGGGTACCCGGTGCTGGCGCAGGAGACGGGGCCGGGCGGGCGACCGAAGGCTGGGGAGCCCCCCCAGTCTCCTTCCCTTTCTTCTTCTTCTTCTTTTTCTTCTTTTTCTTCCCTGCCCCTCCCGGCACCGGGGCAGGGGCAGGGGCAGGCGTCGGCGGAGCAGGCGCAGGGGCGGGCCGCGGCGGCGCCGGAGGGGCCGGCGGCGGCGGCCCGGGATCCCCACGGTCACCACGCCCGGTCACCCGGCGCAGCTTCCTCCGCATCTCCTCGCGGAGGGATCTGAGGCCCTCCTCCATGAGGGCCTTCATCTGGGCCACCAGGTCCAGCTGCGCCGGCGGGGCCGCGGTGACCTCGCCGACCTCGGCGGCGGAGACCTGAGGCAGGGGGGGAGCGTCCCGCAACCGCTTCATCACCATCAGCTCCCCCCTGATGGCCCGAAGCGAGTCGCGGGTCTCCAGCAGCTCCCTCCTGAGAGCCGCATTCTCCAGCCGCAGTGCGGCATCCCCAGCGTCCGCCTGGGAGACAGGAGCGCGGGAGTCGGCAGGGGGTCCAACCTGGACACCCCTCCGCTCCAACTCCCGCACTGCCGCCTTGATATCGGCGGAGGCGTCGCGTATCCCCTTTAGGTGCGTGCCCTTAAGGTTACGACTGGCCTCCGCCAGCTCCCGGGCAACGTCCGACTTGTCCGCAATAAAGGCGGACAGTTCCCCGGGAAGCATACTTCTAATATCCGGGCGGACATCGTCCCCCAGCCGCTCCCGTTTGCCGAATGACGGATTCGGCGATGTCCTGCCCGGAGTTGGCGGCAGCGAGCGTTTCACGCCCGCGACGCTGGGGATGGGGGGCGCCGACTGTGTCGATGTGTTCGACAGTCGGTCCACCGACCCGCTGCGCCGACCACGTCCCCTCACTCCCCTCTCCGGTCGGAGAAAGGGCCGGTCCCCAATAGCTGGGGTCCGGCTCCTCTCCTCCTGGGACCGGTCCAGGACCGTCCCAACTCCCCCCTCAACCACTTCCGGGTGTGGTAACCCCTCCTTAACCTCATCGTTTTTTGTAAATAAAGACTCCATAATTAATCCCACGAGTACCTCTAACCTAACCTATCCTCTATCCTATCCTATCATCTATCCAATCCTCTATCTTTTCCTATCCTCTATCCTATCCTATCCTCTATCCTATCCTATCCTCTATCCTATCCTATCGTATATACTATCCTCTATCCTATCCTATCCTCTATCCTATCCTATCCTCTATCCTATCCTACCCTCTATCCTATCCTATCCTCTATCCTATCCTATCATCTATCCTCTATCCTATCCAATCCTCTATCCTATCCTAACCTCTAACCTAACCTATCCTCTATCCTATCCTATCATCTATCCTCTATCCTATCCAATCCTCTATCCTATCCTATCCTCTACCCTATTATAGCCTCTATCCTATCCTATCCTCTATCCTATCCTATCCTCTATCCTATCCTATCCTCTATCCTATCCTATCCTCTATAATATTCTATCCTCTATCCTATCCTATCCTCTATCCCATCCTATCCTCTATCCCATCCTATCCTCTATCCTATCCTATCCTCTATCCTATCCTCTATCCTATCCTATCCTCTATCCTTTCCTATCCTCTATCCTATCCTATCCTCTATCCTCTATCGTATCCAATCCTCTATCGTATCCTATCCTCTATCCTATCCTCTATCCTATCCTATCCTCTATAATATCGTACAATCTATAATATCGTACACTCTATCCTATAATATCATCTATTCGTTCCTATTCTCTATCCTATCCTCTATCCCATTCTCTATCCTATCCTCTATCCTATCATATCCTCTATCCTATAATATCCTCTATCCTATCCTATCATCTATCCAATCCTCTATCTTTTCCTATCCTCTATCCTATCCTATCCTCTATCCTATCCTATCCTCTATCGTATCCTGTCCTCTATCCTATCCTATCCTCTATCCTTTCCTATCCTCTATCCTATCCTATCCTCTATCCTCTATCGTATCCAATCCTCTATCGTATCCTATCCTCTATCCTATCCTCTATCCTATCCTATCCTCTATAATATCGTACAATCTATAATATCGTACACTCTATCCTATAATATCATCTATCCGTTCCTATTCTCTATCCTATCCTCTATCCCATTCTCTATCCTATCCTCTATCCTATCCTCTATCCTATCCTATCCTCTATAATATCGTACACTCTATAATATCGTACACTCTATCCTATAATATCATCTATCCGTTCCTATTCTCTATCCTATCCTCTATCCCATTCTCTATCCTATCCTCTATCCTATCATATCCTCTATCCTATAATATCCTCTATCCTATCCTATCATCTATCCAATCCTCTATCTTTTCCTATCCTCTATCCTATCCTATCCTCTATCCTATCCTATCCTCTATCGTATCCTATCATCTATCCTATCCTATCCTCTATCGTATCCTATCCTCTATCCTTTCCTATCCTCTATCCTATCCTGTCTTCTATCCTATCCTATCCTCTATCCTATCAAATCCCCTATCCTATCCTCTATCCTATCCTATCCTGTATCCTATCCAATCCTCTATCCTATCCTATCTTCTATCCTATCCTAACCTCTAACCTAACCTATCCTCTATCCTATCCTATCATCTATCCTATCCAATCCTCTATCCTATCCTAAACTCTAACCTAACCTATCCTCTATCCTATCCTATCATCTATCCAATCCTCTATCTTTTCCTATCCTCTATCCTATCCTATCCTCTATCCTATCCTATCCTCTATCGTATCCTATCCTCTATCCTATCCTATCCTCTATCCTATCCTATCCTCTATCCTATCCTATCCTCTATCCTATCCTATCCTCTATCCTATCCTATTCTCTATCCTATCCTATCCTATCCTCTATCCTATCCTATCCTCTATCCTATCCTATCATCTATCCTCTATCCTATCCAATCCTCTATCCTATCCTATCCTCTATCCTATCCTATCATCTATCCTCTATCCTATCCAATCCTCTATCCTATCCTATCCTGTATCCTATCATATCCTCTATCCTATAATATGCTCTATCCTATCCTATCATCTATCCAATCCTCTATCTTTTCCTATCCTCTATCCTATCCTATCCTGTATCCTATCCTATCCTCTATCCTATCCTATCGTATATACTATCCTCTATCCTATCCTATCCTGTATCCTATCCCATCCTCTATCCTATCCTACCCTCTATCCTATCCTATCCTCTATCCTATCCTATCCTCTATCCTAACCCATCCTCTATCCTATCCTATCCTCTATCCTATATTATCTTCTATCGTACCTTATCATCTATCCTATCAAATCCCCTATCCTATCCTCTATCCCATCCTATCCTGTATCCTATCCAATGCTCCATCCTGTCCTATCATCTATCCTCTATCCTATCCAATCCTCTATCCTATCCTATCCTCTATCCTATCATATCCTCTATCCTATAATATCCTCTATCCTATCCTATCATCTATCCAATCCTCTATCTTTTCCTATCCTCTATCCTATCTTATCCTCTATGCTATCCTATCCTCTATCGTATCCTATCCTCTATCCTATCCTATCCTCTATCCTATCCTATCCTCTATCCTATCCTATCCTCTATCCTATCCTGTCTTCTATCCTATCCTATCCTCTATCCTATCAAATCCCCTATCCTATCCTCTATCCTATCCTATCCTGTATCCTATCCAATCCTCTATCCTATCCTATCTTCTATCCTATCCTAACCTCTAACCTAACCTATCCTCTATCCTATCCTATCATCTATCCTCTATCCTATCCAATCCTCTATCCTATACTAACCTCTAACCTAACCTATCCTCTATCCTATCCTATCATCTATCCTCTATCCTATCCAATCCTCTATCCTATCCTATCCTCTATCCTCTCATAGCCTCTATCCTATCCTATCCTCTATCCTATCCTATCCTCTATCCTATCCTATCCTCTATCCTATCCTACCCTCTATCCTATTCTATCCTCTATCCTATCCTATCCTCTATCCCATCCTATCCTCTATCCCATCCTATCCTCTATCCTATCCTATCCTCTATCCTATCCTCTATCCTATCCTATCCTCTATCCTTTCCTATCCTCTATCCTATCCTATCCTCTATCCTCTATCGTATCCAATCCTCTATCGTATCCTATCCTCTATCCTATCCTCTATCCTATCCTATCCTCTATAATATCGTACACTCTATAATATCGTACACCCTATCCTATAATATCATCTATCCGTTCCTATTCTCTATCCTATCCTCTATCCCATTCTCTATCCTATCCTCTATCCTATCCTCTATCCTATCCTATCCTCTATAATATCGTACACTCTATAATATCGTACACTCTATCCTATAATATCATCTATCCGTTCCTATTCTCTATCCTATCCTCTATCCCATTCTCTATCCTATCCTCTATCCTATAATATCCTCTATCCTATCCTATCATCTATCCAATCCTCTATCTTTTCCTATCCTCTATCCTATCCTATCCTCTATCCTATAATATCCTCTATCCTATCCTATCATCTATCCAATCCTCTATCTTTTCCTATCCTCTATCCTATCCTATCCTCTATCCTATCCTATCCTCTATCCTATCCTATCCTCTATCCTATCCTATCCTCTATCCTATCCTGTCTTCTATCCTATCCTATCCTCTATCCTATCAAATCCCCTATCCTATCCTCTATCCTATCCTATCCTGTATCCTATCCAATCCTCTATCCTATCCTATCTTCTATCCTATCCTAACCTCTAACCTAACCTATCCTCTATCCTATCCTATCATCTATCCTCTATCCTATCCAATCCTCTATACTATCCTAACCTCTAACCTAACCTATCCTCTATCCTATCCTATCATCTATCCTCTATCCTATCCAATTCTCTATGCTATCCTATCCTCTATCCTATCATAGCCTCTATCCTATCCTATCCTCTATCCTATCCTATCCTCTATCCTATCCTATCCTCTATCCTATCCTATCCTCTATCCTATTCTATCCTCTATCCTATCCTATCCTCTATCCCATCCTATCCTCTATCCCATCCTATCCTCTATCCTATCCTATCCTCTATCCTATCCTCTATCCTATCCTATCCTCTATCCTATCCTATCCTCTATCCTATCCTATCCTCTATCCTATCCTATCCTCTATCCTATCCTATCCTATATCCTATACCCTATCCTATCCTCTATCCTATCCTATCCACTATCCTATCCTATCCTCTATCCTATCGTATCCTCTATCCTATCCTATCCTTTATCCTATTATATCCTCTATCCTATCCTATCCTCTACCTTATCCTATACTCTATCCTATCCAATTACCTATCCTATCCTCTATCCTATCCTATCCTCTATCCTATCCTATCTTCTATCCTATCCTATCCTCTATCCTATCAAATCCCCTATCCTATCCTCTATCCTATCCTCTATCCTATCCTATCATCTATCCTCTATCCTATCCAATCCTCTATCCTATCCTATCCTCTATCCTATCATATCCTCTATCCTATAATATCCTCTATCCTATCCTATCATCTATCCAATCCTCTATCTTTTCCTATCCTCTATCCTATCCTATCCTCTATCCTATCCTATCCTCTATCGTATCCTATCCTCTATCCTATCCTATCCTCTATCCTATCCTATCCTCTATCCTATCCTATCCTCTATCCTATCCTGTCTTCTATCCTATCCTATCCTCTATCCTATCAAATCCCCTATCCTATCCTCTATCCTATCCTATCCTGTATCCTATCCAATCCTCTATCCTATCCTATCTTCTATCCTATCCTAACCTCTAACCTAACCTATCCTCTATCCTATCCTATCATCTATCCTCTATCCTATCCAATCCTCTATCCTATCCTAACCTCTAACCTAACCTATCCTCTATCCTATCCTATCATCTATCCTCTATCCTATCCAATTCTCTATGCTATCCTATCCTCTATCCTATCATAGCCTCTATCCTATCCTATCCTCTATCCTATCCTATCCTCTATCCTATCCTATCCTCTATCCTATCCTATCCTCTATCCTATTCTATCCTCTATCCTATCCTATCCTCTATCCCATCCTATCCTCTATCCCATCCTATCCTCTATCCTATCCTATCCTCTATCCTATCCTCTATCCTATCCTATCCTCTATCCTATCCTATCCTCTATCCTATCCTATCCTCTATCCTATCCTATCCTCTATCCTATCCTATCCTATATCCTATACCCTATCCTATCCTCTATCCTATCCTATCCACTATCCTATCCTATCCTCTATCCTATCGTATCCTCTATCCTATCCTATCCTTTATCCTATTATATCCTCTATCCTATCCTATCCTCTACCTTATCCTATACTCTATCCTATCCAATTACCTATCCTATCCTCTATCCTATCCTATCCTCTATCCTATCCTATCTTCTATCCTATCCTATCCTCTATCCTATCAAATCCCCTATCCTATCCTCTATCCTATCCTCTATCCTATCCTATCATCTATCCTCTATCCTATCCAATCCTCTATCCTATCCTATCCTCTATCCTATCATATCCTCTATCCTATAATATCCTCTATCCTATCCTATCATCTATCCAATCCTCTATCTTTTCCTATCCTCTATCCTATCCTATCCTCTATCCTATCCTATCCTCTATCGTATCCTATCCTCTATCCTATCCTATCCTCTATCCTATCCTATCCTCTATCCTATCCTATCCTCTATCCTATCCTGTCTTCTATCCTATCCTATCCTCCATCCTATCAAATCCCCTATCCTATCCTCTATCCTATCCTATCCTGTATCCTATCCAATCCTCTATCCTATCCTATCTTCTATCCTATCCTAACCTCTAACCTAACCTATCCTCTATCCTATCCTATCATCTATCCTCTATCCTATCCAATCCTCTATCCTATCCTAACCTCTAACCTAACCTATCCTCTATCCTATCCTATCATCTATCCTCTATCCTATCCAATCCTCTATCCTATCCTATCCTCTATCCTATCATAGCCTCTATCCTATAATATCCTCTATCCTGTCCTATCATCTATCCAATCCTCTATCCTATCATATCCTCTATCCTATAATATCCTCTATCCTATCCTATCATCTATCCAATCCTCTATCTTTTCCTATCCTCTATCCTATCCTATCCTCTATCCTATCCTATCCTCTATCCTATCCTATCCTCTATCCTATCCTGTCTTCTATCCTATCCTAACCTCTAACCTAACCTATCCTCTATCCTATCCTATCATCTATCCTATCCAATCCTCTATCCTATCCTAACCTCTAACCTAACCTATCCTCTATCCTATCCTATCATCTATCCTCTATCCTATCCAATTCTCTATCCTATCCTATCCTCTATCCTATCAAAGCCTCTATCCTATCCTATCCTCTATCCTATCCTATCCTCTATCCTATCCTATTCTCTATCCTATCCTATCCTCTATCCTATTCTATCCTCTATCCTATCCTATCCTCTATCCCATCCTATCCTCTATCCCATCCTATCCTCTATCCTGTCCTATCCTCTATCCTATTATATCCTCTATCCTATCCTATCCTCTACCTTATCCTATACTCTATCCTATCCAATTACCTATCCTGTCCTCTATCCTATCCTATCCTCTATCCTATCCTATCCTCTATCTTATCCTCTATCCTATCCAATCCTCTATCCTATCCTATCCTCTATCCTATCCTATCCTGTATCCTATCCAATCCTCTATCCTATCCTAACCTCTAACCTAACCTATCCTCTATCCTATCCTATCATCTATCCTCTATCCTATCCAATCCTCTATCCTATCCTATCCTCTATCCTATTCTATCCTCTATCCTATCCTATCCTCTATCCCATCCTATCCTCTATCCCATCCTATCCTCTATCCTATCCTATCCTCTATCCTATCCTCTATCCTATCCTATCCTCTATCCTATCCTATCCTCTATCCTATCCTATCCTCTATCCTATCCTATCCTCTATCCTATCCTATCCTATATCCTATACCCTATCCTATCCTCTATCCTATCCTATCCACTATCCTATCCTATCCTCTATCCTATCGTATCCTCTATCCTATCCTATCCTTTATCCTATTATATCCTCTATCCTATCCTATCCTCTACCTTATCCTATACTCTATCCTATCCAATTACCTATCCTATCCTCTATCCTATCCTATCCTCTATCCTATCCTATCTTCTATCCTATCCTATCCTCTATCCTATCAAATCCCCTATCCTATCCTCTATCCTATCCTCTATCCTATCCTATCATCTATCCTCTATCCTATCCAATCCTCTATCCTATCCTATCCTCTATCCTATCATATCCTCTATCCTATAATATCCTCTATCCTATCCTATCATCTATCCAATCCTCTATCTTTTCCTATCCTCTATCCTATCCTATCCTCTATCCTATCCTATCCTCTATCGTATCCTATCCTCTATCCTATCCTATCCTCTATCCTATCCTATCCTCTATCCTATCCTATCCTCTATCCTATCCTGTCTTCTATCCTATCCTATCCTCCATCCTATCAAATCCCCTATCCTATCCTCTATCCTATCCTATCCTGTATCCTATCCAATCCTCTATCCTATCCTATCTTCTATCCTATCCTAACCTCTAACCTAACCTATCCTCTATCCTATCCTATCATCTATCCTCTATCCTATCCAATCCTCTATCCTATCCTAACCTCTAACCTAACCTATCCTCTATCCTATCCTATCATCTATCCTCTATCCTATCCAATCCTCTATCCTATCCTATCCTCTATCCTATCATAGCCTCTATCCTATAATATCCTCTATCCTGTCCTATCATCTATCCAATCCTCTATCCTATCATATCCTCTATCCTATAATATCCTCTATCCTATCCTATCATCTATCCAATCCTCTATCTTTTCCTATCCTCTATCCTATCCTATCCTCTATCCTATCCTATCCTCTATCCTATCCTATCCTCTATCCTATCCTGTCTTCTATCCTATCCTAACCTCTAACCTAACCTATCCTCTATCCTATCCTATCATCTATCCTATCCAATCCTCTATCCTATCCTAACCTCTAACCTAACCTATCCTCTATCCTATCCTATCATCTATCCTCTATCCTATCCAATTCTCTATCCTATCCTATCCTCTATCCTATCAAAGCCTCTATCCTATCCTATCCTCTATCCTATCCTATCCTCTATCCTATCCTATTCTCTATCCTATCCTATCCTCTATCCTATTCTATCCTCTATCCTATCCTATCCTCTATCCCATCCTATCCTCTATCCCATCCTATCCTCTATCCTGTCCTATCCTCTATCCTATTATATCCTCTATCCTATCCTATCCTCTACCTTATCCTATACTCTATCCTATCCAATTACCTATCCTGTCCTCTATCCTATCCTATCCTCTATCCTATCCTATCCTCTATCTTATCCTCTATCCTATCCAATCCTCTATCCTATCCTATCCTCTATCCTATCCTATCCTGTATCCTATCCAATCCTCTATCCTATCCTAACCTCTAACCTAACCTATCCTCTATCCTATCCTATCATCTATCCTCTATCCTATCCAATCCTCTATCCTATCCTATCCTCTATCCTATCATAGCCTCTATCCTATAATATCCTCTATCCTGTCCTATCATCTATCCAATCCTCTATCCTATCATATCCTCTATCCTATAATATCCTCTATCCTATCCTATCATCTATCCAATCCTCTATCTTTTCCTATCCTCTATCCTATCCTATCCTCTATCCTATCCTATCCTCTATCGTATCCTATCCTCTATCCTATCCTATCCTATATCCTATCCTCTATCCAATCCTATCCTCTATCCTATCCTATCCTCTATCCTATCCTATCCTATCGTCTATCCTATCCTCTATCCTATCCTATCCTCTATCCTATCCTATCATCTATCCTCTATCCTATCCAATCCTCTATCCTATCCTATCCTCTATCCTATCATATCCTCTATCCTATAATATCCTCTATCCTATCCTATCATCTATCCAATCCTCTATCTTTTCCTATCCTCTATCCTATCCTATCCTCTATCCTATCCTATCCTCTATCGTAACCTATCCTCTATCCTATCCTATCCTCTATCCTATCCTATCCTCTATCCTATCCTATCCTCTATCCTATCCTGTCTTCTATCCTATCCTATCCTCTATCCTATCAAATCCCCTATCCTATCCTCTATCCTATCCTGTTCTCTATCCTATCCTATCCTGTCCTCTATCCTATCCTATCGTCTATCCTATCCTCTATCCTATCCTATCCTCTATCGTATCCTATCCTCTATCCTATCCTATCATCTATCCTCTATCCTATCCAATCCTCTATCCTATCCTATCCTCTATCCTATCATATCCTCTATCCTATAATATGCTCTATCCTATCCTATCATCTATCCAATCCTCTATCTTTTCCTATCCTCTATCCTATCCTATCCTCTACCCTATCCTATCCTCTATCCTATCCTATCCTCTATCCTATCCTATCCACTATAATATCGTACTCTCTATCCTATAATATCATCTATCCGTTCCTATTCTCTATCCTATCCTCTATCCCATTCTCTATCCTATCCTCTATCCTATCCTCTATCCTATCCTATCTTCTATCCTATCCTATCCTCTATCCTATCAAATCCCCTATCCTATCCTCTATCCTATCCTATCCTCTATCCTATCCTATTCTCTATCCTATCCTATCCTATCCTCTATCCTATCCTATCGTCTATCCTATCCTCTATCCTATCCTATCCTCTATCCTATCCTATCATCTATCCTCTATCCTATCCAATCCTCTATCCTATCCTATCCTCTATCCTATCATATCCTCTATCCTATAATATGCTCTATCCTATCCTATCATCTATCCAATCCTCTATCTTTTCCTATCCTCTATCCTATCCTATCCTCTATCCTATCCTATCCTCTATCCTATCCTATCGTATATACTATCCTCTATCCTATCCTATCCTCTATCCTATCCTATCCTCTATCCTATCCTACCCTCTATCCTATCCTATCCTCTATCCTATCCTATCATCTATCCTCTATCCTATCCAATCCTCTATCCTATCCTAACCTCTAACCTAACCTATCCTCTATCCTATCCTATCATCTATCCTCTATCCTATCCAATCCTCTATCCTATCCTATCCTCTATCCTCTATCCTATCCTCTATCCTATCCTATCTTCTATCCTATCCTATCCTCTATCCTATCAAATCCCCTATCCTATCCTCTATCCTATCCTATCCTCTATCCTATTCTATCCTCTATCCTATCCTATCCTCTGTCCCATCCTATCCTCTATCCCATCCTATCCTCTATCCTATCCTATCCTCTATCCTATCCTCTATCCTATCCTATCCTCTATCCTTTCCTATCCTCTATCCTATCCTATCCTCTATCCTCTATCGTATCCAATCCTCTATCGTATCCTATCCTCTATCCTATCCTCTATCCTATCCTATCCTCTATAATATCGTACAATCTACAATATCGTACACTCTATCCTATAATATCATCTATTCGTTCCTATACTCTATCCTATCCTCTATCCCATTCTCTATCCTATCCTCTATCCTATCATATCCTCTATCCTATAATATCCTCTATCCTATCCTATCATCTATCCAATCCTCTATCTTTTCCTATCCTCTATCCTATCCTATCCTCTATCCTATCCTATCCTCTATCGTATCCTGTCCTCTATCCTATCCTATCCTCTATCCTATCCTATCATCTATCCTCTATCCTATCCAATCCTCTATCCTATCCTATCCTCTATCCTATCATATCCTCTATCCTATAATATGCTCTATCCTATCCTATCATCTATCCAATCCTCTATCTTTTCCTATCCTCTATCCTATCCTATCCTCTATCCTATCCTATCCTCTATCCTATCCTATCGTATATACTATCCTCTATCCTATCCTATCCTCTATCCTATCCTATCCTCTATCCTATCCTACCCTCTATCCTATCCTATCCTCTATCCTATCCTATCATCTATCCTCTATCCTATCCAATCCTCTATCCTATCCTAACCTCTAACCTAACCTATCCTCTATCCTATCCTATCATCTATCCTCTATCCTATCCAATCCTCTATCCTATCCTATCCTCTATCCTCTATCCTATCCTCTATCCTATCCTATCCTCTATCCTATCATAGCCTCTATCCTATAATATCCTCTATCCTGTCCTATCATCTATCCAATCCTCTATCCTATCATATCCTCTATCCTATAATATCCTCTATCCTATCCTATCATCTATCCAATCCTCTATCTTTTCCTATCCTCTATCCTATCCTATCCTCTATCCTATCCTATCCTCTATCGTATCCTATCCTCTATCCTATCCTCTATCCTATCCTATCCTCTATAATATCGTACACTCTATCCTATAATATCATCTATCCGTTCCTATTCTCTATCCTATCCTCTATCCCATTCTCTATCCTATCCTCTATCCTATCCTATCCTCTATCCTATCCTATCCTCTATCCTATCCTATCCTCTATCCTATCCTATCCTCTATCCTATCCTATTCTCTATCCTATCCTATCCTATCCTCTATCCTATCCTATCCTCTATCCTATCCTATCATCTATCCTCTATCCTATCCAATCCTCTATCCTATCCTATCCTCTATCCTATCCTATCATCTATCCTCTATCCTATCCAATCCTCTATCCTATCCTATCCTGTATCCTATCATATCCTCTATCCTATAATATGCTCTATCCTATCCTATCATCTATCCAATCCTCTATCTTTTCCTATCCTCTATCCTATCCTATCCTGTATCCTATCCTATCCTCTATCCTATCCTATCGTATATACTATCCTCTATCCTATCCTATCCTGTATCCTATCCCATCCTCTATCCTATCCTACCCTCTATCCTATCCTATCCTCTATCCTATCCTATCCTCTATCCTAACCCATCCTCTATCCTATCCTATCCTCTATCCTATATTATCTTCTATCGTACCTTATCATCTATCCTATCAAATCCCCTATCCTATCCTCTATCCCATCCTATCCTGTATCCTATCCAATGCTCCATCCTGTCCTATCATCTATCCTCTATCCTATCCAATCCTCTATCCTATCCTATCCTCTATCCTATCATATCCTCTATCCTATAATATCCTCTATCCTATCCTATCATCTATCCAATCCTCTATCTTTTCCTATCCTCTATCCTATCTTATCCTCTATGCTATCCTATCCTCTATCGTATCCTATCCTCTATCCTATCCTATCCTCTATCCTATCCTATCCTCTATCCTATCCTATCCTCTATCCTATCCTGTCTTCTATCCTATCCTATCCTCTATCCTATCAAATCCCCTATCCTATCCTCTATCCTATCCTATCCTGTATCCTATCCAATCCTCTATCCTATCCTATCTTCTATCCTATCCTAACCTCTAACCTAACCTATCCTCTATCCTATCCTATCATCTATCCTCTATCCTATCCAATCCTCTATCCTATACTAACCTCTAACCTAACCTATCCTCTATCCTATCCTATCATCTATCCTCTATCCTATCCAATCCTCTATCCTATCCTATCCTCTATCCTCTCATAGCCTCTATCCTATCCTATCCTCTATCCTATCCTATCCTCTATCCTATCCTATCCTCTATCCTATCCTACCCTCTATCCTATTCTATCCTCTATCCTATCCTATCCTCTATCCCATCCTATCCTCTATCCCATCCTATCCTCTATCCTATCCTATCCTCTATCCTATCCTCTATCCTATCCTATCCTCTATCCTTTCCTATCCTCTATCCTATCCTATCCTCTATCCTCTATCGTATCCAATCCTCTATCGTATCCTATCCTCTATCCTATCCTCTATCCTATCCTATCCTCTATAATATCGTACACTCTATAATATCGTACACCCTATCCTATAATATCATCTATCCGTTCCTATTCTCTATCCTATCCTCTATCCCATTCTCTATCCTACCTCTATCCTATCCTCTATCCTATCCTATCCTCTATAATATCGTACACTCTATAATATCGTACACTCTATCCTATAATATCATCTATCCGTTCCTATTCTCTATCCTATCCTCTATCCCATTCTCTATCCTATCCTCTATCCTATAATATCCTCTATCCTATCCTATCATCTATCCAATCCTCTATCTTTTCCTATCCTCTATCCTATCCTATCCTCTATCCTATAATATCCTCTATCCTATCCTATCATCTATCCAATCCTCTATCTTTTCCTATCCTCTATCCTATCCTATCCTCTATCCTATCCTATCCTCTATCCTATCCTATCCTCTATCCTATCCTATCCTCTATCCTATCCTGTCTTCTATCCTATCCTATCCTCTATCCTATCAAATCCCCTATCCTATCCTCTATCCTATCCTATCCTGTATCCTATCCAATCCTCTATCCTATCCTATCTTCTATCCTATCCTAACCTCTAACCTAACCTATCCTCTATCCTATCCTATCATCTATCCTCTATCCTATCCAATCCTCTATACTATCCTAACCTCTAACCTAACCTATCCTCTATCCTATCCTATCATCTATCCTCTATCCTATCCAATTCTCTATGCTATCCTATCCTCTATCCTATCATAGCCTCTATCCTATCCTATCCTCTATCCTATCCTATCCTCTATCCTATCCTATCCTCTATCCTATCCTATCCTCTATCCTATTCTATCCTCTATCCTATCCTATCCTCTATCCCATCCTATCCTCTATCCCATCCTATCCTCTATCCTATCCTATCCTCTATCCTATCCTCTATCCTATCCTATCCTCTATCCTATCCTATCCTCTATCCTATCCTATCCTCTATCCTATCCTATCCTCTATCCTATCCTATCCTATATCCTATACCCTATCCTATCCTCTATCCTATCCTATCCACTATCCTATCCTATCCTCTATCCTATCCTATCCTCTATCCTATCCTATCCTTTATCCTATTATATCCTCTATCCTATCCTATCCTCTACCTTATCCTATACTCTATCCTATCCAATTACCTATCCTATCCTCTATCCTATCCTATCCTCTATCCTATCCTATCTTCTATCCTATCCTATCCTCTATCCTATCAAATCCCCTATCCTATCCTCTATCCTATCCTCTATCCTATCCTATCATCTATCCTCTATCCTATCCAATCCTCTATCCTATCCTATCCTCTATCCTATCATATCCTCTATCCTATAATATCCTCTATCCTATCCTATCATCTATCCAATCCTCTATCTTTTCCTATCCTCTATCCTATCCTATCCTCTATCCTATCCTATCCTCTATCGTATCCTATCCTCTATCCTATCCTATCCTCTATCCTATCCTATCCTCTATCCTATCCTATCCTCTATCCTATCCTGTCTTCTATCCTATCCTATCCTCCATCCTATCAAATCCCCTATCCTATCCTCTATCCTATCCTATCCTGTATCCTATCCAATCCTCTATCCTATCCTATCTTCTATCCTATCCTAACCTCTAACCTAACCTATCCTCTATCCTATCCTATCATCTATCCTCTATCCTATCCAATCCTCTATCCTATCCTAACCTCTAACCTAACCTATCCTCTATCCTATCCTATCATCTATCCTCTATCCTATCCAATCCTCTATCCTATCCTATCCTCTATCCTATCATAGCCTCTATCCTATAATATCCTCTATCCTGTCCTATCATCTATCCAATCCTCTATCCTATCATATCCTCTATCCTATAATATCCTCTATCCTATCCTATCATCTATCCAATCCTCTATCTTTTCCTATCCTCTATCCTATCCTATCCTCTATCCTATCCTATCCTCTATCCTATCCTATCCTCTATCCTATCCTGTCTTCTATCCTATCCTAACCTCTAACCTAACCTATCCTCTATCCTATCCTATCATCTATCCTATCCAATCCTCTATCCTATCCTAACCTCTAACCTAACCTATCCTCTATCCTATCCTATCATCTATCCTCTATCCTATCCAATTCTCTATCCTATCCTATCCTCTATCCTATCAAAGCCTCTATCCTATCCTATCCTCTATCCTATCCTATCCTCTATCCTATCCTATTCTCTATCCTATCCTATCCTCTATCCTATTCTATCCTCTATCCTATCCTATCCTCTATCCCATCCTATCCTCTATCCCATCCTATCCTCTATCCTGTCCTATCCTCTATCCTATTATATCCTCTATCCTATCCTATCCTCTACCTTATCCTATACTCTATCCTATCCAATTACCTATCCTGTCCTCTATCCTATCCTATCCTCTATCCTATCCTATCCTCTATCTTATCCTCTATCCTATCCAATCCTCTATCCTATCCTATCCTCTATCCTATCCTATCCTGTATCCTATCCAATCCTCTATCCTATCCTAACCTCTAACCTAACCTATCCTCTATCCTATCCTATCATCTATCCTCTATCCTATCCAATCCTCTATCCTATCCTATCCTCTATCCTATCATAGCCTCTATCCTATAATATCCTCTATCCTGTCCTATCATCTATCCAATCCTCTATCCTATCATATCCTCTATCCTATAATATCCTCTATCCTATCCTATCATCTATCCAATCCTCTATCTTTTCCTATCCTCTATCCTATCCTATCCTCTATCCTATCCTATCCTCTATCGTATCCTATCCTCTATCCTATCCTATCCTATATCCTATCCTCTATCCAATCCTATCCTCTATCCTATCCTATCCTCTATCCTATCCTATCCTATCGTCTATCCTATCCTCTATCCTATCCTATCCTCTATACTATCCTATCATCTATCCTCTATCCTATCCAATCCTCTATCCTATCCTATCCTCTATCCTATCATATCCTCTATCCTATAATATCCTCTATCCTATCCTATCATCTATCCAATCCTCTATCTTTTCCTATCCTCTATCCTATCCTATCCTCTATCCTATCCTATCCTCTATCGTAACCTATCCTCTATCCTATCCTATCCTCTATCCTATCCTATCCTCTATCCTATCCTATCCTCTATCCTATCCTGTCTTCTATCCTATCCTATCCTCTATCCTATCAAATCCCCTATCCTATCCTCTATCCTATCCTGTTCTCTATCCTATCCTATCCTGTCCTCTATCCTATCCTATCGTCTATCCTATCCTCTATCCTATCCTATCCTCTATCGTATCCTATCCTCTATCCTATCCTATCATCTATCCTCTATCCTATCCAATCCTCTATCCTATCCTATCCTCTATCCTATCATATCCTCTATCCTATAATATGCTCTATCCTATCCTATCATCTATCCAATCCTCTATCTTTTCCTATCCTCTATCCTATCCTATCCTCTACCCTATCCTATCCTCTATCCTATCCTATCCTCTATCCTATCCTATCCACTATAATATCGTACTCTCTATCCTATAATATCATCTATCCGTTCCTATTCTCTATCCTATCCTCTATCCCATTCTCTATCCTATCCTCTATCCTATCCTCTATCCTATCCTATCTTCTATCCTATCCTATCCTCTATCCTATCAAATCCCCTATCCTATCCTCTATCCTATCCTATCCTCTATCCTATCCTATTCTCTATCCTATCCTATCCTATCCTCTATCCTATCCTATCGTCTATCCTATCCTCTATCCTATCCTATCCTCTATCCTATCCTATCATCTATCCTCTATCCTATCCAATCCTCTATCCTATCCTATCCTCTATCCTATCATATCCTCTATCCTATAATATGCTCTATCCTATCCTATCATCTATCCAATCCTCTATCTTTTCCTATCCTCTATCCTATCCTATCCTCTATCCTATCCTATCCTCTATCCTATCCTATCGTATATACTATCCTCTATCCTATCCTATCCTCTATCCTATCCTATCCTCTATCCTATCCTACCCTCTATCCTATCCTATCCTCTATCCTATCCTATCATCTATCCTCTATCCTATCCAATCCTCTATCCTATCCTAACCTCTAACCTAACCTATCCTCTATCCTATCCTATCATCTATCCTCTATCCTATCCAATCCTCTATCCTATCCTATCCTCTATCCTCTATCCTATCCTCTATCCTATCCTATCTTCTATCCTATCCTATCCTCTATCCTATCAAATCCCCTATCCTATCCTCTATCCTATCCTATCCTCTATCCTATTCTATCCTCTATCCTATCCTATCCTCTGTCCCATCCTATCCTCTATCCCATCCTATCCTCTATCCTATCCTATCCTCTATCCTATCCTCTATCCTATCCTATCCTCTATCCTTTCCTATCCTCTATCCTATCCTATCCTCTATCCTCTATCGTATCCAATCCTCTATCGTATCCTATCCTCTATCCTATCCTCTATCCTATCCTATCCTCTATAATATCGTACAATCTACAATATCGTACACTCTATCCTATAATATCATCTATTCGTTCCTATACTCTATCCTATCCTCTATCCCATTCTCTATCCTATCCTCTATCCTATCATATCCTCTATCCTATAATATCCTCTATCCTATCCTATCATCTATCCAATCCTCTATCTTTTCCTATCCTCTATCCTATCCTATCCTCTATCCTATCCTATCCTCTATCGTATCCTGTCCTCTATCCTATCCTATCCTCTATCCTATCCTATCATCTATCCTCTATCCTATCCAATCCTCTATCCTATCCTATCCTCTATCCTATCATATCCTCTATCCTATAATATGCTCTATCCTATCCTATCATCTATCCAATCCTCTATCTTTTCCTATCCTCTATCCTATCCTATCCTCTATCCTATCCTATCCTCTATCCTATCCTATCGTATATACTATCCTCTATCCTATCCTATCCTCTATCCTATCCTATCCTCTATCCTATCCTACCCTCTATCCTATCCTATCCTCTATCCTATCCTATCATCTATCCTCTATCCTATCCAATCCTCTATCCTATCCTAACCTCTAACCTAACCTATCCTCTATCCTATCCTATCATCTATCCTCTATCCTATCCAATCCTCTATCCTATCCTATCCTCTATCCTCTATCCTATCCTCTATCCTATCCTATCTTCTATCCTATCCTATCCTCTATCCTATCAAATCCCCTATCCTATCCTCTATCCTATCCTATCCTCTATCCTATTCTATCCTCTATCCTATCCTATTATCTGTCCCATCCTATCCTCTATCCCATCCTATCCTCTATCCTATCCTATCCTCTATCCTATCCTCTATCCTATCCTATCCTCTATCCTTTCCTATCCTCTATCCTATCCTATCCTCTATCCTCTATCGTATCCAATCCTCTATCGTATCCTATCCTCTATCCTATCCTCTATCCTATCCTATCCTCTATAATATCGTACAATCTACAATATCGTACACTCTATCCTATAATATCATCTATTCGTTCCTATACTCTATCCTATCCTCTATCCCATTCTCTATCCTATCCTCTATCCTATCATATCCTCTATCCTATAATATCCTCTATCCTATCCTATCATCTATCCAATCCTCTATCTTTTCCTATCCTCTATCCTATCCTATCCTCTATCCTATCCTATCCTCTATCGTATCCTGTCCTCTATCCTATCCTATCCTCTATCGTATCCTATCCTCTATCATTTCCTATCCTCTATCCTATCCTGTCTTCTATCCTATCCTATCCTCTATCCTATCAAATCCCCTATCCTATCCTCTATCCTATCCTATCCTGTATCCTATCCAATCCTCTATCCTATCCTATCCTCTATCCTATCCTATCCTCTATCCTATCCTATCCTCTATCCTATCCTCTATCCTATCCTATCCTCTATCCTTTCCTATCCTCTATCCTATCCTATCCTCTATCCTCTATCGTATCCAATCCTCTATCGTATCCTATCCTCTATCCTATCCTCTATCCTATCCTATCCTCTATAATATCGTACACTCTATCCTATAATATCATCTATCCGTTCCTATTCTCTATCCTATCCTCTATCCCATTCTCTATCCTATCCTCTATCCTATTCTCTATCCTATCCTATCCTCTATAATATCGTACACTCTATAATATCGTACACTCTATCCTATAATATCATCTATCCGTTCCTATTCTCTATCCTATCCTCTATCCTATCCTATCTTCTATCCTATCCTATCCTCTATCCTATCAAATCCCCTATCCTATCCTCTATCCTATCCTATCCTCTATCCTATCCTATTCTCTATCCTATCCTATCCTATCCTCTATCCTATCCTATCGTCTATCCTATCCTCTATCCTATACTATCCTCTATCCTATCCTATCATGTATCCTCTATCCTATCCAATCCTCTATCCTATCCTATCCTCTATCCTATCATATCCTCTATCCTATAATATGCTCTATCCTATCCTATCATCTATCCAATCCTCTATCTTTTCCTATCCTCTATCCTATCCTATCCTCTATCCTATCCTATCCTCTATCCTATCCTATCGTATATACTATCCTCTTTCCTATCCTATCCTCTATCCTATCCTATCCTCTATCCTATCCTACCCTCTATCCTATCCTATCCTCTATCCTATCCTATCATCTATCCTCTATCCTATCCAATCCTCTATCCTATCCTAACCTCTAACCTAACCTATCCTCTATCCTATCCTATCATCTATCCTCTATCCTATCCAATCCTCTATCCTATCCTATCCTCTACCCTATTATAGCCTCTATCCTATCCTATCCTCTATCCTATCCTATCCTCTATCGTATCCTGTCCTCTATCCTATCCTATCCTCTATCCTTTCCTATCCTCTATCCTATCCTATCCTCTATCCTCTATCGTATCCAATCCTCTATCGTATCCTATCCTCTATCCTATCCTCTATCCTATCCTATCCTCTATAATATCGTACACTCTATCCTATAATATCATCTATCCGTTCCTATTCTCTATCCTATCCTCTATCCCATTCTCTATCCTATCCTCTATCCTATCCTCTATCCTATCCTATCCTCTATAATATCGTACACTCTATAATATCGTACACTCTATCCTATAATATCATCTATCCGTTCCTATTCTCTATCCTATCCTCTATCCCATTCTCTATCCTATCCTCTATCCTATCATATCCTCTATCCTATAATATCCTCTATCCTATCCTATCATCTATCCAATCCTCTATCTTTTCCTATCCTCTATCCTATCCTATCCTCTATCCTATCCTATCCTCTATCGTATCCTATCCTCTATCCTATCCTATCCTCTATCGTATCCTATCCTCTATCCTTTCCTATCCTCTATCCTATCCTGTCTTCTATCCTATCCTATCCTCTATCCTATCAAATCCCCTATCCTATCCTCTATCCTATCCTATCCTGTATCCTATCCAATCCTCTATCCTATCCTATCTTCTATCCTATCCTAACCTCTAACCTAACCTATCCTCTATCCTATCCTATCATCTATCCTATCCAATCCTCTATCCTATCCTAAACTCTAACCTAACCTATCCTCTATCCTATCCTATCATCTATCCAATCCTCTATCTTTTCCTATCCTCTATCCTATCCTATCCTCTATCCTATCCTATCCTCTATCGTATCCTATCCTCTATCCTATCCTATCCTCTATCCTATCCTATCCTCTATCCTATCCTATCCTCTATCCTATCCTATTCTCTATCCTATCCTATCCTATCCTCTATCCTATCCTATCGTCTATCCTATCCTCTATCCTATCGTCTATCCTATCCTCTATCCTATCCTATCATCTATCCTCTATCCTATCCAATCCTCTATCCTATCCTATCCTCTATCCTATCCTATCATCTATCCTCTATCCTATCCAATCCTCTATCCTATCCTATCCTCTATCCTATCATATCCTCTATCCTATAATATGCTCTATCCTATCCTATCATCTAACCAATCCTCTATCTTTTCCTATCCTCTATCCTATCCTATCCTGTATCCTATCCTATCCTCTATCCTATCCTATCGTATATACTATCCTCTATCCTATCCTATCCTCTATCCTATCCCATCCTCTATCCTATCCTACCCTCTATCCTATCCTATCCTCTATCCTATCCTATCCTCTATCCCATCCTATCCTCTATCCCATCCTATCCTCTATCCTATCCTATCCTCTATCCTATCCTCTATCCTATCCTATCCTCTATCCTTTCCTATCCTCTATCCTATCCTATCCTCTATCCTCTATCGTATCCAATCCTCTATCGTATCCTATCCTCTATCCTATCCTCTATCCTATCCTATCCTCTATAATATCTTACACTCTATAATATCGTACACTCTATCCTATAATATCATCTATCCGTTCCTATTCTCTATCCTATCCTCTATCCCATTCTCTATCCTATCCTCTATCCTATCCTCTATCCTATCCTATCCTCTATCCTATCCTGTCCTCTATCCTATCATAGCCTCTATCCTATCCTATCCTCTATCCTATCCTATCCTCTATCCTATCCTCTATCCTATCCTATCCTCTATCCTATCCTATCCTCTATCCTATCCTATCCTCTATTATATCCTATCCTATATCCTATACCCTATCCTATCCTCTATCCTATCCTATCCACTATCCTATCCTATCCTCTATCCTATCCTATCCTCTATCCTATCCTATCCTTTATCCTATTATATCCTCTATCCTATCCTATCCTCTACCTTATCCTATACTCTATCCTATCCAATTACCTATCCTATCCTCTATCCTATCCTATCCTCTATCCTATCAAATCCCCTATCCTATCTTCTATCCTATCCTAACCTCTAACCTAACCTATCCTCTATCCTATCCTATCATCTATCCTCTATCCTATCCAATCCTCTATCCTATCCTAACCTCTAACCTAACCTATCCTCTATCCTATCCTATCATCTATCCTCTATCCTATCCAATCCTCTATAATATCGTACAATCTATAATATCGTACACTCTATCCTATAATATCATCTAGCCAATCCTCTATCTTTTCCTATCCTCTATCCTATCCTATCCTGTATCCTATCCTATCCTCTATCCTATCCTATCGTATATACTATCCTCTATCCTATCCTATCCTCTATCCTATCCCATCCTCTATCCTATCCTACCCTCTATCCTATCCTATCCTCTATCCTATCCTACCCTCTATCCTATTCTATCCTCTATCCTATCCTATCCTCTATCCCATCCTATCCTCTATCCCATCCTATCCTCTATCCTATCCTATCCTCTATCCTATCCTCTATCCTATCCTATCCTCTATCCTTTCCTATCCTCTATCCTATCCTATCCTCTATCCTCTATCGTATCCAATCCTCTATCGTATCCTATCCTCTATCCTATCCTCTATCCTATCCTATCCTCTATAATATCGTACACTCTATAATATCGTACACTCTATCCTATAATATCATCTATCCGTTCCTATTCTCTATCCTATCCTCTATCCCATTCTCTATCCTATCCTCTATCCTATCCTCTATCCTATCCTATCCTCTATAATATCGTACACTCTATAATATCGTACACTCTATCCTATAATATCATCTATCCGTTCCTATTCTCTATCCTATCCTCTATCCCATTCTCTATCCTATCCTCTATCCTATCATATCCTCTATCCTATAATATCCTCTATCCTATCCTATCATCTATCCAATCCTCTATCTTTTCCTATCCTCTATCCTATCCTATCCTCTATCCTATCCTATCCTCTATCGTATCCTATCCTCTATCCTATCCTATCCTCTATCGTATCCTATCCTCTATCCTTTCCTATCCTCTATCCTATCCTATCCTCTATCCTATCCTATCCTCTATCCTATTCTATCCTCTATACTATTATATCCTCTATCCTATCCTATCCTCTACCTTATCCTATCCTCTATCCTATCATAGCCTCTATCCTATCCTATCCTCTATCCTATCCTATCCTCTATCCTATCCTATCCTCTATCCTATCCTATCCTCTATCCTATTCTATCCTGTATCCTATCCTATCCTCTATCCCATCCTATCCTCTATCCCATCCTATCCTCTATCCTATCCTATCCTCTATCCTATCCTCTATCCCATCCTATCCTCTATCCCATCCTATCCTCTATCCTATCCTATCCTCTATCCTATCCTCTATCCTATCCTATCCTCTATCCTTTCCTATCCTCTATCCTATCCTATCCTCTATCCTATCCTATCCTCTATCCTATTCTATCCTCTATACTATTATATCCTCTATCCTATCCTATCCTCTATCCTATCCTATCCTCTATCCTACCCTCTATCCTATCCTATCCTCTATCCTATCCTATCCTATCCTCTATCCTATCCTATCCTATCCTCTATCCTATCCTATCCTATCCTCTATCCTATCCTATCCTATCCTCTATCCTATCCTCTATCCTATCCTCTATCCTATCCTCTATCCTATCCTATCCTCTATCCTATCCTCTATGCTACCCTCTATCCTATCCTCTATCCTATCCTATCCTCTATCCTATCCTCTACAATATCGTTTACTCTGTCATATCCTATCCTCTATCCTATAATATCATCTATCCTATTCTATCCTCTATCCTATCCTCTATCATATCCAATCCTCTATCGTATCCTCTATCCTATCCTATCCTCTATCCTATCCTATCCTGTATCCTATCCTATCCTCTATCCTATCCTATCCTCTGTCCTATACTATCCTCTATTCTATCCTATCCCCTATCCTATCCTATCCTCTATCCTTTCCTCTATCCTATCCTATCCCCTATCCTATCCTATCCTCTATCCTTTCCTCTATCCTATCCTATTTTTTTTTTTTTTTCCGAGGAGGTAATCTCGTTACGGATACCCGAACCCCCCCGGGGGGGGGTGGTCCGGGTTATGTGGGACTCCTCGGCTGGTTGGTGCAACGCCGAGTATACCCACTAACTCCTCCCCGTCCGTCCCTAGACTCCTGGGGGCACCCGTGCTCTGCGCGCGCATGTCAATCCGGTGTGCCCCCGCCTTAGCATACCACCCAGGGGGGGACGCGGCCCCCTCCCGTACCTACTCTATCCGAAGGCACCACGCAACGGACGACGTGGCGCCTTCCCCCCTGTTAGGCCGCCCGATGAGCATCCGAGCCCCCGCTCGAGATGCCCGGCGGCCTCCGGGGACGCCGTTGGTGACCGAGTGTAAGGGGATATCCGATCCCCCGCCTCGAGATCATCAAGGGCGTCCCCGCTCGCGTCAGAGGCGTCGCAACGGGGGTACGCCCCCGGGGCGTACCCTGCGCCGCCTCCCCCCCCCTTCGGCCGGGATCGTGATTACGCTCCCGATCCCGTTCCGCAGCCTCCTTCCGCAGCATAACCCGCTCGCAGAAGGAAGCGAACCCCCTCCACGCCTCCTCGCCACCGGCTGCCGCAGCGACGACAGCCGGGAGCGAGAGGTCGTGGCCCACCGCGCGCCGCAGGGCACGGCGCTCTCCCCCCCATGCCGGACACTCCTCCAGAGTGTGTTGCGTCGTGTCCCGCGGCTCGCCGCAGTGGTGACACGCCTCCTCGGTCTCCCTCCCGATGCGACACAGGTAGTCGCCGAAGCACCCGTGCCCGCTCATCACCTGCGTCACACGGTAGGAGACCCTATGCCCCATCCATCCCCTGTTCCATTGATCGAACACCGGGAGGATGGCCCGAACGGCCCGCCTCTCGCCCTCCCTCGTCCCGGGAAGGCTATCGCGCCACTCCCGGGCTGCGTGCCGCCGAGCATGTCGCCTGAGCTCATCCACCATGAGCCGCGCCTGATCCGGGGCCACCCCCCGGAGCCGGAGTTCCCTGGAGTGCGTATGCACATCCGCCAACACGCGGGCCTCCAGCTCGAGGGGGATCAGCCCCGACATCACCATTGCCGTCGCGTATGAAATGGTGCGGTACCCCCGCACGATGCCTATGGCCAGCCTGCGCTCGATGCGACGCAGCAGCGACCGTGTGCCGCCACTGCGCCCCCTAGCCAAGACATCGCGCGCCCACACAGGGGCTCCGTACAGGACCAAAACTCGCACCACCACCGCGAACAGACGACGCACCCGTCCACAGGGTCCCCCGAGATTCGGGAGAAGGCGACCGAGCGCAGCGGTCGCCCTCTCCGCCCGGGGCGCCAGCGACTTCCTCTATCCTATCCTATCCTCTATCCTATCCTATCCTCTATACGATCCTATCCTCTATCCTTTCCTCTATCCTATCCTATCCTCTATCCTATCCTATCCTCTATACGATCCTCTATCCTATCCTGTATCCTGTCCTATCCTCTATCCAATCCTATCCTATATCCTATCGTTTCCTCTATCCTATCCAATCCTCTATTATATCCTATCCTCTATCCTATCCTATCCTCTATCCTATCCGATCCTCTATCCTATCCTATCCTGTATCCTGTCCTATCCTCTATCCTATCCAATCCTCTATCCTATCCTATCCTCTATCCTATCGTATCCTCTATCCTATCCTATCCTCTATCCTATCCTATCGTCTATCCTATCCTATCCTCTATCCTATCCTATCCTCTATCCTATCCTATCCTCTATCCTATCCTCTCCTCTATCCTATCCTATCCTCTATCCTATCCTATCCTCTATCCTATACTCTCCTCTATCCTATCCTATCCTCTATCCTATCCTATCCTCTATCCTATCCTACCCTCTTTCCTATCCTATCCTCTATCCTATCCTATCTTCTATCCTCTATCCTATCCTATCCCCTATCCTATCCTATCCTCTATCCGATCCTCTATCCTAGCCTATCCTCTATTATATCCTATCCTCTATCCTATCCTATACTCTATCCTATCCTATCCTCTATCCTATCCTATCCTCTATCCTATCCTCTCCTCTATCCTATCCTATCTTCTATCCTATCCTATCCTCTATCCTATCCTATCCTCTATCCTATCCTATCCTATCCTCTATCCTATCCTATCCTATCCTCTATCCTATCCTCTATCCTATCCTCTAGCCATCCTCTATCCTATCCTCTATCCTATCCTATCCTCTATCCTATCCTCTATGCTACCCTCTATCCTATCCTCTATCCTATCCTCTATGCTACCCTCTATCCTATCCTCTATCCTATCCTATCCTCTATCCTATCCTCTACAATATCGTTTACTCTGTCATATCCTATCCTCTATCCTATAATATCATCTATCCTATTCTATCCTCTATCCTATCCTCTATCATATCCAATCCTCTATCCTATCCTCTATCCTATCCTATCCTCTATCCTCTATCCTCTATCCTATCCTATCCTCTATCGTATCCTATCCTCTATCCTATCCTATCCTCTATCCTATCCGATCATCTATCCTATCCTATCCTGTATCCTGTCCTATCCTCTATTCTATCCTATCCTATCCTCTATCCTATCCTATCCTATTCTCTATCCTATCCTATTCACTATCCTATCCTCTATCATATCCTCTATCCTACCCTCTATCCTATCCTCTATCCTATCCTATCCTCTATCCTATCCTCTATAATATCGTTTACTCTATCATATCCTATCCTCTATCCTATAATATCATCTATCCTATTCTATCCTCTATCCTATCCTCTATCATATCCAATCCTCTATAGTATCCTCTATCCTATCCTACCCTCTTTCCTATCCTATCCTCTATCCTATCCTATCCTCTATCCTATCCTATCCTCTATCCTATCCTATCCTCTATCCTCTATCCTCTATCCTATCCTATCCTCTATCCTATCCTATCCTCTATCCTATCCTATCCTCTATCCTATCCTATCCTCTATCCTATCCTATCCTCTATCCTATCCTATCCTCTATCCTATCCTATCCTCTATCCTATCCTATCCTCTATCCTATCCTATCCTCTATCCTATCCTATCCTCTATCCTATCCTATCCTCTATCCTATCCTATCCTCTATCCTATCCTATCCTCTATCCTATCCTATCCTCTATCCTATCCTATCCTGTATACGATCCTATCCTCTATCCTTTCCTCTATCCTATCCTATCCTCTATCCTATCCTATCCTCTATACGATCCTCTATCCTATCCTATCCTGTATCCTGTCCTATCCTCTATCCAATCCTATCCTATATCCTATCGTTTCCTCTATCCTATCCAATCCTCTATCCTATCCTATCCTCTATCCTATCCTATCCTCTATCCTATCCTATCCTCTATCCTATACTATCCTCTATTCTATCCTATCCCCTATCCTATAATATCCTCTATCCTTTCCTCTATCCTATCCTATCCTCTATCCTATCCTATCCTCTATCCTATGCTATCCTCTATACGATCCTATCCTCTATCCTTTCCTCTATCCTATCCTATCCTCTATCCTATCCTATCCTCTATACGATCCTGTATCCTATCCTATCCTGTATCCTGTCCTATCCTCTATCCAATCCTATCCTATATCCTATCGTTTCCTCTATCCTATCCAATCCTCTATCCTATCCTATCCTCTATCCTATCCTATCCTCTATCCTATCCTCTCCTCTATCCTATCCTATCCTCTATCCTATCCTATCCTCTATCCTATACTCTCCTCTATCCTATCCTATCCTCTATCCTATCCTATCCTCTATCCTATCCTACCCTCTTTCCTATCCTATCCTCTATCCTATCCTATCTTCTATCCTCTATCCTATCCTATCCCCTATCCTATCCTATCCTCTATCCGATCCTCTATCCTAGCCTATCCTCTATTATATCCTATCCTCTATCCTATCCTATACTCTATCCTATCCTATCCTCTATCCTATCCTATCCTCTATCCTATCCTCTCCTCTATCCTATCCTATCTTCTATCCTATCCTATCCTCTATCCTATCCTATCCTCTATCCTATCCTATCCTATCCTCTATCCTATCCTATCCTATCCTCTATCCTATCCTCTATCCTATCCTCTAGCCATCCTATATCCTATCCTCTATCCTATCCTATCCTCTATCCTATCCTCTATGCTACCCTCTATCCTATCCTCTATCCTATCCTCTATGCTACCCTCTATCCTATCCTCTATCCTATCCTATCCTCTATCCTATCCTCTACAATATCGTTTACTCTGTCATATCCTATCCTCTATCCTATAATATCATCTATCCTATTCTATCCTCTATCCTATCCTCTATCATATCCAATCCTCTATCCTATCCTCTATCCTATCCTATCCTCTATCCTCTATCCTCTATCCTATCCTATCCTCTATCGTATCCTATCCTCTATCCTATCCTATCCTCTATCCTATCCGATCATCTATCCTATCCTATCCTGTATCCTGTCCTATCCTCTATTCTATCCTATCCTATCCTCTATCCTATCCTATCCTATTCTCTATCCTATCCTATTCACTATCCTATCCTCTATCATATCCTCTATCCTACCCTCTATCCTATCCTCTATCCTATCCTATCCTCTATCCTATCCTCTATAATATCGTTTACTCTATCATATCCTATCCTCTATCCTATAATATCATCTATCCTATTCTATCCTCTATCCTATCCTCTATCATATCCAATCCTCTATAGTATCCTCTATCCTATCCTACCCTCTTTCCTATCCTATCCTCTATCCTATCCTATCCTCTATCCTATCCTATCCTCTATCCTATCCTATCCTCTATCCTCTATCCTCTATCCTATCCTATCCTCTATCCTATCCTATCCTCTATCCTATCCTATCCTCTATCCTATCCTATCCTCTATCCTATCCTATCCTCTATCCTATCCTATCCTCTATCCTATCCTATCCTCTATCCTATCCTATCCTCTATCCTATCCTATCCTCTATCCTATCCTATCCTCTATCCTATCCTATCCTCTATCCTATCCTATCCTCTATCCTATCCTATCCTCTATCCTATCCTATCCTCTATCCTATCCTATCCTCTATCCTATCCTATCCTGTATACGATCCTATCCTCTATCCTTTCCTCTATCCTATCCTATCCTCTATCCTATCCTATCCTCTATACGATCCTCTATCCTATCCTATCCTGTATCCTGTCCTATCCTCTATCCAATCCTATCCTATATCCTATCGTTTCCTCTATCCTATCCAATCCTCTATCCTATCCTATCCTCTATCCTATCCTATCCTCTATCCTATCCTATCCTCTATCCTATACTATCCTCTATTCTATCCTATCCCCTATCCTATAATATCCTCTATCCTTTCCTCTATCCTATCCTATCCTCTATCCTATCCTATCCTCTATCCTATGCTATCCTCTATACGATCCTATCCTCTATCCTTTCCTCTATCCTATCCTATCCTCTATCCTATCCTATCCTCTATACGATCCTGTATCCTATCCTATCCTGTATCCTGTCCTATCCTCTATCCAATCCTATCCTATATCCTATCGTTTCCTCTATCCTATCCAATCCTCTATCCTATCCTATCCTCTATCCTATCCTATCCTCTATCCTATCCTCTCCTCTATCCTATCCTATCCTCTATCCTATCCTATCCTCTATCCTATACTCTCCTCTATCCTATCCTATCCTCTATCCTATCCTATCCTCTATCCTATCCTACCCTCTTTCCTATCCTATCCTCTATCCTATCCTATCTTCTATCCTCTATCCTATCCTATCCCCTATCCTATCCTATCCTCTATCCGATCCTCTATCCTAGCCTATCCTCTATTATATCCTATCCTCTATCCTATCCTATACTCTATCCTATCCTATCCTCTATCCTATCCTATCCTCTATCCTATCCTCTCCTCTATCCTATCCTATCTTCTATCCTATCCTATCCTCTATCCTATCCTATCCTCTATCCTATCCTATCCTATCCTCTATCCTATCCTATCCTATCCTCTATCCTATCCTCTATCCTATCCTCTAGCCATCCTATATCCTATCCTCTATCCTATCCTATCCTCTATCCTATCCTCTATGCTACCTTCTATCCTATCCTCTATCCTATCCTCTATGCTACCCTCTATCCTATCCTCTATCCTATCCTATCCTCTATCCTATCCTCTACAATATCGTTTACTCTGTCATATCCTATCCTCTATCCTATAATATCATCTATCCTATTCTATCCTCTATCCTATCCTCTATCATATCCAATCCTCTATCCTATCCTCTATCCTATCCTATCCTCTATCCTCTATCCTCTATCCTATCCTATCCTCTATCGTATCCTATCCTCTATCCTATCCTATCCTCTATCCTATCCGATCATCTATCCTATCCTATCCTGTATCCTGTCCTATCCTCTATTCTATCCTATCCTATCCTCTATCCTATCCTATCCTATTCTCTATCCTATCCTATTCACTATCCTATCCTCTATCATATCCTCTATCCTACCCTCTATCCTATCCTCTATCCTATCCTATCCTCTATCCTATCCTCTATAATATCGTTTACTCTATCATATCCTATCCTCTATCCTATAATATCATCTATCCTATTCTATCCTCTATCCTATCCTCTATCATATCCAATCCTCTATAGTATCCTCTATCCTATCCTACCCTCTTTCCTATCCTATCCTCTATCCTATCCTATCCTCTATCCTATCCTATCCTCTATCCTCTATCCTCTATCCTATCCTATCCTCTATCCTATCCTATCCTCTATCCTATCCTATCCTCTATCCTATCCTATCCTCTATCCTATCCTATCCTCTATCCTATCCTATCCTCTATCCTATCCTATCCTCTATCCTATCCTATCCTCTATCCTATCCTATCCTCTATCCTATCCTATCCTCTATCCTATCCTATCCTCTATCCTATCCTATCCTCTATCCTATCCTATCCTCTATCCTATCCTATCCTGTATACGATCCTATCCTCTATCCTTTCCTCTATCCTATCCTATCCTCTATCCTATCCTATCCTCTATACGATCCTCTATCCTATCCTATCCTGTATCCTGTCCTATCCTCTATCCAATCCTATCCTATATCCTATCGTTTCCTCTATCCTATCCAATCCTCTATCCTATCCTATCCTCTATCCTATCCTATCCTCTATCCTATCCTATCCTCTATCCTATACTATCCTCTATTCTATCCTATCCCCTATCCTATAATATCCTCTATCCTTTCCTCTATCCTATCCTATCCTCTATCCTATCCTATCCTCTATCCTATGCTATCCTCTATACGATCCTATCCTCTATCCTTTCCTCTATCCTATCCTATCCTCTATCCTATCCTATCCTCTATACGATCCTGTATCCTATCCTATCCTGTATCCTGTCCTATCCTCTATCCAATCCTATCCTATATCCTATCGTTTCCTCTATCCTATCCAATCCTCTATCCTATCCTATCCTCTATCCTATCCTATCCTCTATCCTATCCTATCCTCTATCCTATCCGATCCTCTATCCTATCCTATCCTGTATCCTGTCCTATCCTCTATCCTATCCAATCCTCTATCCTATCCTATCCTCTATCCTATCGTATCCTCTATCCTATCCTATCCTCTGTCCTATCCTATCGTCTATCCTATCCTATCCTCTATTCTATCCTATCCTCTATCCTATCGTATCCTCTATCGTATCCTATCATCTATCCTATCCTATCCTCTATCCTATCCTCTATCCTATCCTCTATCCTATCGTATCCTCTATCCTATCCTATCCTCTATCCTATCCTCTCCTCTATCCTATCCTATCTTCTATCCTATCCTATCCTCTATCCTATCCTATCCTCTATCCTATCCTATCCTCTATCCTATCCTATCCTCTATACGATCCTCTATCCTATCCTATCCTGTATCCTGTCCTATCCTCTATCCAATCCTATCCTATATCCTATCGTTTCCTCTATCCTATCCTATCCTCTATCCTATCCTATCCTCTATCCTATCCTCTCCTCTATCCTATCCTATCCTCTATCCTATCCTATCCTCTATCCTATACTCTCCTCTATCCTATCCTATCCTCTATCCTATCCTATCCTCTATCCTATCCTACCCTCTTTCCTATCCTATCCTCTATCCTATCCTATCTTCTATCCTCTATCCTATCCTATCCCTATCCTTTCCTATCCTCTATCCGATCCTCTATCCTAGCCTATCCGCTATTATATCCTATCCTCTACCCTATCCTATCCTCTATCCTATCCTATCCTCTATCCTATCCTCTCCTCTATCCTATCCTATCTTCTATCCTATCCTATCCTCTATCCTATCCTATCCTCTATCCTATCCTATCCTATCCTCTATCCTATCCTATCCTATCCTCTATCCTATCCTCTATCCTATCCTCTATCCTATCCTCTAGCCTATCCTCTATCCTATCCTCTATCCTATCCTATCCTCTATCCTATCCTCTATCCTACCCTCTATCCTATCCTCTATCCTATCCTATCCTCTATCCTATCCTCTACAATATCGTTTAATCTGTCATATCCTATCCTCTATCCTATAATATCATCTATCCTATTCTATCCTCTATCCTATAATATCATCTATCCTATTCTATCCTCTATCCTATAATATCATCTATCCTATTCTATCCTCTATCCTATAATATCATCTATCCTATTCTATCCTCTATCCTATCCTCTATCATATCCTCTATCCTATCCTACCCTCTTTCCTATCCTATCCTCTATCCTATCCTATCCTCTATCCTATCCTATCCTCTATCCTATCCTATCCTCTATCCTCTATCCTCTATCCTATCCTATCCTCTATCCTATCCTATCCTCTATCCTATCCTATCCTCTATCCTATCCTATCCTCTATCCTATCCTATCCTCTATCCTATCCTATCCTCTATCCTATCCTATCCTCTATCCTATCCTATCCTCTATCCTATCCTATCCTCTATCCTATCCTATCCTCTATCCTATCCTATCCTCTATCCTATCCTATCCTCTATCCTATCCTATCCTCTATCCTATCCTATCCTCTATCCTATCCTATCCTCTATCCTATCCTATCCTCTATCCTATCCTATCCTCTATCCTATCCTATCCTCTATCCTATCCTATCCTCTATCCGATCCTCTATCCTATCCTATCCTCTATCCTATCCTATCCCCTACCCTATCCTATCCTCTATCCTCTCCTCTATCCTATCCTATCCTCTATCCTATCCTATCCTCTATCCTATACTATCCTCTATTCTATCCTATCCCCTATCCTATCCTATCCTCTATCCTTTCCTCTATCCTATCCTATCCTCTATCCTATCCTATCCTCTATCCGATCCTCTATCCTATCCTATCCTGTATCCTGTCCTATCCTCTATCCAATCCTATCCTATATCCTATCCTATCCTCTATCCTATAATATCATCTATCCTATTCTATCCTCTATCCTATCCTCTATCATATCCAATCCTCTATCGTATCCTCTATCCTATCGTATCCTCTATCCTATCCTATCCTCTATTCTATCCTCTCCTCTATCCTATCCTATCCTCTATCCTATCCTATCCTCTAACCTATCCTATCCTCTATCCTATCCTATCCTCTATCCCATCCTATCCTCTATCCTATCCTATCCTCTATCCTATCCTATCCTCTATCCCATCCTATCCTCTATCCTCAATCCTCTATCCTATCCTATCCTCTATCGTATCCTATCCTCTATCCTATCCTATCCTCTATCCTATCCGATCATCTATCCTATCCTATCCTGTATCCTGTCCTATCCTCTATTCAATCCTATCCTATCCTCTATCCTATCCTATCCTATTCTCTATCCTATCCTATTCTCTATCCTATCCTCTATCATATCCTCTATCCTACCCTCTATCCTATCCTCTATCCTATCCTATCCTCTATCCTATCCTCTATAATATCGTTTACTCTATCATATCCTATCCTCTATCCTATAATATCATCTATCCTATTCTATCCTCTATCCTATCCACTATCATATCCAATCCTCTATAGTATCCTCTATCCTATCCTACCCTCTTTCCTATCCTATCCTCTATCCTATCCTATCCTCTATCCTATCCTATCCTCTATCCTATCCTATCCTCTATTCTCTATCCTCTATCCTATCCTATCCTCTATCCTATCCTATCCTCTATCCTATCCTATCCTCTATCCTATCCTATCCTCTATCCTATCCTATCCTCTATCCTATCCTATCCTCTATCCTATCCTATCCTCTATCCTATCCTATCCTCTATCCTATCCTATCCTCTATCCTATCCTATCCTCTATCCTATCCTATCCTCTATCCTATCCTATCCTCTATACTATCCTATCCTCTATCCTATCCTCTATCCTATCCTATCCTCTATCCTATCCTATCCTCTATCCTATCCTCTATAATATCGTTTACTCTATCATATCCTATCGTCTATCCTATAATATCATCTATCCTATTCTATCCTCTATCCTATCCTCTATCATATCCAATCCTCTATCGTATCCTCTATCCTATCGTATCCTCTATCCTATCCTATCCTCTATTCTATCCTCTCCTCTATCCTATCCTATCCTCTATCCTATCCTATCCTCTAACCTATCCTATCCTCTATCCTATCCTATCCTCTATCCCATCCTATCCTCTATCCTATCCTATCCTATCCTCTATCCTATCCTATCCTCTATCCTATCCTATCCTCTATCCTATGCTATCCTCTATCCTATCATATCCTCTATCCTATCCTATCGTCTATCCTATCCTATCCTCTATCCTATAATATCCTCTATCCTATCCTATCCTCTATCCTATCCTCTATCCTATCCTCTATTCTATCCTCTATCCTATCCTCTATCCTATCCTCTATCCTATCCTCTATCCTATCCTCTCCTCTATCCTATCCTATCCTCTCTCCTATCCTATCCTCTATCCTATCCTATCCTCTATCCTATACTATCCTCTATCCTATCCTATCCCCTATCCTATCCTATCCTCTATCCTTTCCTCTATCCTATCCTATCCTCTATCCGATCCTCTATCCGATCCTCTATCCTATCCTATCCTGTATCCTGTCCTATCCTCTATCCAATCCTATCCTATATCCTATCCTTTCCTCTATCCTATCCAATCCTCCATCCTATCCTATCCTCTATCCTATCCTATCCTCTATCGTATCCTAACCTCTATCCTGTCCTATCCTCTATCCTATCGTATCCTCTATCCTATCCTATCCTCTATCCTATCCTATCCTCTATCCTATCCTATCCTCTATCCTATCCTATCCTATCCTCTATCCTACCCTCTATCCTATCCTCTATCCTATCCTATCCTCTATCCTATCCTATCCTCTATCCTATCCTATCCTCTATCCTATCCTATCGTCTATCCTATCCTATCCTCTATCCTATCCTATCCTCTACCCTATCCTATCCTCTATCTTATCGTATCCTCTATCGTATCCTATCCTCTATCCTATCCTATCCTCGATCCTATCCTATCCTCTATCCTATCCTATCCTCTATCCTATCCTATCCTCTATCCTATCCTATCCTTTATCCTATCCTATCCTCTATCCTATCCGATCCTCTATCCTATCCTATCCTGTATCCTGTCCTATCCTCTATCCTATCCTATCCTCTATCCTATCCTTTCCTCTATCCTATCCAATCCTCTATCCTATCCTATCCTCTATCCTATCGTATCATCTATCGTATCCTATCCTCTATCCTATCCTCTCCTCTATCCTATCCTATCCTCTATCCTATCCTATCCTCTATGCTATCCTTCCCTCTTTCCTATCCTACCCTCTATCCTATCCTTTCCTCTATCCTATCCAATCCTCTATCCTATCCTATCCTCTATCCTATACTATCCTCTATCCTATCCTATCCTCTATCCTATCCTATCCTCTATCCTATCCTATCCTCTATCGTTTCCTCTATCCTATCGTTTCCTCTATCCTATCGTATCCTCTATTCTATCCTCTCCTCTATCCTATCCTATCCTCTATCCTATCCTATCCTCTAACCTATCCTATCCTCTATCCTATCCTATCCTCTATCCCATCCTATCCTCTATCCTATCCTATCCTCTATCCTATCCTATCCTCTATCCTATCCTATCCTCTATCCTATCCTATCCTCTATCCTATCATATCCTCTGTCCTATCCTATCGTCTATCCTATCCTATCCTCTATCCTATCCTATCCTCTATCCTATCCTATCCTCTATCCTATCCTATCCTCTATCCTATCCTATCCTCTATGCTATCCTACCCTCTTTCCTATCCTATCCTCTATCCTATCCTATCCTCTATCCTATACTATCCTCTATCCTATCCTATCCCCTATCCTATCCTATCCTCTATCCTTTCCTCTATCCTATCCTATCCTCTATTCGATCCTCTATCCGATCCTCTATCCTATCCTATCCTGTATCCTGTCCTATCCTCTATCCAATCCTATCCTATATCCTATCCTTTCCTCTATCCTATCCAATCCTCCATCCTATCCTATCCTCTATCCTATCCTATCCTCTATCGTATCCTAACCTCTATCCTGTCCTATCCTCTATCCTATCGTATCCTCTATCGTATCCTATCCTCTATCCTATCCTATCCTCTATCCTATCCTATCCTCTATCCTATCCTATCCTCTATCCTATCCTATCCTCTATCCTATCCTATCGTCTATCCTATCCTATCCTCTATCCTACCCTCTATCCTATCCTCTATCCTATCCTATCCTCTATCCTATCCTATCCTCTATCCTATCCTATCCTCTATCCTATCCTATCGTCTATCCTATCCTATCCTCTATCCTATCCTATCCTCTACCCTATCCTATCCTCTATCTTATCGTATCCTCTATCGTATCCTATCCTCTATCCTATCCTATCCTCGATCCTATCCTATCCTCTATCCTATCCTATCCTCTATCCTATCCTATCCTCTATCCTATCCTATCCTCTATCCTATCCTATCCTCTATCCTATCCTATCCTCTATCCTATCCTATCCTTTATCCTATCCTATCCTCTATCCTATCCGATCCTCTATCCTATCCTATCCTGTATCCTGTCCTATCCTCTATCCTATCCTATCCTCTATCCTATCCTTTCCTCTATCCTATCCAATCCTCTATCCTATCCTATCCTCTATCCTATCGTATCATCTATCGTATCCTATCCTCTATCCTATCCTATCCTCTATCCTATCCTATCCTCTATCCTATCCTATCCTCTATCCTATCCTATCCTCTATCCTATCCTATCCTCTATCCTATCCTATCCTCTATCATATGCTATCGTCTATCCTATCCTATCCTCTATCCTATCCTATCCTCTATCCTATCCTATCCTCTATCCTATCGTATCCTCTATCGTATCCTATCCTCTATCCTATCCTATCCTCTATCCTATCTTATCCTCTATCCTATTATATCCTCTATCCTATCCTATCCTCTATCCTATCCTCTATCCTATCCTCTATCCTAGCCTCTATCCTATCCTCTATCCTATCCTATCCTCTATCCTATCCTATCCTCTATCCTATCCTATCCTCTATCCTATCCTATCCTCTATCATATGCTATCGTCTATCTTATCCTATCCTCTATCCTATCCTATCCTCTATCCTATCGTATCCTCTATCGTATCCTATCCTCTATCCTATCCTATCCTCTATCCTATCTTATCCTCTATCCTATCCTATCCTCTATCCTATCCTATCCTCTATCCTATCCTCTATCCTATCCTCTATCCTAGCCTCTATCCTATCCTCTATCCTATCCTCTCCTCTATCCTATCCTATCCTCTATCCTATCCTATCCTCTATGCTATCCTTCCCTCTTTCCTATCCTACCCTCTATCCTATCCTTTCCTCTATCCTATCCAATCCTCTATCCTGTCCTATCCTCTATCCTATACTATCCTCTATCCTATCCTATCCTCTATCCTATCCTATCCTCTATCCTATCCTATCCTCTATCGTTTCCTCTATCCTATCCTATAGTCTATACTATCCTATCCTCTGTCCGATCCTCTATCCGATCCTCTATCCTATCCTATCCTGTATCCTGTCCTATACTCTATCCAATCCTATCCTATATCCTATCCTTTCCTCTATCCTATCCTATCCTCTGTCCTATCCTATCCTCTATCGTTTCCTCTATCCTATCCTATCCTCTATACTATCCTATCCTCTGTCCGATCCTCTATCCGATCCTCTATCCTATCCTATCCTCTATCCTGTCCTATCCTCTATCCAATCCTATCCTATATCCTATCCTTTCCTCTATCCTATCCAATCCTCTTTCCTATCCTATCCTATATACTATCCTATCCTCTATCCTATCCTATCCTCTATCGTATCCTATCCTCTATCCTCTATCCTCTATCCTCTATCCTCTATCCTCTATCCTCTATCCTATCCTATCCCCTATCCTATCCTATCCTCTATCCTATCCTATCCTCTATCCTATCCTATCTTCTATCCTATCCTATCCTATATCCTATCCTATCCGATATCCTATCCTATCCTCTATCCTATCCTATCCTCTATCCTATCCTATCCTCTATCCTATCCTATCCTCTATCATATGCTATCGTCTATCCTATCCTATCCTCTATCCTATCCTATCCTCTATCCTATCCTATCCTCTATCCTATCCTATCCTCTATCCCATCCTATCCTCTATCCTATCCTATCCTCTATCCTATCCTATCCTCTATCCTATCCTATCCTCTATGCTATCCTACCCTCATTCCTATCCTATCCTCTATCCTATCATATCCTCTATCCTATACTATCCTCTATCCTATCCTATCCCCTATCCTATCCTATCCTCTATCCTTTCCTCTATCCTATCCTATCCTCTATCCGATCCTCTATCCTATCCCATCCTCTATCCTATCCTACCCTCTATCCTATCCTATCCTCTATCCTATCCTATCCTCTATCCGATCCTCTATTCTATCCTATCCTCTATCCTATCCTATACTCTATCCTATCCTATCCTCTATCCTATACTAGCCTCTACCTTATCCTATCCTCTATCCTATCCAATTACCTATCCGATCCTCTATCCTATCCTATCCTCTATCAGATCCTCAATCCTATCCTATCCTCTATCCTATCCTATCCTCTATCCTATCCTATCCTCTATCCTATCCTATCCTCTATCCTATACTTTCCTCAATCCTATTATATGCTCTATCCTATCCTATCCTCTATCCTATCCTATCCTCTATCCTATCCTATCCACTATCCTATCCTATCCTCTATCCTATCCTATCATCTATCCTATCCTATCCTCTATCCTATCCTATCCTCTATCCTATCCTATCGTCTATCCCATCCTATCCTCTATCCTATCCTATCCTCTATCCTAACCTATCCTCTATCCTATCGTATCCTGTATCGTATCCTATCCTCTACCGTTTCCTCTATCCTATCCTATCCTCTATACTATCCTATCCTCTGTCCGATCCTCTATCCGATCCTCTATCCTACCCTATCCTGTATCCTGTCCTATCCTCTATCCAATCCTATCCTATATCCTATCCTTTCCTCTATCCTATCCTATCCTCTATCCTATCCTATCCGATATCCTATCCTATCCTCTATCCTATCCTATCCTCTATCCTATCCTATCCTCTATCATATGCTATCGTCTATCCTATCCTATCCTCTATCCTATCCTATCCTCTATCCTATCCTATCCTCTATCCCATCCTATCATCTATCCTATCCTATCCTCTATCCTATCCTATCCTCTATCCTATCCTATCCTCTATCCTATCCTATCCTCTATCCTATCCTATCCTCTATCCTATCCTCTATCCTATCCTCTATCCTATCCTCTATCCTATCCTCTATCCTATCCTCTATCCTATCCTCTATCCTATCCTCTCCTCTATCCTATCCTATCCTCTATCCTATCCTACCCTCATTCCTATCCTATCCTCTATCCTATCCTATCCTCTATCCTATACTATCCTCTATCCTATCCTATCCCCTATCCTATCCTATCCTCTATCCTTTCCTCTATCCTATCCTATCCTCTATCCGATCCTCTATCCTATCCCATCCTCTATCCTATCCTACCCTCTATCCTATCCTATCCTCTATCCTATCCTATCGTCTATCCTATCCTATCCTATCCTCTATCCTATCCTATCCTCTATCCGATCCTCTATTCTATCCTATCCTCTATCCTATCCTATACTCTATCCTATCCTATCCTCTATCCTATACTAGCCTCTACCTTATCCTATCCTCTATCCTATCCAATTACCTATCCGATCCTCTATCCTATCCTATCCTCTATCAGATCCTCAATCCTATCCTATCCTCTATCCTATCCTATCCTCTATCCTATCCTATCCTCTATCCTATACTTTCCTCAATACTATTATATGCTCTATCCTATCCTATCCTCTATCCTATCCTATCCTGTATCCTATCCTATCCACTATCCTATCCTATCCTCTATCCTATCCTATCATCTATCCTATCCTATCCTCTATCCTATCCTATCCTCTATCCTATCCTATCCTCTATCCTATCCTATCGTCTATCCCATCCTATCCTCTATCCTAACCTATCCTCTATCCTATCGTATCCTGTATCGTATCCTATCCTCTATCCTATCCTATCCTCTATCCTATCCTATCCTTTATCCTATCCTATCCTCTATCCTATCCGATCCTCTATCCTATCCTATCCTGTATCCTGTCCTATCCTCCTTCCTATCCTATCCACTATCCTATCCTTTCCTCTATCCTATCCAATCCTCTATACTATCCTATCCTCTATCCTATCGTATCATCTATCGTATCCTATCCTCTATCCTATCCTATCCTCTATCCTATCCTATCGTCTATCCCATCCTATCCTCTATCCTATCCTATCCTCTATCCTAACCTATCCTCTATCCTATCGTATCCTGTATCGTATCCTATCCTCTATCCTATACTAGCCTCTACCTTATCCTATCCTCTATCCTATCCAATTACCTATCCGATCCTCTATCCTATCCTATCCTCTATCAGATCCTCAATCCTATCCTATCCTCTATCCTATCCTATCCTCTATCCTATCCTATCCTCTATCCTATACTTTCCTCAATACTATTATATGCTCTATCCTATCCTATCCTCTATCCTATCCTATCCTGTATCCTATCCTATCCACTATCCTATCCTATCCTCTATCCTATCCTATCATCTATCCTATCCTATCCTCTATCCTATCCTATCCTCTATCCTATCCTATCGTCTATCCCATCCTATCCTCTATCCTATCCTATCCTCTATCCTAACCTATCCTCTATCCTATCGTATCCTGTATCGTATCCTATCCTCTATCCTATCCTATCCTCTATCCTATCCTATCCTTTATCCTATCCTATCCTCTATCCTATCCGATCCTCTATCCTATCCTATCCTGTATCCTGTCCTATCCTCCTTCCTATCCTATCCACTATCCTATCCTTTCCTCTATCCTATCCAATCCTCTATACTATCCTATCCTCTATCCTATCGTATCATCTATCGTATCCTATCCTCTATCCTATCCTATCCTCTATCCTATCCTATCGTCTATCCCATCCTATCCTCTATCCTATCCTATCCTCTATCCTAACCTATCCTCTATCCTATCGTATCCTGTATCGTATCCTATCCTCTATCCTATCCTATCCTCTATCCTATCCTATCCTCTATCCTATCCTATCCTCTATCCGATCCTCTGTCCTATCCTATCCTGTATCCCGTCCTATCCTCTATCCTATCCTCTATAATATCGTTTACTCTATCATATCCTATCCTCTATCCTATAATATCATCTATCCTATTCTATCCTCTATCCTATCCTCTATCATATCCAATCCTCTATCGTATCCTCTATCCTACCCTATCCTCTATCCTATCCTATCCTCTATCCTATCCTATCCTCTATCCTATCCTATCCTCTATCCTATCCTTTCCTCTATCCTATCCAATCCTCTATCCTATCCTATCCTCTATCCTATCGTATCATCTATCGTATCCTATCCTCTATCCTATCCTATCCACTATCCTATCCTATCCTCTATCCTATCCTATCCTCTATCCTATCCTATCCTCTATCCTATCCTATCCTCTATCCTATCCTATCGTCTATCCCATCCTATCCTCTATCCTATCCTATCCTCTATCCTAACCTATCCTCTATCCTATCGTATCCTGTATCGTATCCTATCCTCTATCCTATCCTATCCTCTATCCTATCCTATCCTTTATCCTATCCTATCCTCTATCCTATCCGATCCTCTATCCTATCCTATCCTGTATCCTGTCCTATCCTCTTTCCTATCCTATCCACTATCCTATCCTTTCCTCTATCCTATCCAATCCTCTATACTATCCTATCCTCTATCCTATCGTATCATCTATCGTATCCTATCCTCTATCCTATCCTATCCTCTATCAGATAATCAATCCTATCCTATCCTCTATCCTATCCTATCCTCTATCCTATCCTTTCCTCTATCCTATCCAATCCTCTATCCTATCCTATCCTCTATCCTATCGTATCCTCTATCGTATCCTATCCACTATCCTATCCTATCCTCTATCCTATCCTATCCTCTATCCTATCCTATCCCCTATCCTATCCTATCCTCTATCCTATCCTATCCTCTATCCTATCCTATCCTCTATCCTAACCTATCCTCTATCCTATCGTATCCTCTATCGTATCCTATCCTCTATCCTATCCTATCCTCTATCCTATACTATCCTCTATCCTATCCTATCCCCTATCCTATCCTATCCTCTATCCTTTCCTCTATCCTATCCTATCCTCTATACTATCCTATCCTCTATCCTATCGTATCCTCTATCGTATCCTATCCTCTATCCTATCCTATCCTCTATCCTATCCTATCCTCTATCCTATCCTATCCTCTATCCTATCCTATCCTCTATCCTATCCTATCCTCTATCCTATCCTATCCTCTATAATATCCTATCCTCTGTCCGATCCTCTATCCGATCCTCTATCCTATCCTATCCTGTATCCTGTCCTATCCTCTATCCAATCCTATCCTATATCCTATCCTTTCCTCTATCCTATCCAATCCTCTATCCTATCCTATCCTCTATCCTATCCTATCCTCTATCCTATCCTATCCTCTATCAGATCCTCAATCCTATCCTATCCTCTATCCTATCCAATCCTTTATCCTATCCTTTCCTCTATCCTATCCAATCCTCTATCCTATCCTATCCTCTAACCTATCGTATCCTCTATCGTATCCTATCCACTATCCTATCCTATCCTCTATCCTATCCTATCCTCTATCCTATCCTATCCTCTATCCTATCCTATCCTCTATCCTATCCTATCGTCTATCCCATCCTATCCTCTATCCTATCCTATCCTCTATCCTAACCTATCCTCTATCCTATCGTATCCTATCCTCTATCCTATCCTATCCTCTATCCTATCCTATCCTCTATCCTATCCTATCCTCTATCCTATCCTATCGTCTATCCCATCCTATCCTCTATCCTATCCTATCCTCTATCCTAACCTATCCTCTATCCTATCGTATCCTGTATCGTATCCTATCCTCTATCCTATCCTATCCTCTATCCTATCCTATCCTCTATCCTATCCTATCCTATCCTCTATCCGATCCTCTATCCTATCCTATCCTGTATCCTGTCCTATCCTCTATCCTATCCTCTATAATATCGTTTACTCTACCATATCCTATCCTCTATCCTATAATATCATCTTTCCTATTCTATCCTCTATCCTATCCTCTATCATATCCAATCCTCTATCGTATCCTCTATCCTACCCTATCCTCTATCCTATCCTATCCTCTATCCTATCCTATCCTCTATCCTATCCTACCCTCTATTCTATCCTATCCTCTATCCTATCCTATCCTCTATCGTATCCTATCCTTTATCCTATCCTATCCTCTATCCTATCCGATCCTCTATCCTATCCTATCCTGTATCCTGTCCTATCCTCTATCCTATCCTATCCTGTATCCTATCCTTTCCTCTATCCTATCCAATCCTCTATCCTATCCTATCCTCTATCCTATCGTATCATCTATCGTATCCTATCCTCTATCCTATCCTATCCTCTATCCTATCCTATCCTCTATCCTATCCTATCCTCTATCATATCCTATCCTCTATCCTATCCTATCCTCTATCCTCTCCTATCCTCTATCCTATCCTATCCTCTATCAGATCCTCAATCCTATCCTATCCTCTATCCTATCCTATCCTCTATCCTATCCTTTCCTCTATCCTATCCAATCCTCTATCATATCCAATCCTCTATCGTATCCTCTATCCTATCGTATCCTCTATCCTATCCTATCCTCTATCCTATCCTATCCTCTATCCTATCCTCTCCTCTACCCTATCCTATCCTCTATCCTATCCTATCCTCTTTCCTATCCTACCCTCTTTCCTATCCTATCCTCTATCCTATCCTATCCTCTATCCTATACTATCCTCTATCCTATCCTATCCCCTATCCTATCCTATCCTCTATCCTTTCCTCTATCCTATCCTATCCTCTATCCGATCCTCTATCCTATCCTATCCTGTATCCTGTCCTATCCTCTATTCAATCCTATCCTATATCCTATCCTTTCCTCTATCCTATCCTACCCTCTATCCCATCCTATCCTCTATCCTATCCTATCCTCTATCCTATCCTATCCTCTATCCTATCCTATCCTCTATCCTATCCTCTATCCTATCCTCTATCCTATCCTCTATCCTATCCTCTATCCTATCCTCTAACCTATCCTCTATCCAATCCTCTATCCTATCCTATCCTCTATCCTATCCTCTATAATATCGTTTACTCTATCATATCCTATCCTCTATCCTATCCTATCGTCTATCCTATCCTATCCTCTATCCTATCCTATCCTCTACCCTATCCTATCCTCTATCCTATCCTTTCCTCAATCCTATTATATGCTCTATCCTATCCTATCCTCTATCCTATCCTATCCTCTATCGTATCCTATCCTTTATCCTATCCTATCCTCTATCCTATCCGATCCTCTATCCTATCCTATCCTGTATCCTGTCCTATCCTCTATCCTATCCTATCCTCTATCCTATCCTTTCCTCTATCCTATCCAATCCTTTATCCTATCCTATCCTCTATCCTATCCGATCCTCTATCCCATCCTATCCTGTATCCTGTCCTATCCTCTATCCTATCCTATCCCCTATCCTATCCTATCCTCTATCCTATCGTATCATCTAGCGTATCCTATTCTCTATCCTATCCTATCCTCTATCGTTTCCTCTATACTATCCTATTCTCTGTCCGATCCTCTATCCGATCCTCTATCCTATCCTATCCTGTATCCTGTCCTATCCTCTATCCAATCCTATCCTATATCCTATCCTTTCCTCTATCCTATGCAATCCTCTATCCTATCCTATCCTCTATCCTATCCTATCCTCTATCCTATCCTATCCTCTATCCTATCCTATCCTCTATCCTATCCTATCCTCTATCAGATCCTCAATCCTATCCTATCCTCTATCCTATCCTATCCTCTATCCTATCCTATCCTCTATCCTATCCTATCCTTTATCCTATCATATCCTCTATCCTATCCTATCGTCTATCCCATCCTATCCTCTATCCTATCCTATCCTCTATCCTAACCTATCCTCTATCCTATCGTATCCTGTATCGTATCCTATCCTCTATCCTATCCTATCCTCTATCCTATCCTATCCTCTATCCGATCCTCTATCCTATCCTATCCTGTATCCTGTCCTATCCTCCATCCAATCCTCTATAATATCGTTTACTCTATCATATCCTATCCTCTATCCTATAATATCATTTATCCTATTCTATCCTCTATCCTATCCTCTATCATATCCAATCCTCTATCGTATCCTCTATCCTACCCTATCCTCTATCCTATCCTATCCTCTATCCTATCCTATCCTCTATCCTATCCTACCCTCTATTCTAACCTATCCTCTATCCTATCATATCCTCTATCGTATCCTATCCTTTATCCTATCCTATCCTCTATCCTATCCGATCCTCTATCCTATCCTATCCTGTATCCTGTCCTATCCTCTATCCTATCCTATCCTCTAGCCTATCCTTTCCTCTATCCTATCCAATCCTCTATCCTATCCTATCCTCTATCCTATCCTATCCTCTATCAGATCCTCAATCCTATCCTATCCTCTATCCTATCCTATCCTCTATCCTATCCTTTCCTCTATCCTATCCAATCCTCTATCATATCCAATCCTCTATCGTATCCTCTATCCTATCGTATCCTCTATCCTATCCTATCCTCTATCCTATCCTATCCTCTATCCTATCCTCTCCTTTATCCTATCCTATCCTCTATCCTATCCTATCCTCTATCCTATCCTACCCTCTTTCCTATCCTATCCTCTATCCTATCCTATCCTCTATCCTATACTATCCTCTATCCTATCCTATCCTCTATCCTATCCTCTATCCTATCCTCTATCCTATCCTCTATCCTATCCTCTATCCTATCCTCTAACCTATCCTCTATCCAATCCTCTATCCTATCCTATCCTCTATCCTATCCTCTATAATATCGTTTACTCTATCATATCCTATCCTCTATCCTATAATATCATCTATCCTATTCTATCATCTATCCTCTCCTCTATCCTATCCTATCCTCTATCCTATCCTCTCCTCAATCCTATTATATGCTCTATCCTATCCTATCCTCTATCCTATCCTATCCTTTATCCTATCCTATCCTCTATCCTATCCGATCCTCTATCCTATCCTATCCTGTATCCTGTCCTATCCTCTATCCTATCCTATCGTCTATCCTATCCTTTCCTCTATCCTATCCAATCCTTTATCCTATCCTATCCTCTATCCTATCCTCTCCTCTATCCTATCCTATCCTCTATCCTATCCTATCCTCTATCCTATCCTACCCTCTTTCCTATCCTATCCTCTATCCTATCCTATTCTCTATCCTATACTATCCTCTATCCTATCCTATCCCCTATCCTATCCTATCCTCTATCCTTTCCTCTATCCTATCCTATCCTCTATCCCATCCTATCCTCTATCCCATCCTATCCTCTATCCTATCCTATCCTCTATCCTATCCTATCCTCTATCCTATCCTATCCTCTATCCTATCCTATCCTCTATCCTATCCGCTATAATATCGTTTACTCTATCATATCCTATCCTCTATCCTATCCTATCCTCTTTCCTATCCTATCCTCTATCCTATCCTATTCTCTATCCTATACTATCCTCTATCCTATCCTATCCCCTATCCTATCCTATCCTCTATCCTTTCCTCTATCCTATCCTATCCTCTATCCTATCCTATCCTCTATCCTATCCTCTCCTCTATCCTATCCTATCCTCTATACTATCCTATCCTCTATCCTATCCTACCCTCTTTCCTATCCTATCCTCTATCCTATCCTATCCTCTGTCCTATACTATCCTCTATCCTATCCTATCCCCTATCCTATCCTATCCTCTATCCGATCCTCTATCCTATCCTATCCTGTATCGAGCCCTATCCTCTATCCAATCCTATCCTATATCCTATCCTTTCCTCTATCCTATCCAATCCTCTATCCTATCCTATCCTCTATCCTATCCTATCCTCTATCGTATCCTAACCTCTATCCTATCCTATCCTCTATCCTATCGTATCCTCTATCGTATCCTATCCTCTATCCTATCCTATCCTCTATCCTATCCTATCCTCTATCCTATAATATCATCTATCCTATTCTATCCTCTATCCTATCCTATCCTCTATCCTTTCCTCTATCCTATCCTATCCTCTATCCTATCCTATCCTCTATCCTATCCTCTCCTCTATCCTATCCTATCCTCTATACTATCCTATCCTCTATCCTATCCTACCCTCTTTCCTATCCTATCCTCTATCCTATCCTATCCTCTGTCCTATACTATCCTCTATCCTATCCTATCCCCTATCCTATCCTATCCTCTATCCGATCCTCTATCCTATCCTATCCTGTATCGAGCCCTATCCTCTATCCAATCCTATCCTATATCCTATCCTTTCCTCTATCCTATCCAATCCTCTATCCTATCCTATCCTCTATCCTATCCTATCCTCTATCGTATCCTAACCTCTATCCTATCCTATCCTCTATCCTATCGTATCCTCTATCGTATCCTATCCTCTATCCTATCCTATCCTCTATCCTATCCTATCCTCTATCCTATAATATCATCTATCCTATTCTATCCTCTATCCTATCCTCTATCATATCCAATCCTCTATCGTATCCTCTATCCTATCGTATCCTCTATCCTATCCTCTCCTCTATCCTATCCTCTCCTCTATCCTATCCTATCCTCTATCCTATCCTATCCTCTATCCTATCCTACACTCTTTCCTATCCTATCCTCTATCCTATCCTATCCTCTATCCTAACCTATCCTCTATCCTATCGTATCCTCTATCGTATCCTATCCTCTATCCTATCCTATCCTCTATCCTATCCTATCCTCTATCCGATCCTCTATCCTATCCTATCCTGTATCCTGTCCTATCCTCTATCCTATCCTCTATAATATCGTTTACTCTATCATATCCTATCCTCTATCCTATAATATCATCTATCCTATTCTATCCTCTATCCTATCCTCTATCCTATCCTCTCCTCTATCCTATCCTATCCTCTATCCTATCCTATCCTCTATCCTATCCTCTCCTCTATCCTATCCTATCCTCTATACTATCCTATCCTCTATCCTATCCTACCCTCTTTCCTATCCTATCCTCTATCCTATCCTATCCTCTATCCTATACTATCCTCTATCCTATCCTATCCCCTATCCTATCCTATCCTCTATCCGATCCTCTATCCTATCCTATCCTGTATCGAGCCCTATCCTCTATCCAATCCTATCCTATATCCTATCCTATCCTCTATCCTATCCAATCCTCTATCCTATCCTATCCTCTATCCTATCCTATCCTCTATCGTATCCTAACCTCTATCCTATCCTATCCTCTATCCTATCGTATCCTCTATCGTATCCTATCCTCTATCCTATCCTATCCTCTATCCTATCCTATCCTCTATCCTATAATATCATCTATCCTATTCTATCCTCTATCCTATCCACTATCATATCCAATCCTCTATCGTATAATCTATCCTATCGTATCCTCTATTCTATCCTCTCCTCTATCCTATCCTCTCCTCTATCCTATCCTATCCTCTATCCTATCCTATCCTCTATCCTATCCTACACTCTTTCCTATCCTATCCTCTATCCTATCCTATCCTCTATCCTAACCTATCCTCTATCCTATCGTATCCTCTATCGTATCCTATCCTCTATCCTATCCTATCCTCTATCCTATCCTATCCTCTATCCTATCCTATCCTCTATCCGATACTCTATCCTATCCTATCCTGTATCCTGTCCTATCCTCTATCCTATCCTCTATTATATCGTTTACTCTATCATATCCTATCCTCTATCCTATAATATCATCTATCCTATTCTATCCTCTATCCTATCCTCTATCATATCCAATCCTCTATCGTATCCTCTATCCTACCCTATCCTCTATCCTATCCTATCCTCTATCCTATCCAATCCTCTATCAAATCCTATCCTATATCCTATCCTTTCCTCTATCCTATCCAATCCTCTATCCTATCCTATCCTCTATCCTATCCTATCCTCTATCGTATCCTATCCTCTATCCTATCGTATCCTCTATCGTATTCTATCCTCTATCCTATCCTATCCTCTATCCTATACTATCCTCTATCGTATCCTATCCTCTATCCTATCCTATCCTCTATCCTATCCTATCCTCTATCCCATCCTATCCTCTATCCCATCCTATGCTCTATCCTATCCTATCCTCTATCCTATCCTATCCTCTATCCTATCCTATCCTCTACCCTATCCTATCCTCTATCCTATCCTATCCTCTATCCTATCCTCTATCCTATCCTATCCTCGATCCTATCCGCTGTAATATCGTTTACTCTATCATATCCTATCCTCTATCCTATAATATCATCTATCCTATTCTATCCTCTATCCTATCCTCTATCATATCCAATCCTCTATCGTATCCTCTATCCTACACTATCCTCTATCCTATCCTATCCTCTATCCTATCCTATCCTCTATCCTATCCTATCCTCTATCCTATCCTATCCTCTATACTATCCTATCCTCTATCCTATCCTATCCTCTATCCTATCCTATCCTCTATCCTAACATATCCTCTATCGTATCCTATCCACTATCCTATCCTATCCTCTATCCTATCCTATCCTCTATCCTATCCTATCCTCTATCCTATTCTATCCTCTATCCTATCCTATCGTCTATCCCATCCTATCCTCTATCCTATCCTATCCTCTATCCTAACCTATCCTCTATCCTATCGTATCCTCTATCGTATCCTATTCTCTATCCTATCCTATCCTCTATCCTATCCAATCCTCTATCCTATCCTATCCTCTTTCCTATCATATCCTCTATCCTATCCTACCCTCTATCCTATCCTATCCTCTATCCTATCCTATCCTCTATCGTATCCTATCCTTTATCCTATCCTATCCTCTATCCTATCCGATCCTCTATCCTATCCTATCCTGTATCCTGTCCTATCCTCTATCCTATCCTTTCCTCTATCCTATCCAATCCTCTATCCTATCCTATCCTCTATCCTATCGTATCATCTATCGTATCCTATCCTCTATCCTATCCTATCCTCTATCCTATCCTATCCTATCCTCTATCCTATCCTATCCTCTATCCTATCCTATCCTCTATCATATGCTATAGTCTATCCTATCCTATGCTCTATCCTATCCTATCCTCTATCCTATCCTATCCTCTATCCTATCGTATCCACTATCGTATCCTATCCTCTATCCTATCCTATCCTCTATCCTATCCTATCCTCTATCCTATCCTATCCTCTATCCTATCCTAACCTCTATCCTATCCTCTATCCTATCCTCTATCCTAGCCTCTATCCTATCCTCTATCCTATCCTCTCCTCTATCCTATCCTATCCTCTATCCTATCCTATCCTCTATGCTATCCTATCCTCTATCCTATCCTATCCTCTATCCCATCCTATCCTCTATCCCATCCTATCCTCTATCCCATCCTATCCTCTATCCTATCCTATCCTCTATCCTATCCTATCCTCTATCCTATCCTATCCTCTATCCTATCCTCTATCCTATCCTCTATCCTATCCTCTATCCTATCCTATCCTCTATCCTATCCGCTATAATATCGTTTACTCTATCATATCCTATCCTCTATCCTATAATATCATCTATCCTATTCTATCCTCTATCCTATCCTCTATCATATCCAATCCTCTATCGTATCCTCTATGCTATCCTACCCTCTTTCCTATGCTATCCTCTATCCTATCCTATCCTCTATCCTATCCTATCCTCTATCCTATCCTATCCTCTATCCTATCCTATCCTCTATCCTAACCTATCCTCTATCCTATCGTATCCTGTATCGTATCCTATCCTCTATCCTATCCTATCCTCTATCCTATCCTATCCTATCCTCTATCCGATCCTCTATCCTATCCTATCCTGTATCCTGTCCTATCCTCTATCCCATCCTCTATAATATCGTTTACTCTATCATATCCTATCCTCTATCCTATAATATCATCTATCCTATTCTATCCTCTATCCTATCCTCTATCATATCCAATCCTCTATCGTATCCTCTATCCTACCCTATCCTCTATCCTATCCTATCCTCTATCCTATCCTATCCTCTATCCTATCCTACCCTCTATCCTATCCTATCCTGTATCCTGTCCTATCCTCTATCCTATCCTATCCTCTATCCTATCCTTTCCTCTATCCTATCCAATCCTCTATCCTATCCTATCCTCTATCCTATCGTATCATCTATCGTATCCTATCCTCTATCCTATCCTATCCTCTATCCTATCCTATCCTCTATCCTATCCTATCCTCTATCATATCCTATCCTCTATCCTATCCTATCCTCTATCCTCTCCTATCCTCTATCCTATCCTATCCTCTATCCTAACCTATCCTCTATCCTATCCTATCCTCTATCGTATCCTATCCTCTATCCTATCCTATCCTCTATCCTACCCTATCCTCTATCCTATCCTATCCTCTATCCTATCATATCCTCTATCCTATCCTACCCTCTATCCTATCCTATCCTCTATCCTATCCTATCCTCTATCGTATCCTATCCTTTATCCTATCCTATCCTCTATCCTATCCGATCCTCTATCCTATCCTATCCTGTATCCTGTCCTATCCTCTATCCTATCCTTTCCTCTATCCTATCCAATCCTCTATCCTATCCTATCCTCTATCCTATCGTATCATCTATCGTATCCTATCCTCTATCCTATCCTATCCTCTATCCTATCCTATCCTATCCTATCCTCTATCCTATCCTATCCTCTATCCTATCCTATCCTCTATCATATGCTATAGTCTATCCTATCCTATGCTCTATCCTATCCTATCCTCTATCCTATCCTATCCTCTATCCTATCGTATCCTCTATCGTATCCTATCCTCTACCCTATCCTATCCTCTATCCTATCCTATCCTCTATCCTATCCTATCCTCTATCCTATCCTATCCTCTATCCTATCCTATCCTCTATCCTATCCGCTATAATATCGTTTACTCTATCATATCCTATAATCTATCCTATAATATCATCTATCCTATTCTATCCTCTATCCTATCCTCTATCATATCCAATCGTCTATCGTATCCTCTATGCTATCCTACCCTCTTTCCTATGCTATCCTCTATCCTATCCTATCCTCTATCCTATCCTATCCTCTATCCTATCCTATCCTCTATCCTATCCTATCCTCTATCCTATCCTATCCTCTATCCTATCCTATCCTCTATCCTATCCTATCCTCTATCCCATCCTATCCTCTATCCCATCCTATCCTCTATCCCATCCTATCCTCTATCCTATCCTATCCTCTATCCTATCCTATCCTCTATCCTATCCTATCCTCTATCCTATCCTCTATCCTATCCTCTATCCTATCCTCTATCCTATCCTCTATCCTATCCTCTATCCTATCCTATCCTCTATCCTGTCCGCTATAATATCGTTTACTCTATCATATCCTATCCTCTATCCTATAATATCATCTATCCTATTCTATCCTCTATCCTATCCTCTATCATATCCAATCCTCTATCGTATCCTCTATCCTATCCTATCCTCTATCCTATCCTATCCTCTATCCTATCCTATCCTCTATCCTATCCTATCCTCTATCCTATCGTATCCTCTATCGTATCCTATCCTCTATCCTATCCTATCCTCTATCCTATCCTATCCTCTATCCTATCCTAACCTCTATCCTATCCTCTATCCTATCCTCTATCCTAGCCTCTATCCTATCCTCTATCCTATCCTCTCCTCTATCCTATCCTATCCTCTATCCTATCCTATCCTCTATGCTATCCTACCCTCTTTCCTATGCTATCCTCTATCCTATCGTATCCTCTATCGTATCCTATCCTCTATCCTACCCTTTCCTCTATCCTATCCTATCCTCTATCCTATCCTCTCCTCTATCCTATCCTAACCTCTATCCTATCCTCTATCCTATCCTCTATCCTAGCCTCTATCCTATCCTCTATCCTATCCTCTCCTCTATCCTATCCTATCCTCTATCCTATCCTATCCTCTATCCTATCCTATCCTCTATCCTATCCTATCCTCTATCCTATCCTATCCTCTATGCTATCCTACCCTCTTTCCTATGCTATCCTCTATCCTATCCTATCCTCTATCCTATCCTATCCTCTATCCTATCCTATCCTCTATCCTATCCTATCCTCTATCCTATCCTATCCTCCATCCTATCCGCTATAATATCGTTTACTCTATCATATCCTATCCTCTATCCTATAATATCATCTATCCTATTCTATCCTCTATCCTATCCTCTATCATATCCAATCCTCTATCGTATCCTCTATCCTATCGTATCCTCTATCCTATCCTATCCTCTATCCTATCCTCTCCTCTATCCTATCCTATCCTCCATCTTATCCTATCCTCTATCCTATCCTCTCCTCTATCCTATCCTATCCTCTATCCTATCCTATCCTCTATCCTATCCTACCCTCTTTCCTATCCTATCCTCTATCCTATCCTATTCTCTATCCTATACTATCCTCTATCCTATCCTATCCCCTATCCTATCCTATCCTCTATCCTTTCCTCTATCCTATCCTATCCTCTATCCCATCCTATCCTCTATCCTATCCTATCCTCTATCCTATCCTATCCTCTATCCTATCCTATCCTCTATCCTATCCTATCCTCTATCCTATCCGCTATAATATCGTTTACTCTATCATATCCTATCCTCTATCCTATCCTATCCTCTTTCCTATCCTATCCTCTATCCTATCCTATTCTCTATCCTATACTATCCTCTATCCTATCCTATCCCCTATCCTATCCTATCCTCTATCCTTTCCTCTATCCTATCCTATCCTCTATCCTATCCTATCCTCTATCCTATCCTCTCCTCTATCCTATCCTATCCTCTATACTATCCTATCCTCTATCCTATCCTACCCTCTTTCCTATCCTATCCTCTATCCTATCCTATCCTCTGTCCTATACTATCCTCTATCCTATCCTATCCCCTATCCTATCCTATCCTCTATCCGATCCTCTATCCTATCCTATCCTGTATCGAGCCCTATCCTCTATCCAATCCTATCCTATATCCTATCCTTTCCTCTATCCTATCCAATCCTCTATCCTATCCTATCCTCTATCCTATCCTATCCTCTATCGTATCCTAACCTCTATCCTATCCTATCCTCTATCCTATCGTATCCTCTATCGTATCCTATCCTCTATCCTATCCTATCCTCTATCCTATCCTATCCTCTATCCTATAATATCATCTATCCTATTCTATCCTCTATCCTATCCTCTATCATATCCAATCCTCTATCGTATCCTCTATCCTATCGTATCCTCTATCCTATCCTCTCCTCTATCCTATCCTCTCCTCTATCCTATCCTATCCTCTATCCTATCCTATCCTCTATCCTATCCTACACTCTTTCCTATCCTATCCTATCCTAACCTCTATCCTATCCTCTATCCTATCCTCTATCCTAGCCTCTATCCTATCCTCTATCCTATCCTCTCCTCTATCCTATCCTATCCTCTATCCTATCCTATCCTCTATGCTATCCTACCCTCTTTCCTATGCTATCCTCTATCCTATCCTATCCTCTATCCTATCCTATCCTCTATCCTATCCGATCCTCTATCCTATCCTATCCTGTATCCTGTCCTATCCTCTATCCTATCCTATCCTCTATCCTATCCTTTCCTCTATCCTATCCAATCCTCTATCCTATCCTATCATCTATCGTATCCTATCCTCTATCCTATCCTATCCTCTATCCTATCCTATCCTCTATCCTATCCTATCCTCTATCCTATCCTATCCTCTATCATATCCTATCCTCTGTCCTATCCTATCCTCTATCCTCTCCTATCCTCTATCCTATCCTATCCTCTATCCTAACCTATCCTCTATCCTATCCTATCCTCTATCGTATCCTATCCTCTATCCTATCATATCCTCTATCCTACCCTATCCTCTATCCTATCCTATCCTCTATCCTATCCTATCCTCTATCCTATCCTACCCTCTATCCTATCCTATCCTCTATCCTATCCTATCCTCTATCGTATCCTATCCTTTATCCTATCCTATCCTCTAACCTATCCGATCCTCTATCCTATCCTATCCTGTATCCTGTCCTATCCTCTATCCTATCCTTTCCTCTATCCTATCCAATCCTCTATCCTATCCTATCCTCTATCCTATCGTATCATCTATCGTATCCTATCCTCTATCCTATCCTATCCTCTATCCTATCCTATCCTATCCTCTATCCTATCCTATCCTCTATCCTATCCTATCCTCTATCCTATCCTATCCTCTATCATATGCTATAGTCTATCCTATCCTATCCTCTATCCTATCCTATCCTCTATCCTATCCTATCCTCTATCCTATCGTATCCTCTATCGTATCCTATCCTCTATCCTATCCTATCCTCTATCCTATCCTATCCTCTATCCTATCCTATCCTCTATCCTATCCTAACCTCTATCCTATCCTCTATCCTATCCTCTATCCTAGCCTCTATCCTATCCTCTATCCTATCCTCTCCTCTATCCTATCCTATCCTCTATCCTATCCTATCCTCTATGCTATCCTACCCTCTTTCCTATGCTATCCTCTATCCTATCCTATCCTCTATCCTATCCTATCCTCTATCCTATCCTATCCTCTATCCTATCCTATCCTCTATCCTATCCTATCCTCTATCCTATCCTATCCTCTATCCTATCCTATCCTCTATCCTATCCTATCCTCTATCCTATCCTATCCTCTATCCTATCCTCTATCCTATCCTCTATCCTATCCTCTATCCTATCCTACCCTCTATCCTATCCGCTATAATATCGTTTACTCTATCATATCCTATCCTCTATCCTATAATATCGTCTATCCTATTCTATCCTCTATCCTATCCTCTATCATATCCAATCCTCTATCGTATCCTCTATCCTATCCTATCCTCTATCCTATCCTATCCTCTATCCTATCCTATCCTCTATCCTATCCTATCCTCTATCCTATCGTATCCTCTATCGTATCCTATCCTCTATCCTACCCTTTCCTCTATCCTATCCTATCCTCTATCCTATCCTCTCCTCTATCCTATCCTAACCTCTATCCTATCCTCTATCCTATCCTCTATCCTAGCCTCTATCCTATCCTCTATCCTATCCTCTCCTCTATCCTATCCTATCCTCTATCCTATCCTATCCTCTATCCTATCCTATCCTCTATCCTATCCTATCCTCTATCCTATCCTATCCTCTATGCTATCCTACCCTCTTTCCTATGCTATCCTCTATCCTATCCTATCCTCTATCCTATCCTATCCTCTATCCTATCCTATCCTCTATCCTATCCTATCCTCTATCCTATCCTATCCTCCATCCTATCCGCTATAATATCGTTTACTCTATCATATCCTATCCTCTATCCTATAATATCATCTATCCTATTCTATCCTCTATCCTATCCTCTATCATATCCAATCCTCTATCGTATCCTCTATCCTATCGTATCCTCTATCCTATCCTATCCTCTATCCTATCCTCTCCTCTATCCTATCCTATCCTCCATCTTATCCTATCCTCTATCCTATCCTCTCCTCTATCCTATCCTATCCTCTATCCTATCCTATCCTCTATCCTATCCTACCCTCTTTCCTATCCTATCCTCTATCCTATCCTATTCTCTATCCTATACTATCCTCTATCCTATCCTATCCCCTATCCTATCCTATCCTCTATCCTTTCCTCTATCCTATCCTATCCTCTATCCCATCCTATCCTCTATCCCATCCTATCCTCTATCCTATCCTATCCTCTATCCTATCCTATCCTCTATCCTATCCTATCCTCTATCCTATCCTATCCTCTATCCTATCCGCTATAATATCGTTTACTCTATCATATCCTATCCTCTATCCTATCCTATCCTCTTTCCTATCCTATCCTCTATCCTATCCTATTCTCTATCCTATACTATCCTCTATCCTATCCTATCCCCTATCCTATCCTATCCTCTATCCTTTCCTCTATCCTATCCTATCCTCTATCCTATCCTATCCTCTATCCTATCCTCTCCTCTATCCTATCCTATCCTCTATACTATCCTATCCTCTATCCTATCCTACCCTCTTTCCTATCCTATCCTCTATCCTATCCTATCCTCTGTCCTATACTATCCTCTATCCTATCCTATCCCCTATCCTATCCTATCCTCTATCCGATCCTCTATCCTATCCTATCCTGTATCGAGCCCTATCCTCTATCCAATCCTATCCTATATCCTATCCTTTCCTCTATCCTATCCAATCCTCTATCCTATCCTATCCTCTATCCTATCCTATCCTCTATCGTATCCTAACCTCTATCCTATCCTATCCTCTATCCTATCGTATCCTCTATCGTATCCTATCCTCTATCCTATCCTATCCTCTATCCTATCCTATCCTCTATCCTATAATATCATCTATCCTATTCTATCCTCTATCCTATCCTCTATCATATCCAATCCTCTATCGTATCCTCTATCCTATCGTATCCTCTATCCTATCCTCTCCTCTATCCTATCCTCTCCTCTATCCTATCCTATCCTCTATCCTATCCTATCCTCTATCCTATCCTACACTCTTTCCTATCCTATCCTCTATCCTATCCTATCCTCTATCCTAACCTATCCTCTATCCTATCGTATCCTCTATCGTATCCTATCCTCTATCCTATCCTATCCTCTATCCTATCCTATCCTCTATCCGATCCTCTATCCTATCCTATCCTGTATCCTGTCCTATCCTCTATCCTATCCTCTATAATATCGTTTACTCTATCATATCCTATCCTCTATCCTATAATATCATCTATCCTATTCTATCCTCTATCCTATCCTCTATCCTATCCTCTCCTCTATCCTATCCTATCCTCTATCCTATCCTATCCTCTATCCTATCCTCTCCTCTATCCTATCCTATCCTCTATACTATCCTATCCTCTATCCTATCCTATCCTCTATCCTATCCTATCCTCTATGCTATCCTACCCTCTTTCCTATGCTATCCTCTATCCTATCCTATCCTCTATCCTATCCTATCCTCTATCCTATCCTATCCTCTATCCTATCCTATCCTCTATCCTATCCTATCCTCCATCCTATCCGCTATAATATCGTTTACTCTATCATATCCTATCCTCTATCCTATAATATCATCTATCCTATTCTATCCTCTATCCTATCCTCTATCATATCCAATCCTCTATCGTATCCTCTATCCTATCGTATCCTCTATCCTATCCTATCCTCTATCCTATCCTCTCCTCTATCCTATCCTATCCTCCATCTTATCCTATCCTCTATCCTATCCTCTCCTCTATCCTATCCTATCCTCTATCCTATCCTATCCTCTATCCTATCCTACCCTCTTTCCTATCCTATCCTCTATCCTATCCTATTCTCTATCCTATACTATCCTCTATCCTATCCTATCCCCTATCCTATCCTATCCTCTATCCTTTCCTCTATCCTATCCTATCCTCTATCCCATCCTATCCTCTATCCCATCCTATCCTCTATCCTATCCTATCCTCTATCCTATCCTATCCTCTATCCTATCCTATCCTCTATCCTATCCTATCCTCTATCCTATCCGCTATAATATCGTTTACTCTATCATATCCTATCCTCTATCCTATCCTATCCTCTTTCCTATCCTATCCTCTATCCTATCCTATTCTCTATCCTATACTATCCTCTATCCTATCCTATCCCCTATCCTATCCTATCCTCTATCCTTTCCTCTATCCTATCCTATCCTCTATCCTATCCTATCCTCTATCCTATCCTCTCCTCTATCCTATCCTATCCTCTATACTATCCTATCCTCTATCCTATCCTACCCTCTTTCCTATCCTATCCTCTATCCTATCCTATCCTCTGTCCTATACTATCCTCTATCCTATCCTATCCCCTATCCTATCCTATCCTCTATCCGATCCTCTATCCTATCCTATCCTGTATCGAGCCCTATCCTCTATCCAATCCTATCCTATATCCTATCCTTTCCTCTATCCTATCCAATCCTCTATCCTATCCTATCCTCTATCCTATCCTATCCTCTATCGTATCCTAACCTCTATCCTATCCTATCCTCTATCCTATCGTATCCTCTATCGTATCCTATCCTCTATCCTATCCTATCCTCTATCCTATCCTATCCTCTATCCTATAATATCATCTATCCTATTCTATCCTCTATCCTATCCTCTATCATATCCAATCCTCTATCGTATCCTCTATCCTATCGTATCCTCTATCCTATCCTCTCCTCTATCCTATCCTCTCCTCTATCCTATCCTATCCTCTATCCTATCCTATCCTCTATCCTATCCTACACTCTTTCCTATCCTATCCTCTATCCTATCCTATCCTCTATCCTAACCTATCCTCTATCCTATCGTATCCTCTATCGTATCCTATCCTCTATCCTATCCTATCCTCTATCCTATCCTATCCTCTATCCGATCCTCTATCCTATCCTATCCTGTATCCTGTCCTATCCTCTATCCTATCCTCTATAATATCGTTTACTCTATCATATCCTATCCTCTATCCTATAATATCATCTATCCTATTCTATCCTCTATCCTATCCTCTATCCTATCCTCTCCTCTATCCTATCCTATCCTCTATCCTATCCTATCCTCTATCCTATCCTCTCCTCTATCCTATCCTATCCTCTATACTATCCTATCCTCTATCCTATCCTACCCTCTTTCCTATCCTATCCTCTATCCTATCCTATCCTCTATCCTATACTATCCTCTATCCTATCCTATCCCCTATCCTATCCTATCCTCTATCCGATCCTCTATCCTATCCTATCCTGTATCGAGCCCTATCCTCTATCCAATCCTATCCTATATCCTATCCTATCCTCTATCCTATCCAATCCTCTATCCTATCCTATCCTCTATCCTATCCTATCCTCTATCGTATCCTAACCTCTATCCTATCCTATCCTCTATCCTATCGTATCCTCTATCGTATCCTATCCTCTATCCTATCCTATCCTCTATCCTATAATATCATCTATCCTATTCTATCCTCTATCCTATCCTCTATCATATCCAATCCTCTATCGTATAATCTATCCTATCGTATCCTCTATTCTATCCTCTCCTCTATCCTATCCTCTCCTCTATCCTATCCTATCCTCTATCCTATCCTATCCTCTATCCTATCCTACACTCTTTCCTATCCTATCCTCTATCCTATCCTATCCTCTATCCTAACCTATCCTCTATCCTATCGTATCCTCTATCGTATCCTATCCTCTATCCTATCCTATCCTCTATCCTATCCTATCCTCTATCCTATCCTATCCTCTATCCGATACTCTATCCTATCCTATCCTGTATCCTGTCCTATCCTCTATCCTATCCTCTATTATATCGTTTACTCTATCATATCCTATCCTCTATCCTATAATATCATCTATCCTATTCTATCCTCTATCCTATCCTCTATCATATCCAATCCTCTATCGTATCCTCTATCCTACCCTATCCTCTATCCTATCCTATCCTCTATCCTATCCAATCCTCTATCAAATCCTATCCTATATCCTATCCTTTCCTCTATCCTATCCAATCCTCTATCCTATCCTATCCTCTATCCTATCCTATCCTCTATCGTATCCTATCCTCTATCCTATCGTATCCTCTATCGTATTCTATCCTCTATCCTATCCTATCCTCTATCCTATACTATCCTCTATCGTATCCTATCCTCTATCCTATCCTATCCTCTATCCTATCCTATCCTCTATCCTATCCTATCCTCTATCCCATCCTATCCTCTATCCCATCCTATCCTCTATCCTATCCTATCCTCTATCCTATCCTATCCTCTACCCTATCCTATCCTCTATCCTATCCTATCCTCTATCCTATCCTCTATCCTATCCTATCCTCGATCCTATCCGCTGTAATATCGTTTACTCTATCATATCCTATCCTCTATCCTATAATATCATCTATCCTATTCTATCCTCTATCCTATCCTCTATCATATCCAATCCTCTATCGTATCCTCTATCCTACACTATCCTCTATCCTATCCTATCCTCTATCCTATCCTATCCTCTATCCTATCCTATCCTCTATCCTATCCTATCCTCTATACTATCCTATCCTCTATCCTATCCTATCCTCTATCCTATCCTATCCTCTATCCTAACATATCCTCTATCGTATCCTATCCACTATCCTATCCTATCCTCTATCCTATCCTATCCTCTATCCTATCCTATCCTCTATCCTATTCTATCCTCTATCCTATCCTATCGTCTATCCCATCCTATCCTCTATCCTATCCTATCCTCTATCCTAACCTATCCTCTATCCTATCGTATCCTCTATCGTATCCTATTCTCTATCCTATCCTATCCTCTATCCTATCCAATCCTCTATCCTATCCTATCCTCTATCCTATCGTATCATCTATCGTATCCTATCCTCTATCCTATCCTATCCTCTATCCTATCCTATCCTCTATCCTATCCTATCCTCTATCCTATCCTATCCTCTATCCTATCCTTTATCCTATCCTATCCTCTATCCTATCCGATCCTCTATCCTATCCTATCCTGTATCCTGTCCTATCCTCTATCCTATCCTATCCACTATCCTATCCTTTCCTCTATCCTATCCAATCCTCTATCCTATCCTATCCTCTATCCTATCGTATCATCTATCGTATCCTATCCTCTATCCTATCCTATCCTCTATCCTATCCTATCCTCTATCCTATCCTATCCTCTATCCTATCCTATCCTCTATCCTATCCTATCCTCTATCCTATCCTATCCTCTATCCTATCCTATCCTCTATCCTATCCTATCCTCTATCCTATCCTATCCTCTATCCTATCCTATCCTCTATCCTATCCTATCCTCTATCCTATCCTATCCTCTATCCTATCCTATCCTCTATCCTATCCTATCCTCTATCAAATCCTATCCTCTATCCTATCCTATCCTCTATCCTATCCTATCCTCTATCCTATCCTATCCTCTATCCTATCCTATCCTCTATCAGATCCTCAATCCTATCCTATCCTCTATCCTATCCTATCCTCTATCCTATCCTTTCCTCTATCCTATCCAATCCTCTATCCTATCCTATCCTCTATCCTATCGTATCCTCTATCGTATCCTATCCACTATCCTATCCTATCCTCTATCCTATCCTATCCTCTATCCTATCCTATCCTCTATCCTATCCTATCCTCTATCCTATCCTATCCTCTATCCTATCCTATCGTCTATCCCATCCTATCCTCTATCCTATCCTATCCTCTATCCTAACCTATCCTCTATCCTATCCTATCCTCTATCCTAACCTATCCTCTATCCTATCGTATCCTCTATCCTATCCTATCCTCTATCCTATCCTCTCCTCTATCCTATCCTCTCCTCTATCCTATCCTATCCTCTATCCTATCCTATCCTCTATCCTATCCTACCGTCTTTCCTATCCTATTTTTTTTTTTTTTTTTTTTTTTCGAGGAGGTAATCTCGTTACGGATACCCCCCCCGGGGGGGGGGTGGTCCGGGTTATGTGGGACTCCTCGGCTGGTTGGTGCAACGCCGAGTATACCCACTAACTCCTCCCCGTCCGTCCCTAGACTCCTGGGGGCACCCGTGCTCTGCGCGCGCATGTCAATCCGGTGTGCCCCCGCCTTAGCATACCACCCAGGGGGGGACGCGGCCCCCTCCCGTACCTACTCTATCCGAAGGCACCACGCAACGGACGACGTGGCGCCTTCCCCCCTGTTAGGCCGCCCGATGAGCATCCGAGCCCCCGCTCGAGATGCCCGGCGGCCTCCGGGGACGCCGTTGGTGACCGAGTGTAAGGGGATATCCGATCCCCCGCCTCGAGATCATCAAGGGCGTCCCCGCTCGCGTCAGAGGCGTCGCAACGGGGGTACGCCCCCGGGGCGTACCCTGCGCCGCCTCCCCCCCTTCGGCCGGGATCGTGATTACGCTCCCGATCCCGTTCCGCAGCCTCCTTCCGCAGCATAACCCGCTCGCAGAAGGAAGCGAACCCCCTCCACGCCTCCTCGCCACCGGCTGCCGCAGCGACGACAGCCGGGAGCGAGAGGTCGTGGCCCACCGCGCGCCGCAGGGCACGGCGCTCTCCCCCCCATGCCGGACACTCCTCCAGAGTGTGTTGCGCCGTGTCCCGCGGCTCGCCGCAGTGGTGACACGCCTCCTCGGTCTCCCTCCCGATGCGACACAGGTAGTCGCCGAAGCACCCGTGCCCGCTCATCACCTGCGTCACACGGTAGGAGACCCTATGCCCCATCCATCCCCTGTTCCATTGATCGAACACCGGGAGGATGGCCCGAACGGCCCGCCTCTCGCCCTCCCTCGTCCCGGGAAGGCTATCGCGCCACTCCCGGGCTGCGTGCCGCCGAGCATGTCGCCTGAGCTCATCCACCATGAGCCGCGCCTGATCCGGGGCCACCCCCCGGAGCCGGAGTTCCCTGGAGTGCGTATGCACATCCGCCAACACGCGGGCCTCCAGCTCGAGGGGGATCAGCCCCGACATCACCATCGCCGTCGCGTATGAAATGGTGCGGTACCCCCGCACGATGCCTATGGCCAGCCTGCGCTCGATGCGACGCAGCAGCGACCGTGTGCCGCCACTGCGCCCCCTAGCCAAGACATCGCGCGCCCACACAGGGGCTCCGTACAGGACCAAAACTCGCACCACCACCGCGAACAGACGACGCACCCGTCCACAGGGTCCCCCGAGATTCGGGAGAAGGCGACCGAGCGCAGCGGTCGCCCTCTCCGCCCGGGGCGCCAGCGACTCAAGGTGGCGGTCAAAACGCCACCGGCCGTCAAGCTCGAGTCCCAGGTACCGCATCTGGGACCCGACCTTGACCATCCCCTCCCCCACGCAGATCCAGCACTGGGGAGGCGCCGCCAACCGGGCCGAGCGGAGAAACCACATGGCCCTGGTTTTCTCGACGGACACCTCTAGGCCCAGCGACCGGATCGCGCGCACCGCGCGCCACGCGCCGCGCTCCGCCAGGCAGATGGCCTCCTTCGCATACCTCCCGGTGGCCAATACCAGCGTGTCGTCGGCGTAACACGTCAGGCTGACCCCGGGAGGCATCTCCTCCCGCAGGACGCGATCGTACGCAAGATTCCACAGCAACGGGCCCAACACCGAGCCCTGCGGAACCCCGCGCACGACGCCCCTGCGCACCATCCCGTACCGGCCGGGATACTCTATACCCCTGTCGGAGAGATAGCTCCCGATCACCCTTCTGAGATACAGAGGCACCCGGTGGAAGACCAGGGCCTCCATTATCCGATCCCAGGGGACGGTGTTGAACGCGTTAGCGATATCCAAGGATATCGCCAACGCAACACCGCCCCCCCTCGTACAGGCCTCCGAGAGAGCCCTCACCCGCTGAATAGCGTCGACGGTGGAGAGACCCTCCCGGAAGCCGAATTGAACCCCGCTCAGATCGGGGACCCCTCCCGCCGACAGGTGCCGGACGAGGCGTCCAACGAGTACGCGCTCGAACAACTTCCCCGCCTCGTCCAGCAGACAAATTGGCCGGTACCCTGAGGGCGAGTCCCGGGACTTGCCCCCCTTCGGAAGGAGGACCAACCTGCCCGACTTCCACTCCGTGGGGAACACCCCCTCCCTCAGACAGCCGTTATACAGCTGCCGGAGTTCGGCGGCGAGTCCCCCCTCCAGGGCCAAGACCAACGCGCGGCCCGGCACCCCGTCCGGGCCCGGGGCCTTGCGGCCCACCCGCCGCGCCCTGGCCATCGCCTCACCCAGCTCGCCGGCCGACACCTCCCACTCTGCGGACCAGGAGAGAGGCTCCTGTTCCCAATGGGAGCGGCGCAGTTGTCCCCCCTCTCGCGGGAAGAGGGACGCCACCACTCCCTCGAGCAGGTGGGGGTCCATCGACTCCGTCACCGGAGGCGCCCACGCGCGCAGCTTGTTCATGACAAGCTTGTACGGGCGCCCCCATGGATCGGAGTCCACCATGCCGACGAGCTCCGACCACGCGTCGGCCCTGGCCCGCGCGATAGCCCTGCGGAGAACCCCGAGCGCGGCTCGGTACTCCCCGCCGAGCCTCGCCGTCGCCTCCTCGTCGTCGCGCCTCCTACGCGCTCGGCCGTACCGACGCCGCGCGGCATTGCAGGCACGCCGGAGCTCCGCAATGCCGGCGGACCACCAGTACGCCGCCCTCCTGGGGGCGAACCGGCTGCGGGGCATGGCGGTGTCGCACACCGCCGTCATTACCTCCCGCAGCCGCCTCGCCCCTTGCGCAGGCGCCAGCTCCGACAGGGCCGGCCCCGTCCATGTCGCCGCGGCTACCGCGGCCCCGAACGCGTCCGCGTCCAGCCGCTTCAAGGCCCATCGCGGCCGTCGGTCCCCCCGGCCCGGCCGGGAATCCCGCGCGTGGAGGGTGGGCCACACGTCCATGACGATGGGCGTATGGTCTGACGCAATCTCTATCTCCTCGGCCACCCTCCATCCCGACACCCGGCGCACGGCCGAGGGAGTCCCCCATGTCAGGTCGACAATCGAGACCCCCTGCGGACGCACGCACGTCGGCGTGGATCCCCGGTTAATCAACCGGAGATCCAGGCCGGCCGCCCAGGTTAACACCTCGCTACCCCTAGTGGTCGTCCTGGGACTCCCCCACGATACCGCGTGGGCATTGAAGTCTCCCAAAACGAGAACCGGGCGGGCGCTGCACCGCGCGATGCAGCTGTTCAGCCCGCCCAGGAACCCCCGAAATTGATCGAGGCCACAGCTCGGCGAGATGTAGATCCCGACAACCGCGATGTCCCCCCATTGCACCGCCACGAATCCCTCGCCCCGCTCCAGAAGGGAGACCGACGGGGACCCGGGGCGGCTTCCCGCCACTATTACTACGGAGCCGATCTCGTCCCCCACCCAGAAGGGGTGTTCGGGGATTGCGTACGGCTCCGCCGCAACTGCCAGCCCAGCCCCCCACTCGCGCACGGCTTGGACAAACAGGTCCTGTGCCGCGCGCGAGTGGTTGAGGTTCGCCTGCAGAACCGGAGTAGGATTAAAAGTACCTACTCTAACATGGGCTCTGCAGAGTCCCCTCCCTGGGAGGTCCGGGCCCCCGGCGCCGTCTGCGGCCGCTGCGCGGATGCAGCCCCAGACGCGCCCTTCTCTTTCGTCGCCGCGCGGCCCCTCTTGGGAGCCGGGGCACACGCTTTGGCCCCGAATCTATGGCCCGATGGTCTCCCCAGGTCCGCGCAGAGCGGACACCTGGGGGCGGCCTTACAGGCCGAAGCCCGGTGCTCCGCCGCCCCGCAGCGGTAGCACATCGCGCCTCTGTCGACCGCGCTCTTGCATGTCGCCCGCGTGTGCCCCGTCTCCAAACAACGGAAGCATTGGAGGGGCCGCTCCCTCAGCGCCTCGACGCGGGCCGAGGACCAGCCGACCAGCAGCCGGCCTCCCGCCAACACTTTCTTGACGGCCGCGAGGGGGCCCTGGGCCCAACAGGAGCCCAGCGCCTGCTCCGAGGCGGGTCTGCGGATCTCGCCGACCCGGAACTCCGCCGCGGAACACCCCCCCGCCGCCGCCAGCGCCGCCGCTACGTCCCCGGGCGACACCGAGTCGTCCAGGCCCGCCACGCGCACCTCGCCGCGCTTGACCGCCTGGGAGACCTTAACCCCGGTCCCCCCAAGCGCCTCGGCGATCCTCCCGGAGAGGGCCCGTGCCTTCTCCTGGCACCCCGTGCCCCTGACCTCCAGGAGGATCCCGCCGGTTTTCGACCGCCTGGGAAGCACCCCCGACTCGATCCCGATAGCCTTGAGGTCCACCCTCTCTTTTGCCCTGGCCATCACCTCCGAATAAGTGAGCTTGCAGCTCTCGGGGATGGTGATGGCCACTGCTCCCGTTCTGGGGGTGCGTCCCAGGCCACCGTCCCTCCCGGCGGCGGGCTTCGCCGCGCTCGCGCCGCCCTGCACTCGTGCGCCGCCCGCCGCCCTCGGCTCCCACGCAGCCTGCAGCCGTGAAGCGGCGGCAGCTGCCTCGGCCGCGGCTGCTCTCGCCGCAGCCTCCTCCGCGGCCATCTTCTTCTTGGCCCTCTTCGCCGCCTTGCTCGTCACCTCCATCCACGAGGCCGGGACGACCGGTGGCGGAATGATAACGGGGGGCACCACCCTCACGTTGGACACGACCACCGGTCCAGTCCCCTTGGTGACAGACGTCGCCGGCAGAGAAGCCACCGGCGTCGCCTCGCGCGCCGATTTACCCTCCGCCCGGAGGGCCGGGGCCAAACCGGCCAGAATCGTCCGGAACCGCTCCTCCATCCGGGCCTCTAGCTCCCGGTTCCTGGCCGTTGTCAGCGCGCCGACCCGGAGAAGCAGGGCTTCGGAGTCCAAAACTCCCGCTCCCTCCCCCGACGGTCCCATCGCCTCCATCCCCCGCGTACGGACCCCCGCTGTCGAGGAGGCGGGGGGCGCTTCCCCTATTGGCGCATGTCCCGCCCGGCGACCGCTGTCGGTGTTCGCCCGCCGCCCGGCCTCCATTGACCGGAGCCTCGCCCGGAGGTCACCCGCCTCCTTCGCGAGGGCCGCGTTCTGCTCGCGGAGGCGGGCCACCTCCTGGCTACCCTGCCACGCCATCCCGGTAAAGCACCGCTGCATCAAGGTGGTGCAGTGGGCCCTGGCGACTGCAGAACAATCCCGCAAGTCTTTAGCCAGGTCCCCCTTGAGGCCCTTTGAGACGGTGGAGACTCTCTCCACCCTCAACATCGCCTCCTCCACCTCCCCTACTAGCTGCGCTGTCGGCATCCTCCCACCCAGCTCGATGAGGTCATCCACCCTCCTCGTCTGACTCCTCTCGGCGCGGCCGCCGAGGGCCAGATCCATGGTGGGCGTCCCCGACGAGCCCTCCCCGGGGTCCGTCCGCGACACCGACCCGCCGCGGGTGTGCTGCCCCCCCTCTAACCGGGCACGCTTGGGGTCAGAGACCCCAGATGTCGCGCCCCGCTTCTCCGCGCCCCCGCGCGTCACGATCGAGCCGACGGAGCTCGAGATGGAGATGATTGTTTCATCCCCATCCGAGTCCTCGTCCGCGATGACCACGACCGCGTCCTCCCCGGCAGTAATCGTTGCCATCCCCTCCCCGTCAGTGACCGCTGCCGTCTCTTCCCCCGCCGCAGCTGCTGCCGTATCGGCAGCCTCCCCCACAACATCAAGGTTTTTATTATACGATTCCATATCTGGTCCCACGAGATTGGCAGGAAAAAACACGTCCGCCCGGGCAGAGCCTCCTTGCCCGGGTAAGGCTAATTTCAACTGGAGTTCGCCAGGTATCCAGAGATGGTGCGCTAGTGGCTGATGTACCCCACCAGCCGCGCCCTGTAGCCAGGGCGTACCCTCTCACCGCGCACCTAAGCTTAGGGCATTAGGGATTTTTATAGAGGTTATCATCCTCGCGGCCCGGCCGATTAAGGCAAGACCACCGTTCCGGTAAAACATGACCACCGGTTTACGGCAAGGGCCCTGCGGCGACCTCCCCGGTCGTTATCGCAGGACCCATTCCGCGGTTTTTTATCCCTCCGTGTGAGCCTTACCGGCAAGGGAGGCCCCGCCAGGATCCGAAGATCCCGCCGGCATCGCCTCATACATCATTGGGACTACTTTCCGCGGAAGACCCCTCGCTCCGTTAGCAACACACAACTATGTGTGTTCCCAGGGACCACCACGAGGAGGTGGAGCGTAGAGGATTTTAGGGATATGACCGCCACCACTGTGGCATACCTTGTAGTGGATCCGAGTCACCACTACTAAGCCCATATCCCCTCGGTCCCCACCCTCTATCCTATCCTATCCTCTATCCTATCCTATCCTCTATCGTATCCTATCCTTTATCCTATCCTATCCTCTATCCTATCCGATCCTCTATCCTATCCTATCCTGTATCCTGTCCTATCCTCTATCCTATCCTTTCCTCTATCCTCTCCAATCCTCTATCCTATCCTATCCTTTATCCTATAATATCATCTATCCTATTCTATCCTCTATCCTATCCACTATCATATCCAATCCTCTATCGTATCCTCTATCCTATCGTATCCTCTATCCTATCCTATCCTCTATCCTATCCTCTCCTCTATCCTATCCTATCCTCTATCCTATCCTATCCTCTATCCTTTCCTCTCCTCTATCCTATCCTATCCTCTATCCTATCCTATCCTCTATCCTATCCTACCCTCTTTCCTATCCTATCCTCTATCCTATCCTATCCTCTATCCTATACTATCCTCTATCCTATCCTATCCCCTATCCTATCCTATCCTCTATCCTTTCCTCTATCCTATCCTATCCTCTATCCCATACTATCCTCTATCCCATCCTATCCTCTATCCTATCCTATCCTCTATCCTATCCTATCGTCTATCCTATCCTATCCTCTATCCTATCCTATCCCCTATCCTATCCTATCTTCTATCCGATCCTCTATCCTATCCTATCCTGTATCCTGCCCTATCCTCTATCCAATCCTATCCTATATCCTATCCTTTCCTCTATCCTATCCAATCCTCTATCCTATCCTATCCTCTATCCTATCCTATCCTCTATCCTATCCTATCCTCTATCCTAACATATCCTCTATCCTATCCTATCCTCTATCAGATCCTCAATCCTATCCTATCCTCTATCCTATCCTATCCTCTATCCTATCCTTTCTTCTATCCTATCCAATCCTCTATCCTATCCTATCCTCTATCCTATCGTATCCTCTATCCTATCCTATCCTCTATCCTATCGTATCATATATCGTATCCTATCCTCTATCCTATCCTATCCTCTATCCTATCCTATCCTCTATCCTATCCTATCCTCTATCCTATCCTTTATCCTATCCTATCCTCTATCCTATCCGATCCTCTATCCTATCCTATCCTGTATCCTGTCCTATCCTCTATCCTATCCTATCCTCTATCCTATCGTATCATCTATCGTATCCTATCCTCTATCCTATCCTATCCTCTATCCTAACCTATCCTCTATCCTATCCTATCCTCTATCCTATCCTATCCTCTATCCTATCCTATCCTCTATCCTATCCTATCCTCTATCCTATCCTATCCTCTATCCTATCCTATCCTCTATCCTATCCTATCCTCTATCCTATCCTATTCTCTATCCTATCCTATCCTCTATCCTATCCTATCCTCTATCCTATCCTATCCTATCCTCTATCCTATCCTATCCTCTATCCTATCCTATCCTCTATCCTATCCTATCCTCTATCCTATCCTATCCTCTATCCTGTCCTATCCTCTATCCTATCCTATCCACTATCCTATCCTTTCCTCTATCCTATCCAATCCTCTATCCTATCCTATCCTCTATCCTATCGTATCATCTATCGTATCCTATCCTCTATCCTATCCTATCCTCTATCCTATCCTATCCTCTATCCTATCCTATCCTATCCTCTATCCTATCGTATCCTCTATCCTATCCTATCCTCTATCCTATCCTATCCTCTATCCTATCCTATCCTCTATCCTACCCTATCCTCTATCCTATCCTATCCTCTATCCTATCCTATCCTCTATCCTATCCTACCCTCTATCCTATCCTATCCTCTATCCTATCCTATCCTCTATCCTATCGTATCATCTATCGTATCCTATCCTCTATCCTATCCTATCCTCTATCCTATCCTATCCTATCCTCTATCCTATCCTATCCTCTATCATATGCTATAGTCTATCCTATCCTATCCTCTATCCTATCCTATCCTCTATCCTATCCTATCCTCTATCCTATCCTATCCTCTATCCTATCGTATCCTCTATCGTATCCTATCCTCTATCCTATCCTATCCTCTATCCTATCCTATCCTCTATCCTATCCTATCCTCTATCCTATCCTAACCTCTATCCTATCCTCTATCCTATCCTCTATCCTAGCCTCTATCCTATCCTCTATCCTATCCTCTCCTCTATCCTATCCTATCCTCTATCCTATCCTATCCTCTATGCTATCCTACCCTCTTTCCTATGCTATCCTCTATCCTATCCTATCCTCTATCCTATCCTATCCTCTATCCTATCCTATCCTCTATCCTATCCTATCCTCTATCCTATCCTATCCTCTATCCTATCCTATCCTCTATCCTATCCTATCCTCTATCCTATCCTATCCTCTATCCTATCCTCTATCCTATCCTATCCTCTATCCTATCCTATCCTCTATCCCATCCTATCCTCTATCCCATCCTATCCTCTATCCCATCCTATCCTCTATACTATCCTATCCTCTATCCTATCCTATCCTCTATCCTATCCTATCCTCTATCCTATCCTCTATCCTATCCTCTATCCTATCCTCTATCCTATCCTCTATCCTATCCTCTATCCTATCCTATCCTCTATCCTATCCGCTCTAATATCGTTTACTCTATCATATCCTATCCTCTATCCTATAATATCATCTATCCTATTCTATCCTCTATCATATCCAATCCTCTATCGTATCCTCTATCCTATCGTATCCTCTATCCTATCCTATCCTTTATCCTATCCTCTGCTCTATCCTATCCTATCCTCTATCCTATCCTATCCTCTATCCTATCCTCTCCTCTATCCTATCCTATCCTCTATCCTATCCTATCCTCTATCCTATACTATCCTCTATCGTATCCTATCCTCTATCCTATCCTACACTCTTTCCTATCCTATCCTCTATCCTATCCTATCCTCTATCCTAACCTATCCTCTATCCTATCGTATCCTCTATCGTATCCTATCCTCTATCCTATCCAATCCTCTATCCTATCCTATCCTCTAACCTATCGTATCCTCTATCGTATCCTATCCACTATCCTATCCTATCCTCTATCCTATCCTATCCTCTATCCTATCCTATCCTCTATCCTATCCTATCCTCTATCCTATCCTATCGTCTATCCCATCCTATCCTCTATCCTATCCTATCCTCTATCCTAACCTATCCTCTATCCTATCCTATCCTCTATCCTATCCTATCCTCTATCCTAACCTATCCTCTATCCTATCGTATCCTGTATCGTATCCTATCCTCTATCCTATCCTATCCTCTATCATATCCAATCCTCTATCGTATCCTCTATCCTACCCTATCCTCTATCCTATCCTATCCTCTATCCTATCCTATCCTCTATCCTATCCTACCCTCTATTCTATCCTATCCTCTATCCTATCCTATCCTCTATCGTATCCTATCCTTTATCCTATCCTATCCTCTATCCTATCCGATCCTCTATCCTATCCTATCCTGTATCCTGTCCTATCCTCTATCCTATCCTATCCTGTATCCTATCCTTTCCTCTATCCTATCCAATCCTCTATCCTATCCTATCCTCTATCCTATCGTATCATCTATCGTATCCTATCCTCTATCCTATCCTATCCTCTATCCTATCCTATCCTCTATCCTATCCTATCCTCTATCATATCCTATCCTCTATCCTATCCTATCCTCTATCCTCTCCTATCCTCTATCCTATCCTATCCTCTATCAGATCCTCAATCCTATCCTATCCTCTATCCTATCCTATCCTCTATCCTATCCTTTCCTCTATCCTATCCAATCCTCTATCATATCCAATCCTCTATCGTATCCTCTATCCTATCGTATCCTCTATCCTATCCTATCCTCTATCCTATCCTATCCTCTATCCTATCCTCTCCTCTACCCTATCCTATCCTCTATCCTATCCTATCCTCTTTCCTATCCTACCCTCTTTCCTATCCTATCCTCTATCCTATCCTATCCTCTATCCTATACTATCCTCTATCCTATCCTATCCCCTATCCTATCCTATCCTCTATCCTTTCCTCTATCCTATCCTATCCTCTATCCGATCCTCTATCCTATTCTATCCTGTATCCTGTCCTATCCTCTATTCAATCCTATCCTATATCCTATCCTTTCCTCTATCCTATCCTACCCTCTATCCCATCCTATCCTCTATCCTATCCTATCCTCTATCCTATCCTATCCTCTATCCTATCCTATCCTCTATCCTATCCTCTATCCTATCCTCTATCCTATCCTCTATCCTATCCTCTATCCTATCCTCTAACCTATCCTCTATCCAATCCTCTATCCTATCCTATCCTCTATCCTATCCTCTATAATATCGTTTACTCTATCATATCCTATCCTCTATCCTATCCTATCGTCTATCCTATCCTATCCTCTATCCTATCCTATCCTCTACCCTATCCTATCCTCTATCCTATCCTTTCCTCAATCCTATTATATGCTCTATCCTATCCTATCCTCTATCCTATCCTATCCTCTATCGTATCCTATCCTTTATCCTATCCTATCCTCTATCCTATCGTATCCTCTATCCTATCCTATCCTCTATCCTATCCTATCCTCTATCCTATCCTCTCCTCTACCCTATCCTATCCTCTATCCTATCCTATCCTCTTTCCTATCCTACCCTCTTTCCTATCCTATCCTCTATCCTATCCTATCCTCTATCCTATACTATCCTCTATCCTATCCTATCCCCTATCCTATCCTATCCTCTATCCTTTCCTCTATCCTATCCTATCCTCTATCCGATCCTCTATCCTATCCTATCCTGTATCCTGTCCTATCCTCTATTCAATCCTATCCTATATCCTATCCTTTCCTCTATCCTATCCTACCCTCTATCCCATCCTATCCTCTATCCTATCCTATCCTCTATCCTATCCTATCCTCTATCCTATCCTATCCTCTATCCTATCCTCTATCCTATCCTCTATCCTATCCTCTATCCTATCCTCTATCCTATCCTCTAACCTATCCTCTATCCAATCCTCTATCCTATCCTATCCTCTATCCTATCCTCTATAATATCGTTTACTCCATCATATCCTATCCTCTATCCTATCCTATCGTCTATCCTATCCTATCCTCTATCCTATCCTATCCTCTACCCTATCCTATCCTCTATCCTATCCTTTCCTCAATCCTATTATATGCTCTATCCTATCCTATCCTCTATCCTATCCTATCCTCTATCGTATCCTATCCTTTATCCTATCCTATCCTCTATCCTATCCGATCCTCTATCCTATCCTATCCTGTATCCTGTCCTATCCTCTATCCTATCCTATCCTCTATCCTATCCTTTCCTCTATCCTATCCAATCCTTTATCCTATCCTATCCTCTATCCTATCCGATCCTCTATCCCATCCTATCCTGTATCCTGTCCTATCCTCTATCCTATCCTATCCCCTATCCTATCCTATCCTCTATCCTATCGTATCATCTAGCGTATCCTATTCTCTATCCTATCCTATCCTCTATCGTTTCCTCTATACTATCCTATTCTCTGTCCGATCCTCTATCCGATCCTCTATCCTATCCTATCCTGTATCCTGTCCTATCCTCTATCCAATCCTATCCTATATCCTATCCTCTCCTCTATCCTATGCAATCCTCTATCCTATCCTATCCTCTATCCTATCCTATCCTCTATCCTATCCTATCCTCTATCCTATCCTATCCTCTATCAGATCCTCAATCCTATCCTATCCTCTATCCTATCCTATCCTCTATCCTATCCTTTCCTCTATCCTATCCAATCCTCTATCCTATCCTATCCTCTATCCTATCCTATCCTTTATCCTATCCTATCCTCTATCCTATCCTATCCTCTATCCTATCCTATCGTCTATCCCATCCTATCCTCTATCCTATCCTATCCTCTATCCTAACCTATCCTCTATCCTATCGTATCCTGTATCGTATCCTATCCTCTATCCTATCCTATCCTCTATCCTATCCTATCCTCTATCCGATCCTCTATCCTATCCTATCCTGTATCCTGTCCTATCCTCCATCCAATCCTCTATAATATCGTTTACTCTATCATATCCTATCCTCTATCCTATAATATCATTTATCCTATTCTATCCTCTATCCTATCCTCTATCATATCCAATCCTCTATCGTATCCTCTATCCTACCCTATCCTCTATCCTATCCTATCCTCTATCCTATCCTATCCTCTATCCTATCCGATCCTCTATCCTATCCTATCCTGTATCCTGTCCTATCCTCTATCCTATCCTATCCTCTAGCCTATCCTTTCCTCTATCCTATCCAATCCTCTATCCTATCCTATCCTCTATCCTATCCTATCCTCTATCAGATCCTCAATCCTATCCTATCCTCTATCCTATCCTATCCTCTATCCTATCCTTTCCTCTATCCTATCCAATCCTCTATCATATCCAATCCTCTATCGTATCCTCTATCCTATCGTATCCTCTATCCTATCCTATCCTCTATCCTATCCTATCCTCTATCCTATCCTCTCCTTTATCCTATCCTATCCTCTATCCTATCCTATCCTCTATCCTATCCTACCCTCTTTCCTATCCTATCCTCTATCCTATCCTATCCTCTATCCTATACTATCCTCTATCCTATCCTATCCTCTATCCTATCCTCTATCCTATCCTCTATCCTATCCTCTATCCTATCCTCTATCCTATCCTCTAACCTATCCTCTATCCAATCCTCTATCCTATCCTATCCTCTATCCTATCCTCTATAATATCGTTTACTCTATCATATCCTATCCTCTATCCTATAATATCATCTATCCTATTCTATCATCTATCCTCTCCTCTATCCTATCCTATCCTCTATCCTATCCTCTCCTCAATCCTATTATATGCTCTATCCTATCCTATCCTCTATCCTATCCTATCCTCTATCCTATCCTTTCCTCAATCCTATTATATGCCCTATCCTATCCTATCCTCTATCCTATCCTATCCTCTATCGTATCCTATCCTTTATCCTATCCTATCCTCTATCCTATCCGATCCTCTATCCTATCCTATCCTGTATCCTGTCCTATCCTCTATCCTATCCTATCCTCTATCCTATCCTTTCCTCTATCCTATCCAATCCTTTATCCTATCCTATCCTCTATCCTATCCGATCCTCTATCCTATCCTATCCTGTATCATGTCCTATCCTCTATCCTATCCTATCCACTATCCTATCCTTTCCTCTATCCTATCCAATCCTCTATCCTATCCTATCCTCTATCCTATCGTATCATCTATCGTATCCTATCCTCTATCCTATCCTATCCTCTATCCTATCCTATCCTCTATCCTATCCTATCCTCTATCCTATCCTATCCTCTATCAGATCCTCAATCCTATCCTATCCTCTATCCTATCCTATCCTCTATCCTATCCTTTCCTCTATCCTATCCAATCCTCTATCCTATCCTATCCTCTAACCTATCGTATCCTCTATCGTATCCTATCCACTATCCTATCCTATCCTCTATCCTATCCTATCCTCTATCCTATCCTATCCTCTATCCTATCCTATCCTCTATTCTATCCTATCGTCTATCCCATCCTATCCTCTATCCTATCCTATCCTCTATCCTAACCTATCCTCTATCCTATCGTATCCTGTATCGTATCCTATCCTCTATCCTATCCTATCCTCTATCCTATCCTATCCTATCCTCTATCCGATCCTCTATCCTATCCTATCCTGTATCCTGTCCTATCCTCTATCCCATCCTCTATAATATCGTTTACTCTATCATATCCTATCCTCTATCCTATAATATCATCTATCCTATTCTATCCTCTATCCTATCCTCTATCATATCCAATCCTCTATCGTATCCTCTATCCTACCCTATCCTCTATCCTATCCTATCCTCTATCCTATCCTATCCTCTATCCTATCCTACCCTCTATTCTATCCTATCCTCTATCCTATCCTATCCTCTATCGTATCCTATCCTTTATCCTATCCTATCCTCTATCCTATCCGATCCTCTATCCTATCCTATCCTGTATCCTGTCCTATCCTCTATCCTATCCTATCCTCTATCCTATCCTTTCCCCTATCCTATCCAATCCTCTAGCCTATCCTATCCTCTATCCTATCGTATCATCTATCGTATCCTATCCTCTATCCTATCCTATCCTCTATCCTATCCTATCCTCTATCCTATCCTATCCTCTATCATATCCTATCCTCTATCCTATCCTATCCTCTATCCTCTCCTATCCTCTATCCTATCCTATCCTCTATCCTAACCTATCCTCTATCCTATCCTATCCTCTATCCTATCCTCTATCCTATCCTCTATCCTATCCTCTATCCTATCCTCTATCCTATCCTCTAACCTATCCTCTATCCAATCCTCTATCCTATCCTATCCTCTATCCTATCCTCTATAATATCGTTTACTCTATCATATCCTATCCTCTATCCTATAATATCATCTATCCTATTCTATCATCTATCCTCTCCTCTATCCTATCCTATCCTCTATCCTATCCTCTCCTCAATCCTATTATATGCTCTATCCTATCCTATCCTCTATCCTATCCTATCCTCTATCCTATCCTTTCCTCAATCCTATTATATGCCCTATCCTATCCTATCCTCTATCCTATCCTATCCTCTATCGTATCCTATCCTTTATCCTATCCTATCCTCTATCCTATCCGATCCTCTATCCTATCCTATCCTGTATCCTGTCCTATCCTCTATCCTATCCTATCCTCTATCCTATCCTTTCCTCTATCCTATCCAATCCTTTATCCTATCCTATCCTCTATCCTATCCGATCCTCTATCCTATCCTATCCTGTATCATGTCCTATCCTCTATCCTATCCTATCCACTATCCTATCCTTTCCTCTATCCTATCCAATCCTCTATCCTATCCTATCCTCTATCCTATCGTATCATCTATCGTATCCTATCCTCTATCCTATCCTATCCTCTATCCTATCCTATCCTCTATCCTATCCTATCCTCTATCCTATCCTATCCTCTATCAGATCCTCAATCCTATCCTATCCTCTATCCTATCCTATCCTCTATCCTATCCTTTCCTCTATCCTATCCAATCCTCTATCCTATCCTATCCTCTAACCTATCGTATCCTCTATCGTATCCTATCCACTATCCTATCCTATCCTCTATCCTATCCTATCCTCTATCCTATCCTATCCTCTATCCTATCCTATCCTCTATTCTATCCTATCGTCTATCCCATCCTATCCTCTATCCTATCCTATCCTCTATCCTAACCTATCCTCTATCCTATCGTATCCTGTATCGTATCCTATCCTCTATCCTATCCTATCCTCTATCCTATCCTATCCTATCCTCTATCCGATCCTCTATCCTATCCTATCCTGTATCCTGTCCTATCCTCTATCCCATCCTCTATAATATCGTTTACTCTATCATATCCTATCCTCTATCCTATAATATCATCTATCCTATTCTATCCTCTATCCTATCCTCTATCATATCCAATCCTCTATCGTATCCTCTATCCTACCCTATCCTCTATCCTATCCTATCCTCTATCCTATCCTATCCTCTATCCTATCCTACCCTCTATTCTATCCTATCCTCTATCCTATCCTATCCTCTATCGTATCCTATCCTTTATCCTATCCTATCCTCTATCCTATCCGATCCTCTATCCTATCCTATCCTGTATCCTGTCCTATCCTCTATCCTATCCTATCCTCTATCCTATCCTTTCCCCTATCCTATCCAATCCTCTAGCCTATCCTATCCTCTATCCTATCGTATCATCTATCGTATCCTATCCTCTATCCTATCCTATCCTCTATCCTATCCTATCCTCTATCCTATCCTATCCTCTATCATATCCTATCCTCTATCCTATCCTATCCTCTATCCTCTCCTATCCTCTATCCTATCCTATCCTCTATCCTAACCTATCCTCTATCCTATCCTATCCTCTATCGTATCCTATCCTCTATCCTATCCTATCCTCTATCCTACCCTATCCTCTATCCTATCCTATCCTCTATCCTATCCTATCCTCTATCCTATCCTATCCTCTATGCTATCCTACCCTCTTTCCTATGCTATCCTCTATCCTATCCTATCCTCTATCCTATCCTATCCTCTATCCTATCCTATCCTCTATCCCATCCTATCCTCTATCCCATCCTATCCTCTATCCCATCCTATCCTCTATCCTATCCTATCCTCTATCCTATCCTATCCTCTATCCTATCCTATCCTCTATCCTATCCTCTATCCTATCCTCTATCCTATCCTCTATCCTATCCTCTATCCTATCCTATCCTCTATCCTATCCGCTATAATATCGTTTACTCTATCATATCCTATCCTCTATCCTATAATATCATCTATCCTATTCTATCCTCTATCCTATCCTCTATCATATCCAATCCTCTATCGTATCCTCTATGCTATCCTACCCTCTTTCCTATGCTATCCTCTATCCTATCCTATCCTCTATCCTATCCTATCCTCTATCCTATCCTATCCTCTATCCTATCCTATCCTCTATCCTATCCTATCCTCTATCAGATCCTCAATCCTATCCTATCCTCTATCCTATCCTATCCTCTATCCTATCCTTTCCTCTATCCTATCCAATCCTCTATCCTATCCTATCCTCTAACCTATCGTATCCTCTATCGTATCCTATCCACTATCCTATCCTATCCTCTATCCTATCCTATCCTCTATCCTATCCTATCCTCTATCCTATCCTATCCTCTATCCTATCCTATCCTCTATCCTATCCTATCCTATCCTCTATCCGATCCTCTATCCTATCCTATCCTGTATCCTGTCCTATCCTCTATCCCATCCTCTATAATATCGTTTACTCTATCATATCCTATCCTCTATCCTATAATATCATCTATCCTATTCTATCCTCTATCCTATCCTCTATCATATCCAATCCTCTATCGTATCCTCTATCCTACCCTATCCTCTATCCTATCCTATCCTCTATCCTATCCTATCCTCTATCCTATCCTACCCTCTATTCTATCCTATCCTCTATCCTATCCTATCCTCTATCGTATCCTATCCTTTATCCTATCCTATCCTCTATCCTATCCGATCCTCTATCCTATCCTATCCTGTATCCTGTCCTATCCTCTATCCTATCCTATCCTCTATCCTATCCTTTCCCCTATCCTATCCAATCCTCTAGCCTATCCTATCCCCTATCCTATCGTATCATCTATCGTATCCTATCCTCTATCCTATCCTATCCTCTATCCTATCCTATCCTCTATCCTATCCTATCCTCTATCATATCCTATCCTCTATCCTATCCTATCCTCTATCCTCTCCTATCCTCTATCCTATCCTATCCTCTATCCTAACCTATCCTCTATCCTATTCTATCCTCTATCGTATCCTATCCTCTATCCTATCCTATCCTCTATCCTACCCTATCCTCTATCCTATCCTATCCTCTATCCTATCATATCCTCTATCCTATCCTACCCTCTATCCTATCCTATCCTCTATCCTATCCTATCCTCTATCGTATCCTATCCTTTATCCTATCCTATCCTCTATCCTATCCGATCCTCTATCCTATCCTATCCTGTATCCTGTCCTATCCTCTATCCTATCCTTTCCTCTATCCTATCCAATCCTCTATCCTATCCTATCCTCTATCCTATCGTATCATCTATCGTATCCTATCCTCTATCCTATCCTATCCTCTATCCTATCCTATCCTATCCTCTATCCTATCCTATCCTCTATCCTATCCTATCCTCTATCATATGCTATAGTCTATCCTATCCTATGCTCTATCCTATCCTATCCTCTATCCTATCCTATCCTCTATCCTATCGTATCCTCTATCGTATCCTATCCTCTATCCTATCCTATCCTCTATCCTATCCTATCCTCTATCCTATCCTATCCTCTATCCTATCCTAACCTCTATCCTATCCTCTATCCTATCCTCTATCCTAGCCTCTATCCTATCCTCTATCCTATCCTCTCCTCTATCCTATCCTATCCTCTATCCTATCCTATCCTCTATGCTATCCTACCCTCTTTCCTATGCTATCCTCTATCCTATCCTATCCTCTATCCTATCCTATCCTCTATCCTATCCTATCCTCTATCCCATCCTATCCTCTATCCCATCCTATCCTCTATCCCATCCTATCCTCTATCCTATCCTATCCTCTATCCTATCCTATCCTCTATCCTATCCTATCCTCTATCCTATCCTCTATCCTATCCTCTATCCTATCCTCTATCCTATCCTATCCTCTATCCTATCCGCTATAATATCGTTTACTCTATCATATCCTATCCTCTATCCTATAATATCATCTATCCTATTCTATCCTCTATCCTATCCTCTATCATATCCAATCCTCTATCGTATCCTCTATGCTATCCTACCCTCTTTCCTATGCTATCCTCTATCCTATCCTATCCTCTATCCTATCCTATCCTCTATCCTATCCTATCCTCTATCCTATCCTATCCTCTATCCTAACCTATCCTCTATCCTATCGTATCCTGTATCGTATCCTATCCTCTATCCTATCCTCTCCTCTATCCTATCCTATCCTATCCTCTATCCGATCCTCTATCCTATCCTATCCTGTATCCTGTCCTATCCTCTATCCCATCCTCTATAATATCGTTTACTCTATCATATCCTATCCTCTATCCTATAATATCATCTATCCTATTCTATCCTCTATCCTATCCTCTATCATATCCAATCCTCTATCGTATCCTCTATCCTACCCTATCCTCTATCCTATCCTATCCTCTATCCTATCCTATCCTCTATCCTATCCTACCCTCTATTCTATCCTATCCTCTATCCTATCCTATCCTCTATCGTATCCTATCCTTTATCCTATCCTATCCTCTATCCTAACCGATCCTCTATCCTATCCTATCCTGTATCCTGTCCTATCCTCTATCCTATCCTATCCTCTATCCTATCCTTTCCTCTATCCTATCCAATCCTCTATCCTATCCTATCCTCTATCCTATCGTATCATCTATCGTATCCTATCCTCTATCCTATCCTATCCTCTATCCTATCCTATCCTCTATCCTATCCTATCCTCTATCATATCCTATCCTCTATCCTATCCTATCCTCTATCCTCTCCTATCCTCTATCCTATCCTATCCTCTATCCTAACCTATCCTCTATCCTATCCTATCCTCTATCGTATCCTATCCTCTATCCTATCCTATCCTCTATCCTACCCTATCCTCTATCCTATCCTATCCTCTATCCTATCATATCCTCTATCCTATCCTACCCTCTATCCTATCCTATCCTCTATCCTATCCTATCCTCTATCGTATCCTATCCTTTATCCTATCCTATCCTCTATCCTATCCGATCCTCTATCCTATCCTATCCTGTATCCTGTCCTATCCTCTATCCTATCCTTTCCTCTATCCTATCCAATCCTCTATCCTATCCTATCCTCTATCCTATCGTATCATCTATCGTATCCTATCCTCTATCCTATCCTATCCTCTATCCTATCCTATCCTATCCTATCCTCTATCCTATCCTATCCTCTATCCTATCCTATCCTCTATCATATGCTATAGTCTATCCTATCCTATGCTCTATCCTATCCTATCCTCTATCCTATCCTATCCTCTATCCTATCGTATCCTCTATCGTATCCTATCCTCTACCCTATCCTATCCTCTATCCTATCCTATCCTCTATCCTATCCTATCCTCTATCCTATCCTATCCTCTATCCTATCCTATTCTCTATCCTATCCTATCCTCTATCCTATCCGCTATAATATCGTTTACTCTATCATATCCTATAATCTATCCTATAATATCATCTATCCTATTCTATCCTCTATCCTATCCTCTATCATATCCAATCCTCTATCGTATCCTCTATGCTATCCTACCCTCTTTCCTATGCTATCCTCTATCCTATCCTATCCTCTATCCTATCCTATCCTCTATCCTATCCTATCCTCTATCCTATCCTATCCTCTATCCTATCCTATCCTCTATCCTATCCTATCCTCTATCCTATCCTATCCTCTATCCTATCCTATCCTCTATCCCATCCTATCCTCTATCCCATCCTATCCTCTATCCCATCCTATCCTCTATCCTATCCTATCCTCTATCCTATCCTATCCTCTATCCTATCCTATCCTCTATCCTATCCTCTATCCTATCCTCTATCCTATCCTCTATCCTATCCTCTATCCTATCCTATCCTCTATCCTATCCGCTATAATATCGTTTACTCTATCATATCCTATCCTCTATCCTATAATATCATCTATCCTATTCTATCCTCTATCTTATCCTCTATCATATCCAATCCTCTATCGTATCCTCTATCCTATCCTATCCTCTATCCTATCCTATCCTCTATCCTATCCTATCCTCTATCCTATCCTATCCTCTATCCTATCGTATCCTCTATCGTATCCTATCCTCTATCCTATCCTATCCTCTATCCTATCCTATCCTCTATCCTATCCTAACCTCTATCCTATCCTCTATCCTATCCTCTATCCTAGCCTCTATCCTATCCTCTATCCTATCCTCTCCTCTATCCTATCCTAACCTCTATCCTATCCTATCCTCTATGCTATCCTACCCTCTTTCCTATGCTATCCTCTATCCTATCCTATCCTCTATCCTATCCTATCCTCTATCCTATCCGATCCTCTATCCTATCCTATCCTGTATCCTGTCCTATCCTCTATCCTATCCTATCCTCTATCCTATCCTTTCCTCTATCCTATCCAATCCTCTATCCTATCCTATCATCTATCGTATCCTATCCTCTATCCTATCCTATCCTCTATCCTATCCTATCCTCTATCCTATCCTATCCTCTATCCTATCCTATCCTCTATCATATCCTATCCTCTGTCCTATCCTATCCTCTATCCTCTCCTATCCTCTATCCTATCCTATCCTCTATCCTAACCTATCCTCTATCCTATCCTATCCTCTATCGTATCCTATCCTCTATCCTATCCTATCCTCTATCCTACCCTATCCTCTATCCTATCCTATCCTCTATCCTATCCTATCCTCTATCCTATCCTACCCTCTATCCTATCCTATCCTCTATCCTATCCTATCCTCTATCGTATCCTATCCTTTATCCTATCCTATCCTCTAACCTATCCGATCCTCTATCCTATCCTATCCTGTATCCTGTCCTATCCTCTATCCTATCCTTTCCTCTATCCTATCCAATCCTCTATCCTATCCTATCCTCTATCCTATCGTATCATCTATCGTATCCTATCCTCTATCCTATCCTATCCTCTATCCTATCCTATCCTATCCTCTATCCTATCCTATCCTCTATCCTATCCTATCCTCTATCCTATCCTATCCTCTATCATATGCTATAGTCTATCCTATCCTATCCTCTATCCTATCCTATCCTCTATCCTATCCTATCCTCTATCCTATCGTATCCTCTATCGTATCCTATCCTCTATCCTATCCTATCCTCTATCCTATCCTATCCTCTATCCTATCCTATCCTCTATCCTATCCTAACCTCTATCCTATCCTCTATCCTATCCTCTATCCTAGCCTCTATCCTATCCTCTATCCTATCCTCTCCTCTATCCTATCCTATCCTCTATCCTATCCTATCCTCTATGCTATCCTACCCTCTTTCCTATGCTATCCTCTATCCTATCCTATCCTCTATCCTATCCTATCCTCTATCCTATCCTATCCTATCCTCTATCCTATCCTATCCTCTATCCTATCCTATCCTCTATCCTATCCTATCCTCTATCCTATCCTATCCTCTATCCTATCCTATCCTCTATCCTATCCTCTATCCTATCCTCTATCCTATCCTCTATCCTATCCTCTATCCTATCCTACCCTCTATCCTATCCGCTATAATATCGTTTACTCTATCATATCCTATCCTCTATCCTATAATATCGTCTATCCTATTCTATCCTCTATCCTATCCTCTATCATATCCAATCCTCTATCGTATCCTCTATCCTATCCTATCCTCTATCCTATCCTATCCTCTATCCTATCCTATCCTCTATCCTATCCTATCCTCTATCCTATCGTATCCTCTATCGTATCCTATCCTCTATCCTATCCTTTCCTCTATCCTATCCTATCCTCTATCCTATCCTCTCCTCTATCCTATCCTAGCCTCTATCCTATCCTCTATCCTATCCTCTATCCTAGCCTCTATCCTATCCTCTATCCTATCCTCTCCTCTATCCTATCCTATCCTCTATCCTATCCTATCCTCTATCCTATCCTCTATCATATCCAATCCTCTATCGTATCCTCTATCCTATCGTATCCTCTATCCTATCCTATCCTCTATCCTATCCTCTCCTCTATCCTATCCTATCCTCCATCTTATCCTATCCTCTATCCTATCCTCTCCTCTATCCTATCCTATCCTCTATCCTATCCTATCCTCTATCCTATCCTACCCTCTTTCCTATCCTATCCTCTATCCTATCCTATTCTCTATCCTATACTATCCTCTATCCTATCCTATCCCCTATCCTATCCTATCCTCTATCCTTTCCTCTATCCTATCCTATCCTCTATCCCATCCTATCCTCTATCCCATCCTATCCTCTATCCTATCCTATCCTCTATCCTATCCTATCCTCTATCCTATCCTATCCTCTATCCTATCCTATCCTCTATCCTATCCGCTATAATATCGTTTACTCTATCATATCCTATCCTCTATCCTATCCTATCCTCTTTCCTATCCTATCCTCTATCCTATCCTATTCTCTATCCTATACTATCCTCTATCCTATCCTATCCCCTATCCTATCCTATCCTCTATCCTTTCCTCTATCCTATCCTATCCTCTATCCTATCCTATCCTCTATCCTATCCTCTCCTCTATCCTATCCTATCCTCTATACTATCCTATCCTCTATCCTATCCTACCCTCTTTCCTATCCTATCCTCTATCCTATCCTATCCTCTGTCCTATACTATCCTCTATCCTATCCTATCCCCTATCCTATCCTATCCTCTATCCGATCCTCTATCCTATCCTATCCTGTATCGAGCCCTATCCTCTATCCAATCCTATCCTATATCCTATCCTTTCCTCTATCCTATCCAATCCTCTATCCTATCCTATCCTCTATCCTATCCTATCCTCTATCGTATCCTAACCTCTATCCTATCCTATCCTCTATCCTATCGTATCCTCTATCGTATCCTATCCTCTATCCTATCCTATCCTCTATCCTATCCTATCCTCTATCCTATAATATCATCTATCCTATTCTATCCTCTATCCTATCCTCTATCATATCCAATCCTCTATCGTATCCTCTATCCTATCGTATCCTCTATCCTATCCTCTCCTCTATCCTATCCTCTCCTCTATCCTATCCTATCCTCTATCCTATCCTATCCTCTATCCTATCCTACACTCTTTCCTATCCTATCCTCTATCCTATCCTATCCTCTATCCTAACCTATCCTCTATCCTATCGTATCCTCTATCGTATCCTATCCTCTATCCTATCCTATCCTCTATCCTATCCTATCCTCTATCCGATCCTCTATCCTATCCTATCCTGTATCCTGTCCTATCCTCTATCCTATCCTCTATAATATCGTTTACTCTATCATATCCTATCCTCTATCCTATAATATCATCTATCCTATTCTATCCTCTATCCTATCCTCTATCCTATCCTCTCCTCTATCCTATCCTATCCTCTATCCTATCCTATCCTCTATCCTATCCTCTCCTCTATCCTATCCTATCCTCTATACTATCCTATCCTCTATCCTATCCTACCCTCTTTCCTATCCTATCCTCTATCCTATCCTATCCTCTATCCTATACTATCCTCTATCCTATCCTATCCCCTATCCTATCCTATCCTCTATCCGATCCTCTATCCTATCCTATCCTGTATCGAGCCCTATCCTCTATCCAATCCTATCCTATATCCTATCCTATCCTCTATCCTATCCAATCCTCTATCCTATCCTATCCTCTATCCTATCCTATCCTCTATCGTATCCTATCCTCTATCCTAACCTATCCTCTATCCTATCGTATCCTCTATCGTATCCTATCCTCTATCCTATCCTATCCTCTATCCTACCCTATCCTCTATCCTATCCTATCCTCTATCCTATCCTATCCTCTATCCTATCCTACCCTCTATCCTATCCTATCCTCTATCCTATCCTATCCTCTATCCTATCCTATCCTCTATCCTATCCTACACTCTTTCCTATCCTATCCTCTATCCTATCCTATCCTCTATCCTAACCTATCCTCTATCCTATCGTATCCTCTATCGTATCCTATCCTCTATCCTATCCTATCCTCTATCCTATCCTATCCTCTATCCGATCCTCTATCCTATCCTATCCTGTATCCTGTCCTATCCTCTATCCTATCCTCTATAATATCGTTTACTCTATCATATCCTATCCTCTATCCTATAATATCATCTATCCTATTCTATCCTCTATCCTATCCTCTATCCTATCCTCTCCTCTATCCTATCCTATCCTCTATCCTATCCTATCCTCTATCCTATCCTCTCCTCTATCCTATCCTATCCTCTATACTATCCTATCCTCTATCCTATCCTACCCTCTTTCCTATCCTATCCTCTATCCTATCCTATCCTCTATCCTATACTATCCTCTATCCTATCCTATCCCCTATCCTATCCTATCCTCTATCCGATCCTCTATCCTATCCTATCCTGTATCGAGCCCTATCCTCTATCCAATCCTATCCTATATCCTATCCTATCCTCTATCCTATCCAATCCTCTATCCTATCCTATCCTCTATCCTATCCTATCCTCTATCGTATCCTATCCTCTATCCTAACCTATCCTCTATCCTATCGTATCCTCTATCGTATCCTATCCTCTATCCTATCCTATCCTCTATCCTACCCTATCCTCTATCCTATCCTATCCTCTATCCTATCCTATCCTCTATCCTATCCTACCCTCTATCCTATCCTATCCTCTATCCTATCCTATCCTCTATCGTATCCTATCCTTTATCCTATCCTATCCTCTATCCTATCCGATCCTCTATCCTATCCTATCCTGTATCCTGTCCTATCCTCTATCCTATCCTTTCCTCTATCCTCTCCAATCCTCTATCCTATCCTATCCTTTATCCTATAATATCATCTATCCTATTCTATCCTCTATCCTATCCACTATCATATCCAATCCTCTATCGTATCCTCTATCCTATCGTATCCTCTATCCCATCCTATCCTCTATCCTAGCCTATCCTCTATCCTATCCTATCGTCTATCCTATCCTATCCTCTATCCTATCCTATCCCCTATCCTATCCTATCTTCTATCCGATCCTCTATCCTATCCTATCCTGTATCCTGCCCTATCCTCTATCCAATCCTATCCTATATCCTATCCTTTCCTCTATCCTATCCAATCCTCTATCCTATCCTATCCTCTATCCTATCCTATCCTCTATCCTATCCTATCCTCTATCCTAACATATCCTCTATCCTATCCTATCCTCTATCAGATCCTCAATCCTATCCTATCCTCTATCCTATCCTATCCTCTATCCTATCCTTTCTTCTATCCTATCCAATCCTCTATCCTATCCTATCCTTTTTTTTTTTTTGTATTAAAATTTCCTCTTTATTTATCAATTTCTTGTACAATCATTACAATTACCATTACAATTACATATCCTTTCGCAATACACTTCTTACATTGACATATTGTTTGTTTCTCCGCTCTTAACACATGCATCTCTTTCTCTCTTACACTCTTCTCTCTTGCCGCTCTCTTAGTAGGTTATTCTTCGTTTTTATTATCTTTACCGTTACATTCTTACTTTTATTCCATTCATTCCACTGCGCTCCTCACTCACTCAAACTCTCACAAATTGTTCGCACGCATCTACCATTTTAATTTCGTTCCTTCATTCATTCATCTGCCTTCCACCCTCATACATCACTCTTACTAATTTTTCACACTCATCCAACACTTTAATTTCATTCCTTTCTCTGCATCGCACCCTCATACAGAACGCTTACAGATTGTTTGCACTCATCCAACATTGTACTTTCATTGATTCGTCTACCTTCCACGCTCATACAACACGCTTACCTATTGTTTCGCTCATCCAGCACTTTAATTTCATTCATTCCTTTCTCTGCATCACACTCCCATACAGATCGCTTACAAATTGTTTGCACTCATCCAGCATTGTAATTTCATTCCTTAATCTACCTTCCACACTCATACAACACGCTTACATATTGTTTCGCTCATCCAGCACTTTAATTTCATTCATTCCTTTCTCTGCATCACACTCTCATACAGATCGCTTACAACTTGTTTGCACTCATCCTACCTTGTAATTTCATTCATTCATCTACCTTCCACACTCATACAACACGCTTCCCTATATTTTTTTTTTTTTTGCGCTCATCCGCCGCTTTAGTTTCATTCCTTCCTCTGAATCACCCGCTCATACAAGTCTCATACAGATTGTTTGCACACTATTGACCCTTTATTTGTTTTCATTCTTCTGGTTGCCGCCTTCATAAACGGCGTTATCCTATCCTATCCTCTATCCTATCGTATCCTCTATCGTATCCTATCCACTATCCTATCCTATCCTCTATCCTATCCTATCCTCTATCCTATCCTATCCTCTATCCTATCCTATCCTCTATCCTATCCTATCGTCTATCCCATCCTATCCTCTATCCTATCCTATCCTCTATCCTAACCTATCCTCTATCCTATCGTATCCTCTATCGTATCCTATCCTCTATCCTATCCTATCCTCTATCCAATCCAATCCTCTATCCTATCCTATCCTCTATCCTATCGTATCATATATCGTATCCTATCCTCTATCCTATCCTATCCTCTATCCTATCCTATCCTCTATCCTATCCTATCCTCTATCCTATCCTTTATCCTATCCTATCCTCTATCCTATCCGATCCTCTATCCTATCCTATCCTGTATCCTGTCCTATCCTCTATCCTATCATATCCACTATCCTATCCTTTCCTCTATCCTATCCAATCCTCTATCCTATCCTATCCTCTATCCTATCGTATCATCTATCGTATCCTATCCTCTATCCTATCCTATCCTCTATCCTAACCTATCCTCTATCCTATCCTATCCTCTATCCTATCCTCTATCCTATCCTATCCTCTATCCTATCCTATCCTCTATCCTATCCTATCCTCTATCCTATCCTATCCTCTATCCTATCCTATCCTCTATCCTATCCTATCCTCTATCCTATCCTATTCTCTATCCTATCCTATCCTCTATCCTATCCTATCCTCTATCCTATCCTATCCTATCCTCTATCCTATCCTATCCTCTATCCTATCCTATCCTCTATCCTATCCTATCCTCTATCCTATCCTATCCTCTATCCTGTCCTATCCTCTATCCTATCCTATCCACTATCCTATCCTTTCCTCTATCCTATCCAATCCTCTATCCTATCCTATCCTCTATCCTATCGTATCATCTATCGTATCCTATCCTCTATCCTATCCTATCCTCTATCCTATCCTATCCTCTATCCTATCCTATCCTCTATCCTATCCTATCCTATCCTCTATCCTATCGTATCCTCTATCCTATCCTATCCTCTATCCTATCCTATCCTCTATCCTATCCTATCCTCTATCCTACCCTATCCTCTATCCTATCCTATCCTCTATCCTATCCTATCCTCTATCCTATCCTACCCTCTATCCTATCCTATCCTCTATCCTATCCTATCCTCTATCCTATCGTATCATCTATCGTATCCTATCCTCTATCCTATCCTATCCTCTATCCTATCCTATCCTATCCTCTATCCTATCCTATCCTCTATCATATGCTATAGTCTATCCTATCCTATCCTCTATCCTATCCTATCCTCTATCCTATCCTATCCTCTATCCTATCCTATCCTCTATCCTATCGTATCCTCTATCGTATCCTATCCTCTATCCTATCCTATCCTCTATCCTATCCTATCCTCTATCCTATCCTATCCTCTATCCTATCCTAACCTCTATCCTATCCTCTATCCTATCCTCTATCCTAGCCTCTATCCTATCCTCTATCCTATCCTCTCCTCTATCCTATCCTATCCTCTATCCTATCCTATCCTCTATGCTATCCTACCCTCTTTCCTATGCTATCCTCTATCCTATCCTATCCTCTATCCTATCCTATCCTCTATCCTATCCTATCCTCTATCCTATCCTATCCTCTATCCTATCCTATCCCCTATCCTATCCTATCCTCTATCCTATCCTATCCTCTATCCTATCCTATCCTCTATCCTATCCTATCCTCTATCCTATCCTATCCTCTATCCTATCCTATCCTCTATCCTATCCTCTATCCTATCCTATCCTCTATCCTATCCTATCCTCTATCCCATCCTATCCTCTATCCCATCCTATCCTCTATCCCATCCTATCCTCTATCCTATCCTATCCTCTATCCTATCCTATCCTCTATCCTATCCTCTATCCTATCCTCTATCCTATCCTCTATCCTATCCTCTATCCTATCCTCTATCCTATCCTATCCTCTATCCTATCCGCTCTAATATCGTTTACTCTATCATATCCTATCCTCTATCCTATAATATCATCTATCCTATTCTATCCTCTATCATATCCAATCCTCTATCGTATCCTCTATCCTATCGTATCCTCTATCCTATCCTATCCTCTATCCTATCCTCTCCTCTATCCTATCCTATCCTCTATCCTATCCTATCCTCTATCCTATCCTCTCCTCTATCCTATCCTATCCTCTATCCTATCCTATCGTCTATCCTATCCTACCCTCTTTCCTATCCTATCCTCTATCCTATCCTATCCTCTATCCTATACTATCCTCTATCCTATCCTATCCCCTATCCTATCCTATCCTCTATCCTTTCCTCTATCCTATCCTATCCTCTATCCCATCCTATCCTCTATCCCATCCTATCCTCTATCCTATCCTATCCTCTATCCTATCCTATCCTCTATCCTATCCTATCCTCTATCCTATCCTATCCTCTATCCTATCCTATCCTCTATCCTATCCTCTATCCTATCCTCTATCCTATCCTATCCTCTATCCTATCCGCTATAATATCGTTTACTCTATCATATCCTATCCTCTATCCTATCCTATCCTCTATCCTATCCGCTATAATATCGTTTACTCTATCATATCCTATCCTCTATCCTATAATATCATCTATCCTATTCTATCCTCTATCCTATCCTCTATCATATCCAATCCTCTATCGTATCCTCTATCCTATCGTATCCTCTATCCTATCCTATCCTCTATCCTATCCTCTCCTCTATCCTATCCTATCCTCTATCCTATCCTATCCTCTATCCTATCCTCTCCTCTATCCTATCCTATCCTCTATGCTATCCTATCCCCTATCCTATACTATCCTCTATCCTATCCTATCCCCTATCCTATCCTATCCTCTATCCGATCCTCTATCCTATCCTATCCTGTATCCTGCCCTATCCTCTATCCAATCCTATCCTATATCCTATCCTATCCTCTATCCTATCCTATCCTCTATCCTATCCTGTCCTCTATCCTATCCTCTATCCTATCCTCTATCCTATCCTATCCTCTATCCTATCCGCTATAATATCGTTTACTCTATCATATCCTATCCTCTATCCTATCCTATCCTCTATCCTAACCGCTATAATATCGTTTAATCTATCATATCCTATCCTCTATCCTATAATATCATCTATCCTATTCTATCCTCTATCCTATCCTCTATCATATCCAATCCTCTATCGTATCCTCTATCCTATCGTATCCTCTATCCTATCCTATCCTCTATCCTATCCTCTCCTCTATCCTATCCTATCCTCTATCCTATCCTATCCTCTATCCTATCCTCTCCTCTATCCTATCCTATCCTCTATACTATCCTATCCTCTATCCTATCCTACCCTCTTTCCTATCCTATCCTCTATCCTATCCTATCCCCTATCCTATACTATCCTCTATCCTATCCTATCCCCTATCCTATCCTATCCTCTATCCGATCCTCTATCCTATCCTATCCTGTATCCTGCCCTATCCTCTATCCAATCCTATCCTATATCCTATCCTTTCCTCTATCCTATCCAATCCTCTATCCTATCCTATCCTCTATCCTATCCTATCCTCTATCGTATCCTAACCTCTATCCTATCCTATCCTCTATCCTATCGTATCCTCTATCGTATCCTATCCTCTATCCTATCCTATCCTCTATCCTATCCTATCCTCTATCCTATAATATCATCTATCCTATTCTATCCTCTATCCTATCCTCTATCATATCCAATCCTCTATCGTATCCTCTATCCTATCGTATCCTCTATCCTATCCTATCCTCTATCCTATCCTCTCCTCTATCCTATCCTATCCTCTATCCTATCCTCTCCTCTATCCTATCCTCTCCTCTATCCTATCCTATCCTCTATCCTATCCTATCCTCTATCCTATCCTACCGTCTTTCCTATCCAATTTTTTTTTTTTTTTTTTTTTTTTTCGAGGAGGTAATCTCGTTACGGATACCCCCCCCCCCCCCGGGGTGGGGTGGTCCGGGTTATGTGGGACTCCTCGGCTGGTTGGTGCAACGCCGAGTATACCCACTAACTCCTCCCCGTCCGTCCCTAGACTCCTGGGGGCACCCGTGCTCTGCGCGCGCATGTCAATCCGGTGTGCCCCCGCCTTAGCATACCACCCAGGGGGGGACGCGGCCCCCTCCCGTACCTACTCTATCCGAAGGCACCACGCAACGGACGACGTGGCGCCTTCCCCCCTGTTAGGCCGCCCGATGAGCATCCGAGCCCCCGCTCGAGATGCCCGGCGGCCTCCGGGGACGCCGTTGGTGACCGAGTGTAAGGGGATATCCGATCCCCCGCCTCGAGATCATCAAGGGCGTCCCCGCTCGCGTCAGAGGCGTCGCAACGGGGGTACGCCCCCGGGGCGTACCCTGCGCCGCCTCCCCCCCCCCCCCTTCGGCCGGGATCGTGATTACGCTCCCGATCCCGTTCCGCAGCCTCCTTCCGCAGCATAACCCGCTCGCAGAAGGAAGCGAACCCCCTCCACGCCTCCTCGCCACCGGCTGCCGCAGCGACGACAGCCGGGAGCGAGAGGTCGTGGCCCACCGCGCGCCGCAGGGCACGGCGCTCTCCCCCCCCCATGCCGGACACTCCTCCAGAGTGTGTTGCGCCGTGTCCCGCGGCTACCGTCTTTCCTATCCTATCCTCTATCCTATCCTATCCTCTATCCTAACCTATCCTCTATCCTATCGTATCCTCTATCGTATCCTATCCTCTATCCTATCCTATCCTCTATCCTATCCTATCCTCTATCCTATCCTATCCTCTATCCGATCCTCTATCCTATCCTATCCTGTATCCTGTCCTATCCTCTATCCTATCCTCTATAATATCGTTTACTCTATCATATCCTATCCTCTATCCTATAATATCATCTATCCTATTCTATCCTCTATCCTATCCTCTATCATATCCAATCCTCTATCGTATCCTCTATCCTACCCTATCCTCTATCCTGTCCTATCCTCTATCCTATCCTATCCTCTATCCTATCCTATCCTCTATCGTATCCTAACCTCTATCCTATCCTATCCTCTATCCTATCGTATCCTCTATCGTATCCTATCCTCTATCCTATCCTATCCTCTATCCTATCCTATCCTCTATCCTATAATATCATCTATCCTATTCTATCCTCTATCCTATCCTCTATCATATCCAATCCTCTATCGTATCCTCTATCCTATCGTATCCTCTATCCTACCCTATCCTCTATCCTATCCTCTCCTCTATCCTATCCTATCCTCTATCCTATCCTCTCCTCTATCCTATCCTCTCCTCTATCCTATCCTATCCTCTATCCTATCCTATCCTCTATCCTATCCTACCCTCTTTCCTATCCTATCCTCTATCCTATCCTATCCTCTATCCTAACCTATCCTCTATCCTATCCTCTCCTCTATCCTATCCTATCCTCTATCCTATCCTCTCCTCTATCCTATCCTCTCCTCTATCCTATCCTATCCTCTATCCTATCCTATCCTCTATCCTATCCTATCCTCTATCCTATCCTATCCTCTATCCTATCCTATCCTCTATCCTATCCTATCCTCTATCCTATCCTATCCTCTATCCTATCCTATCCTCTATCCTATCCTATCCTCTATCAGATCCTCAATCCTATCCTATCCTCTATCCTATCCTATCCTCTATCCTATCCTATCCTCTATCCTAACCTATCCTCTATCCTATCGTATCCTCTATCGTATCCTATCCTCTATCCTATCCTATCCTCTATCCTACCCTATCCTCTATCCTATCCTATCCTCTATCCTATCCTATCCTCTATCCTATCCTACCCTCTATCCTATCCTATCCTCTATCCTATCCTATCCTCTATCGTATCCTATCCTTTATCCTATCCTATCCTCTATCCTATCCGATCCTCTATCCTATCCTATCCTGTATCCTGTCCTATCCTCTATCCTATCCTTTCCTCTATCCTCTCCAATCCTCTATCCTATCCTATCCTTTATCCTATAATATCATCTATCCTATTCTATCCTCTATCCTATCCACTATCATATCCAATCCTCTATCGTATCCTCTATCCTATCGTATCCTCTATCCTATCCTATCCTCTATCCTATCCTCTCCTCTATCCTATCCTATCCTCTATCCTATCCTATCCTCTATCCTTTCCTCTCCTCTATCCTATCCTATCCTCTATCCTATCCTATCCTCTATCCTATCCTACCCTCTTTCCTATCCTATCCTCTATCCTATCCTATCCTCTATCCTATACTATCCTCTATCCTATCCTATCCCCTATCCTATCCTATCCTCTATCCTTTCCTCTATCCTATCCTATCCTCTATCCCATCCTATCCTCTATCCCATCCTATCCTCTATCCTATCCTATCCTCTATCCTATCCTATCGTCTATCCTATCCTATCCTCTATCCTATCCTATCCCCTATCCTATCCTATCTTCTATCCGATCCTCTATCCTATCCTATCCTGTATCCTGCACTATCCTCTATCCAATCCTATCCTATATCCTATCCTTTCCTCTATCCTATCCAATCCTCTATCCTATCCTATCCTCTATCCTATCCTATCCTCTATCCTATCCTATCCTCTATCCTAACATATCCTCTATCCTATCCTATCCTCTATCAGATCCTCAATCCTATCCTATCCTCTATCCTATCCTATCCTCTATCCTATCCTTTCTTCTATCCTATCCAATCCTCTATCCTATCCTATCCTCTATCCTATCGTATCCTCTATCGTATCCTATCCACTATCCTATCCTATCCTCTATCCTATCCTATCCTCTATCCTATCCTATCCTCTATCCTATCCTATCCTCTATCCTATCCTATCGTCTATCCCATCCTATCCTCTATCCTATCCTATCCTCTATCCTAACCTATCCTCTATCCTATCGTATCCTCTATCGTATCCTATCCTCTATCCTATCCTATCCTCTATCCAATCCAATCCTCTATCCTATCCTATCCTCTATCCTATCGTATCATATATCGTATCCTATCCTCTATCCTATCCTATCCTCTATCCTATCCTATCCTCTATCCTATCCTATCCTCTATCCTATCCTTTATCCTATCCTATCCTCTATCCTATCCGATCCTCTATCCTATCCTATCCTGTATCCTGTCCTATCCTCTATCCTATCCTATCCACTATCCTATCCTTTCCTCTATCCTATCCAATCCTCTATCCTATCCTATCCTCTATCCTATCGTATCATCTATCGTATCCTATCCTCTATCCTATCCTATCCTCTATCCTAACCTATCCTCTATCCTATCCTATCCTCTATCCTATCCTATCCTCTATCCTATCCTATCCTCTATCCTATCCTATCCTCTATCCTATCCTATCCTCTATCCTATCCTATCCTCTATCCTATCCTATCCTCTATCCTATCCTATTCTCTATCCTATCCTATCCTCTATCCTATCCTATCCTCTATCCTATCCTATCCTATCCTCTATCCTATCCTATCCTCTATCCTATCCTATCCTCTATCCTATCCTATCCTCTATCCTATCCTATCCTCTATCCTGTCCTATCCTCTATCCTATCCTATCCACTATCCTATCCTTTCCTCTATCCTATCCAATCCTCTATCCTATCCTATCCTCTATCCTATCGTATCATCTATCGTATCCTATCCTCTATCCTATCCTATCCTCTATCCTATCCTATCCTCTATCCTATCCTATCCTCTATCCTATCCTATCCTATCCTCTATCCTATCGTATCCTCTATCCTATCCTATCCTCTATCCTATCCTATCCTCTATCCTATCCTATCCTCTATCCTACCCTATCCTCTATCCTATCCTATCCTCTATCCTATCCTATCCTCTATCCTATCCTACCCTCTATCCTATCCTATCCTCTATCCTATCCTATCCTCTATCCTATCGTATCATCTATCGTATCCTATCCTCTATCCTATCCTATCCTCTATCCTATCCTATCCTATCCTCTATCCTATCCTATCCTCTATCATATGCTATAGTCTATCATATGCTATAGTCTATCCTATCCTATCCTCTATCCTATCCTATCCTCTATCCTATCCTATCCTCTATCCTATCGTATCCTCTATCGTATCCTATCCTCTATCCTATCCTATCCTCTATCCTATCCTATCCTCTATCCTATCCTATCCTCTATCCTATCCTAACCTCTATCCTATCCTCTATCCTATCCTCTATCCTAGCCTCTATCCTATCCTCTATCCTATCCTCTCCTCTATCCTATCCTATCCTCTATCCTATCCTATCCTCTATGCTATCCTACCCTCGTTCCTATGCTATCCTCTATCCTATCCTATCCTCTATCCTATCCTATCCTCTATCCTATCCTATCCTCTATCCTATCCTATCCTCTATCCTATCCTATCCTCTATCCTATCCTATCCTCTATCCTATCCTATCCTCTATCCTATCCTCTATCCTATCCTATCCTCTATCCTATCCTATCCTCTATCCCATCCTATCCTCTATCCCATCCTATCCTCTATCCCATCCTATCCTCTATCCTATCCTATCCTCTATCCTATCCTATCCTCTATCCTATCCTATCCTCTATCCTATCCTATCCTCTATCCTATCCTCTATCCTATCCTCTATCCTATCCTATCCTCTATCCTATCCGCTCTAATATCGTTTACTCTATCATATCCTATCCTCTATCCTATAATATCATCTATCCTATTCTATCCTCTATCATATCCAATCCTCTATCGTATCCTCTATCCTATCGTATCCTCTATCCTATCCTATCCTCTATCCTATCCTCTCCTCTATCCTATCCTATCCTCTATCCTATCCTATCCTCTATCCTATCCTCTCCTCTATCCTATCCTATCCTCTATCCTATCCTATCGTCTATCCTATCCTACCCTCTTTCCTATCCTATCCTCTATCCTATCCTATCCTCTATCCTATACTATCCTCTATCCTATCCTATCCCCTATCCTATCCTATCCTCTATCCTTTCCTCTATCCTATCCTATCCTCTATCCCATCCTATCCTCTATCCCATCCTATCCTCTATCCTATCCTATCCTCTATCCTATCCTATCCTCTATCCTATCCTATCCTCTATCCTATCCTATCCTCTATCCTATCCTCTATCCTATCCTCTATCCTATCCTATCCTCTATCCTATCCGCTATAATATCGTTTACTCTATCATATCCTATCCTCTATCCTATCCTATCCTCTATCCTATCCGCTATAATATCGTTTACTCTATCATATCCTATCCTCTATCCTATAATATCATCTATCCTATTCTATCCTCTATCCTATCCTCTATCATATCCAATCCTCTATCGTATCCTCTATCCTATCGTATCCTCTATCCTATCCTATCCTCTATCCTATCCTCTCCTCTATCCTATCCTATCCTCTATCCTATCCTATCCTCTATCCTATCCTCTCCTCTATCCTATCCTATCCTCTATCCTATCCTATCCCCTATCCTATACTATCCTCTATCCTATCCTATCCCCTATCCTATCCTATCCTCTATCCGATCCTCTATCCTATCCTATCCTGTATCCTGTCCTATCCTCTATCCAATCCTATCCTATATCCTATCCTATCCTCTATCCTATCCAATCCTCTATCGTATCCTCTATCCTATCGTATCCTCTATCCTACCCTATCCTCTATCCTATCCTCTCCTCTATCCTATCCTATCCTCTATCCTATCCTCTCCTCTATCCTATCCTCTCCTCTATCCTATCCTATCCTCTATCCTATCCTATCCTCTATCCTATCCTACCCTCTTTCCTATCCTATCCTCTATCCTATCCTATCCTCTATCCTAACCTATCCTCTATCCTATCCTCTCCTCTATCCTATCCTATCCTCTATCCTATCCTCTCCTCTATCCTATCCTCTCCTCTATCCTATCCTATCCTCTATCCTATCCTATCCTCTATCCTATCCTATCCTCTATCCTATCCTATCCTCTATCCTATCCTATCCTCTATCCTATCCTATCCTCTATCCTATCCTATCCTCTATCCTATCCTATCCTCTATCCTATCCTATCCTCTATCAGATCCTCAATCCTATCCTATCCTCTATCCTATCCTATCCTCTATCCTATCCTATCCTCTATCCTAACCTATCCTCTATCCTATCGTATCCTCTATCGTATCCTATCCTCTATCCTATCCTATCCTCTATCCTACCCTATCCTCTATCCTATCCTATCCTCTATCCTATCCTATCCTCTATCCTATCCTACCCTCTATCCTATCCTATCCTCTATCCTATCCTATCCTCTATCGTATCCTATCCTTTATCCTATCCTATCCTCTATCCTATCCGATCCTCTATCCTATCCTATCCTGTATCCTGTCCTATCCTCTATCCTATCCTTTCCTCTATCCTCTCCAATCCTCTATCCTATCCTATCCTTTATCCTATAATATCATCTATCCTATTCTATCCTCTATCCTATCCACTATCATATCCAATCCTCTATCGTATCCTCTATCCTATCGTATCCTCTATCCTATCCTATCCTCTATCCTATCCTCTCCTCTATCCTATCCTATCCTCTATCCTATCCTATCCTCTATCCTTTCCTCTCCTCTATCCTATCCTATCCTCTATCCTATCCTATCCTCTATCCTATCCTACCCTCTTTCCTATCCTATCCTCTATCCTATCCTATCCTCTATCCTATACTATCCTCTATCCTATCCTATCCCCTATCCTATCCTATCCTCTATCCTTTCCTCTATCCTATCCTATCCTCTATCCCATCCTATCCTCTATCCCATCCTATCCTCTATCCTATCCTATCCTCTATCCTATCCTATCGTCTATCCTATCCTATCCTCTATCCTATCCTATCCCCTATCCTATCCTATCTTCTATCCGATCCTCTATCCTATCCTATCCTGTATCCTGCACTATCCTCTATCCAATCCTATCCTATATCCTATCCTTTCCTCTATCCTATCCAATCCTCTATCCTATCCTATCCTCTATCCTATCCTATCCTCTATCCTATCCTATCCTCTATCCTAACATATCCTCTATCCTATCCTATCCTCTATCAGATCCTCAATCCTATCCTATCCTCTATCCTATCCTATCCTCTATCCTATCCTTTCTTCTATCCTATCCAATCCTCTATCCTATCCTATCCTCTATCCTATCGTATCCTCTATCGTATCCTATCCACTATCCTATCCTATCCTCTATCCTATCCTATCCTCTATCCTATCCTATCCTCTATCCTATCCTATCCTCTATCCTATCCTATCGTCTATCCCATCCTATCCTCTATCCTATCCTATCCTCTATCCTAACCTATCCTCTATCCTATCGTATCCTCTATCGTATCCTATCCTCTATCCTATCCTATCCTCTATCCAATCCAATCCTCTATCCTATCCTATCCTCTATCCTATCGTATCATATATCGTATCCTATCCTCTATCCTATCCTATCCTCTATCCTATCCTATCCTCTATCCTATCCTATCCTCTATCCTATCCTTTATCCTATCCTATCCTCTATCCTATCCGATCCTCTATCCTATCCTATCCTGTATCCTGTCCTATCCTCTATCCTATCCTATCCACTATCCTATCCTTTCCTCTATCCTATCCAATCCTCTATCCTATCCTATCCTCTATCCTATCGTATCATCTATCGTATCCTATCCTCTATCCTATCCTATCCTCTATCCTAACCTATCCTCTATCCTATCCTATCCTCTATCCTATCCTATCCTCTATCCTATCCTATCCTCTATCCTATCCTATCCTCTATCCTATCCTATCCTCTATCCTATCCTATCCTCTATCCTATCCTATCCTCTATCCTATCCTATTCTCTATCCTATCCTATCCTCTATCCTATCCTATCCTCTATCCTATCCTATCCTATCCTCTATCCTATCCTATCCTCTATCCTATCCTATCCTCTATCCTATCCTATCCTCTATCCTATCCTATCCTCTATCCTGTCCTATCCTCTATCCTATCCTATCCACTATCCTATCCTTTCCTCTATCCTATCCAATCCTCTATCCTATCCTATCCTCTATCCTATCGTATCATCTATCGTATCCTATCCTCTATCCTATCCTATCCTCTATCCTATCCTATCCTCTATCCTATCCTATCCTCTATCCTATCCTATCCTATCCTCTATCCTATCGTATCCTCTATCCTATCCTATCCTCTATCCTATCCTATCCTCTATCCTATCCTATCCTCTATCCTACCCTATCCTCTATCCTATCCTATCCTCTATCCTATCCTATCCTCTATCCTATCCTACCCTCTATCCTATCCTATCCTCTATCCTATCCTATCCTCTATCCTATCGTATCATCTATCGTATCCTATCCTCTATCCTATCCTATCCTCTATCCTATCCTATCCTATCCTCTATCCTATCCTATCCTCTATCATATGCTATAGTCTATCATATGCTATAGTCTATCCTATCCTATCCTCTATCCTATCCTATCCTCTATCCTATCCTATCCTCTATCCTATCGTATCCTCTATCGTATCCTATCCTCTATCCTATCCTATCCTCTATCCTATCCTATCCTCTATCCTATCCTATCCTCTATCCTATCCTAACCTCTATCCTATCCTCTATCCTATCCTCTATCCTAGCCTCTATCCTATCCTCTATCCTATCCTCTCCTCTATCCTATCCTATCCTCTATCCTATCCTATCCTCTATGCTATCCTACCCTCGTTCCTATGCTATCCTCTATCCTATCCTATCCTCTATCCTATCCTATCCTCTATCCTATCCTATCCTCTATCCTATCCTATCCTCTATCCTATCCTATCCTCTATCCTATCCTATCCTCTATCCTATCCTATCCTCTATCCTATCCTCTATCCTATCCTATCCTCTATCCTATCCTATCCTCTATCCCATCCTATCCTCTATCCCATCCTATCCTCTATCCCATCCTATCCTCTATCCTATCCTATCCTCTATCCTATCCTATCCTCTATCCTATCCTATCCTCTATCCTATCCTATCCTCTATCCTATCCTCTATCCTATCCTCTATCCTATCCTATCCTCTATCCTATCCGCTCTAATATCGTTTACTCTATCATATCCTATCCTCTATCCTATAATATCATCTATCCTATTCTATCCTCTATCATATCCAATCCTCTATCGTATCCTCTATCCTATCGTATCCTCTATCCTATCCTATCCTCTATCCTATCCTCTCCTCTATCCTATCCTATCCTCTATCCTATCCTATCCTCTATCCTATCCTCTCCTCTATCCTATCCTATCCTCTATCCTATCCTATCGTCTATCCTATCCTACCCTCTTTCCTATCCTATCCTCTATCCTATCCTATCCTCTATCCTATACTATCCTCTATCCTATCCTATCCCCTATCCTATCCTATCCTCTATCCTTTCCTCTATCCTATCCTATCCTCTATCCCATCCTATCCTCTATCCCATCCTATCCTCTATCCTATCCTATCCTCTATCCTATCCTATCCTCTATCCTATCCTATCCTCTATCCTATCCTATCCTCTATCCTATCCTCTATCCTATCCTCTATCCTATCCTATCCTCTATCCTATCCGCTATAATATCGTTTACTCTATCATATCCTATCCTCTATCCTATCCTATCCTCTATCCTATCCGCTATAATATCGTTTACTCTATCATATCCTATCCTCTATCCTATAATATCATCTATCCTATTCTATCCTCTATCCTATCCTCTATCATATCCAATCCTCTATCGTATCCTCTATCCTATCGTATCCTCTATCCTATCCTATCCTCTATCCTATCCTCTCCTCTATCCTATCCTATCCTCTATCCTATCCTATCCTCTATCCTATCCTCTCCTCTATCCTATCCTATCCTCTATCCTATCCTATCCCCTATCCTATACTATCCTCTATCCTATCCTATCCCCTATCCTATCCTATCCTCTATCCGATCCTCTATCCTATCCTATCCTGTATCCTGTCCTATCCTCTATCCAATCCTATCCTATATCCTATCCTATCCTCTATCCTATCCTATCCTCTATCCTATCCTGTCCTCTATCCTATCCTCTATCCTATCCTCTATCCTATCCTATCCTCTATCCTATCCGCTATAATATCGTTTACTCTATCATATCCTATCCTCTATCCTATCCTATCCTCTATCCTAACCGCTATAATATCGTTTAATCTATCATATCCTATCCTCTATCCTATAATATCATCTATCCTATTCTATCCTCTATCCTATCCTCTATCATATCCAATCCTCTATCGTATCCTCTATCCTATCGTATCCTCTATCCTATCCTATCCTCTATCCTATCCTCTCCTCTATCCTATCCTATCCTCTATCCTATCCTATCCTCTATCCTATCCTCTCCTCTATCCTATCCTATCCTCTATACTATCCTATCCTCTATCCTATCCTACCCTCTTTCCTATCCTATCCTCTATCCTATCCTATCCCCTATCCTATACTATCCTCTATCCTATCCTATCCCCTATCCTATCCTATCCTCTATCCGATCCTCTATCCTATCCTATCCTGTATCCTGCCCTATCCTCTATCCAATCCTATCCTATATCCTATCCTTTCCTCTATCCTATCCAATCCTCTATCCTATCCTATCCTCTATCCTATCCTATCCTCTATCGTATCCTAACCTCTATCCTATCCTATCCTCTATCCTATCGTATCCTCTATCGTATCCTATCCTCTATCCTATCCTATCCTCTATCCTATCCTATCCTCTATCCTATAATATCATCTATCCTATTCTATCCTCTATCCTATCCTCTATCATATCCAATCCTCTATCGTATCCTCTATCCTATCGTATCCTCTATCCTATCCTATCCTCTATCCTATCCTCTCCTCTATCCTATCCTATCCTCTATCCTATCCTCTCCTCTATCCTATCCTCTCCTCTATCCTATCCTATCCTCTATCCTATCCTATCCTCTATCCTATCCTACCGTCTTTCCTATCCTATTTTTTTTTTTTTTTTTTTTTTTCGAGGAGGTAATCTCGTTACGGATACCCCCCCCCCCCCGGGGGGGGGTGGTCCGGGTTATGTGGGACTCCTCGGCTGGTTGGTGCAACGCCGAGTATACCCACTAACTCCTCCCCGTCCGTCCCTAGACTCCTGGGGGCACCCGTGCTCTGCGCGCGCATGTCAATCCGGTGTGCCCCCGCCTTAGCATACCACCCAGGGGGGGACGCGGCCCCCTCCCGTACCTACTCTATCCGAAGGCACCACGCAACGGACGACGTGGCGCCTTCCCCCCTGTTAGGCCGCCCGATGAGCATCCGAGCCCCCGCTCGAGATGCCCGGCGGCCTCCGGGGACGCCGTTGGTGACCGAGTGTAAGGGGATATCCGATCCCCCGCCTCGAGATCATCAAGGGCGTCCCCGCTCGCGTCAGAGGCGTCGCAACGGGGGTACGCCCCCGGGGCGTACCCTGCGCCGCCTCCCCCCCCCCTTCGGCCGGGATCGTGATTACGCTCCCGATCCCGTTCCGCAGCCTCCTTCCGCAGCATAACCCGCTCGCAGAAGGAAGCGAACCCCCTCCACGCCTCCTCGCCACCGGCTGCCGCAGCGACGACAGCCGGGAGCGAGAGGTCGTGGCCCACCGCGCGCCGCAGGGCACGGCGCTCTCCCCCCCATGCCGGACACTCCTCCAGAGTGTGTTGCGCCGTGTCCCGCGGCTACCGTCTTTCCTATCCTATCCTCTATCCTATCCTATCCTCTATCCTAACCTATCCTCTATCCTATCGTATCCTCTATCGTATCCTATCCTCTATCCTATCCTATCCTCTATCCTATCCTATCCTCTATCCTATCCTATCCTCTATCCGATCCTCTATCCTATCCTATCCTGTATCCTGTCCTATCCTCTATCCTATCCTCTATAATATCGTTTACTCTATCATATCCTATCCTCTATCCTATAATATCATCTATCCTATTCTATCCTCTATCCTATCCTCTATCATATCCAATCCTCTATCGTATCCTCTATCCTACCCTATCCTCTATCCTGTCCTATCCTCTATCCTATCCTATCCTCTATCCTATCCTATCCTCTATCGTATCCTAACCTCTATCCTATCCTATCCTCTATCCTATCGTATCCTCTATCGTATCCTATCCTCTATCCTATCCTATCCTCTATCCTATCCTATCCTCTATCCTATAATATCATCTATCCTATTCTATCCTCTATCCTATCCTCTATCATATCCAATCCTCTATCGTATCCTCTATCCTATCGTATCCTCTATCCTACCCTATCCTCTATCCTATCCTCTCCTCTATCCTATCCTATCCTCTATCCTATCCTCTCCTCTATCCTATCCTCTCCTCTATCCTATCCTATCCTCTATCCTATCCTATCCTCTATCCTATCCTACCCTCTTTCCTATCCTATCCTCTATCCTATCCTATCCTCTATCCTAACCTATCCTCTATCCTATCCTCTCCTCTATCCTATCCTATCCTCTATCCTATCCTCTCCTCTATCCTATCCTCTCCTCTATCCTATCCTATCCTCTATCCTATCCTATCCTCTATCCTATCCTACCCTCTTTCCTATCCTATCCTCTATCCTATCCTATCCTCTATCCTAACCTATCCTCTATCCTATCGTATCCTCTATCGTATCCTATCCTCTATCCTATCCTATCCTCTATCCTATCCTACCCTCTATCCTATCCTATCCTCTATCCTATCCTATCCTCTATCGTATCCTATCCTTTATCCTATCCTATCCTCTATCCTATCCTTTCCTCTATCGTATTCTATCCTCTATCCTATCCTATCCTCTATCCTATACTATCCTCTATCCTATCCTATCCTCTATCCTATCCTATCCTCTATCCTATCCTATCCTCTATCCTATCCTATCCTCTATCCTATCCTATCCTCTATCCTAACCTATCCTCTATCCTATCGTATCCTCTATCGTATCCTATCCTCTATCCTATCCTATCCTCTATCCTATCCTATCCTCTATCCTATCCTATCCTGTATCCTGTCCTATCCTCTATCCTATCCTCTATAATATCGTTTACTCTATCATATCCTATCCTCTATCCTATAATATCATCTATCCTATTCTATCCTCTATCCTATCCTCTATCATATCCAATCCTCTATCGTATCCTCTATCCTATCGTATCCTCTATCCTACCCTATCCTCTATCCTATCCTCTCCTCTATCCTATCCTATCCTCTATCCTATCCTCTCCTCTATCCTATCCTCTCCTCTATCCTATCCTATCCTCTATCCTATCCTATCCTCTATCCTATCCTACCCTCTTTCCTATCCTATCCTCTACCCTATCCTATCCTCTATCCTAACCTATCCTCTATCCTATCGTATCCTCTATCGTATCCTATCCTCTATCCTATCCTATCCTCTATCCTATCCTACCCTCTATCCTATCCTATCCTCAATCCTATCCTATCCTCTATCGTATCCTATCCTTTATCCTATCCTATCCTCTATCCTATCCGATCCTCTATCCTATCCTATACTGTATCCTGTCCTATCCTCTATCCCATCCTATCCTCTATCCCATCCTATCCTCTATCCTGTCCTATCCTCTATCCTATCCTATCCTCTATCCCATCCTATCCTCTACCCTATCCTATCCTCTATCCTATCCTATCCTCTATCCTATCCTCTATCCTATCCTATCCTCTATCCTATCCGCTATAATATCGTTTACTCTATCATATCCTATCCTCTATCCTATTCTATCCTCTATCCTATCCTCTATCATATCCAATCCTCTATCGTATCCTCTATCCTACCCTATCCTCTATCCTACCCTATCCTCTATCCTATCCTATCCTCTATCCTATCCTATCCTCTATCCTATCCTACCCTCTTTCCTATCCTATCCTCTATCCTATCCTATCCTCTATCCTATACTATCCTCTATCCTATCCTATCCCCTATCCTATCCTTTCCTCTATCCTTTCCTCTATCCTATCCTATCCTCTATCCCATCCTATCCTCTATCCCATCCTATCCTCTATCCTATCCTATCCTCTATCCTATCCTATCCTCTATCCTATCCTATCCTCTATCCTATCCTATCCTCTATCCTATCCTATCCTCTATCCTATCCTCTATCCTATTCTCTATCTTATCCTATCCTCTATCCTATCCGCTATAATATCGTTTACTGTATCATATCCTATCCTCTATCCTATCCTATCCTCTATCCTATCCGCTATAATATTGTTTACTCTATCATATCCTATCCTCTATCCTATCGTATCCTCTATCGTATCCTATCCTCTATCCTATCCTATCCTCTATCCTATCCTATCCTCTATCCTATAATATCATCTATCCTATTCTATCCTCTATCCTATCCTCTATCATATCCAATCCTCTATCGTATCCTCTATCCTATCGTATCCTCTATCCTACCCTATCCTCTATCCTATCCTCTCCTCTATCCTATCCTATCCTCTATCCTATCCTCTCCTCTATCCTATCCTCTCCTCTATCCTATCCTATCCTCTATCCTATCCTATCCTCTATCCTATCCTACCCTCTTTCCTATCCTATCCTCTATCCTATCCTATCCTCTATCCTAACCTATCCTCTATCCTATCCTCTCCTCTATCCTATCCTATCCTCTATCCTATCCTCTCCTCTATCCTATCCTCTCCTCTATCCTATCCTATCCTCTATCCTATCCTATCCTCTATCCTATCCTACCCTCTTTCCTATCCTATCCTCTATCCTATCCTATCCTCTATCCTATCCTATCCTGTATCCTGTCCTATCCTCTATCCTATCCTCTATAATATCGTTTACTCTATCACATCCTATCCTCTATCCTATAATATCATCTATCCTATTCTATCCTCTATCCTATCCTCTATCATATCCAATCCTCTATCGTATCCTCTATCCTATCGTATCCTCTATCCTACCCTATCCTCTATCCTATCCTCTCCTCTATCCTATCCTATCCTCTATCCTATCCTCTCCTCTATCCTATCCTCTCCTCTATCCTATCCTATCCTCTATCCTATCCTATCCTCTATCCTATCCTACCCTCTTTCCTATCCTATCCTCTACACTATCCTATCCTCTATCCTAACCTATCCTCTATCCTATCGTATCCTCTATCGTATCCTATCCTCTATCCTATCCTATCCTCTATCCTATCCTACCCTCTATCCTATCCTATCCTCAATCCTATCCTATCCTCTATCGTATCCTATCCTTTATCCTATCCTATCCTCTATCCTATCCGATCCTCTATCCTATCCTATACTGTATCCTGTCCTATCCTCTATCCCATCCTATCCTCTATCCCATCCTATCCTCTATCCTGTCCTATCCTCTATCCTATCCTATCCTCTATCCCATCCTATCCTCTACCCTATCCTATCCTCTATCCTATCCTATCCTCTATCCTATCCTCTATCCTATCCTATCCTCTATCCTATCCGCTATAATATCGTTTACTCTATCATATCCTATCCTCTATCCTATTCTATCCTCTATCCTATCCTCTATCATATCCAATCCTCTATCGTATCCTCTATCCTACCCTATCCTCTATCCTACCCTATCCTCTATCCTATCCTATCCTCTATCCTATCCTATCCTCTATCCTATCCTACCCTCTTTCCTATCCTATCCTCTTTCCTATCCTATCCTCTATCCTATACTATCCTCTATCCTATCCTATCCCCTATCCTATCCTTTCCTCTATCCTTTCCTCTATCCTATCCTATCCTCTATCCCATCCTATCCTCTATCCCATCCTATCCTCTATCCTATCCTATCCTCTATCCTATCCTATCCTCTATCCTATCCTATCCTCTATCCTATCCTATCCTCTATCCTATCCTATCCTCTATCCTATCCTCTATCCTATTCTCTATCTTATCCTATCCTCTATCCTATCCGCTATAATATCGTTTACTGTATCATATCCTATCCTCTATCCTATCCTATCCTCTATCCTATCCGCTATAATATTGTTTACTCTATCATATCCTATCCTCTATCCTATAATATCATCTATCCTATTCTATCCTCTATCCTATCCTCTATCCTATCCTCTATCCTATCCTATCCTCTATCCTATCCGCTATAATATCGTTTACTCTATCATATCCTATCCTCTATCCTATAATATCATCTATCCTATTCTATCCTCTATCCTATCCTCTATCATATCCAATCCTCTATCGTATCCTCTATCCTATCGTATCCTCTATCCTATCCTATCCTCTATCCTATCCTCTCCTCTATCCTATCCTATCCTCTATCCTATCCTATCCTCTATCCTATCATCTCCTCTATCCTATTCTATCCTCTATACTATCCTATCCTCTATCCTATCCTACCCTCTTTCCTATCCTATCCTCTATCCTGTCCTATCCTCTATCCTATCCTATCCTCTATCCTATCCTATCCTCTATCCTATCCTATCCTATCCTCTATCCTATCCTATCCTCTATCCTATCCTATCCTCTATCCTATCCTATCCTCTATCCTATCCTATCCTGTATCCTATCCTCTATCCTATCTTATCCACTATCCTATCCTATCCTCTATTGTATCCTATCCTCTATCCTATCCTATCCTCTATCCTATCCTATCCTGTATCCTATCCTATCCTATCCTCTATCCTATCCTATCCACTATCCTATCCACTATCCTATCCTATCATCTATTGAATCCTATCCTCTATCCTATCATATCCTCTATCCTATCCTATCCTCTATCCTATCCTATCCTCTATCCTATCCTATCCTCTATCGTATCCTATCCTTTATCCTATCCTATCCTCTATCATATCCTATCCTCTATCCTATCCTATCCTGTATCCTGTCCTATCCTCTATCCTATCCTATCCTCTATCCTATCCTTTCCTCTATCCTATCCAATCCTCTATCCAATCCTATCCTATATCCTATCCTTTCCTCTATCCTATCCAATCCTCTATCCTATCCTATCCTCTATCCTATCCTATCCTCTATCGTATCCTATCCTCTATCCTATCGTATCCTCTATCGTATTCAATCCTCTATCCTATCCTATCCTCTATCCTATACTATCCTCTATCCTATCCTATCCGCTATCCTATCCTATCCTCTATCCTATCCAATCCTCTATCCTATCCTATCGTCTATCCTATCCAATCCCCTATCCTATCCTCTATCCGACTCTATCGTCTATCCTATCCTATCCTCTATCCTATCCTATCCTATCCTCTATCCTATCCTATCCTCTATGCTATCGTATCCTCTATCGTATCCTATCCTCTATCCTATCCTATCCTCTATCCTATCCTACCCTCTATCCTATCCTATCCTCAATCCTATCCTATCCTCTATCGTATCCTATCCTTTATCCTATCCTATCCTCTATCCTATCCGATCCTCTATCCTATCCTATACTGTATCCTGTCCTATCCTCTATCCCATCCTATCCTCTATCCCATCCTATCCTCTATCCTGTCCTATCCTCTATCCTATCCTATCCTCTATCCCATCCTATCCTCTACCCTATCCTATCCTCTATCCTATCCTATCCTCTATCCTATCCTCTATCCTATCCTATCCTCTATCCTATCCGCTATAATATCGTTTACTCTATCATATCCTATCCTCTATCCTATTCTATCCTCTATCCTATCCTCTATCATATCCAATCCTCTATCGTATCCTCTATCCTACCCTATCCTCTATCCTACCCTATCCTCTATCCTATCCTATCCTCTATCCTATCCTATCCTCTATCCTATCCTACCCTCTTTCCTATCCTATCCTCTATCCTATCCTATCCTCTATCCTATACTATCCTCTATCCTATCCTATCCCCTATCCTATCCTTTCCTCTATCCTTTCCTCTATCCTATCCTATCCTCTATCCCATCCTATCCTCTATCCCATCCTATCCTCTATCCTATCCTATCCTCTATCCTATCCTATCCTCTATCCTATCCTATCCTCTATCCTATCCTATCCTCTATCCTATCCCATCCTCTATCCTATCCTCTATCCTATTCTCTATCTTATCCTATCCTCTATCCTATCCGCTATAATATCGTTTACTGTATCATATCCTATCCTCTATCCTATCCTATCCTCTATCCTATCCGCTATAATATTGTTTACTCTATCATATCCTATCCTCTATCCTATAATATCATCTATCCTATTCTATCCTCTATCCTATCCTCTATCCTATCCTCTATCCTATCCTATCCTCTATCCTATCCGCTATAATATCGTTTACTCTATCATATCCTATCCTCTATCCTATAATATCATCTATCCTATTCTATCCTCTATCCTATCCTCTATCATATCCAATCCTCTATCGTATCCTCTATCCTATCGTATCCTCTATCCTATCCTATCCTCTATTCTATCCTCTCCTCTATCCTATCCTATCCTCTATCCTATCCTATCCTCTATCCTATCCTCTCCTCTATCCTATTCTATCCTCTATACTATCCTATCCTCTATCCTATCCTACCCTCTTTCCTATCCTATCCTCTATCCTGTCCTATCCTCTATCCTATCCTATCCTCTATCCTATCCTATCCTCTATCCTATCCTATCCTATCCTCTATCCTATCCTATCCTCTATCCTATCCTATCCTCTATCCTATCCTATCCTCTATCCTATCCTATCCTGTATCCTATCCTCTATCCTATTTTATCCACTATCCTATCCTATCCTCTATTGTATCCTATCCTCTATCCTATCCTATCCTCTATCCTATCCTATCCTGTATCCTATCCTATCCTATCCTCTATCCTATCCTATCCACTATCCTATCCACTATCCTATCCTATCATCTATTGAATCCTATCCTCTATCCTATCATATCCTCTATCCTATCCTATCCTCTATCCTATCCTATCCTCTATCCTATCCTATCCTCTATCGTATCCTATCCTTTATCCTATCCTATCCTCTATCATATCCTATCCTCTATCCTATCCTATCCTGTATCCTGTCCTATCCTCTATCCTATCCTATCCTCTATCCTATCCTTTCCTCTATCCTATCCAATCCTCTATCCAATCCTATCCTATATCCTATCCTTTCCTCTATCCTATCCAATCCTCTATCCTATCCTATCCTCTATCCTATCCTATCCTCTATCGTATCCTATCCTCTATCCTATCGTATCCTCTATCGTATTCTATCCTCTATCCTATCCTATCCTCTATCCTATACTATCCTCTATCCTATCCTATCCGCTATCCTATCCTATCCTCTATCCTATCCAATCCTCTATCCTATCCTATCGTCTATCCTATCCAATCCCCTATCCTATCCTCTATCCGACTCTATCGTCTATCCTATCCTATCCTCTATCCTATCCTATCCTATCCTCTATCCTATCCTATCCTCTATGCTATCCTATCCTCTAGCCTATCCTATCCTCTATCCTATCCTATCCTCTATCCTATCCTATCCTCTATCCTATCCTATCCCCTATCCTATCCTATCCTCCATCCTATCCTATCCTCTATCCTATCCTATCCTCTATCCTATCCTATCCTCTATCCTATCCTATCCTCTATCCTATCCTATCCTACATCCTATATCCTATCCTATCCTCTATCCTATCCTATCCTCTATCCTATCCTATCCTCTATCCTATCCTATCCTCTATCCTATCCTTTCCTCAATCCTATTACATCCTCTATCCTATCCTATCCTCTATCCTATCCTATCCTCTATCCTATCCTATCCTCCATCCTATTCTATCCTCTATCAGATCGTCTATCCTATCCTATCCTCTATCCTATCCTATCCTCTATCCTATTCTATCCTCTATCCTATCCTATCCTCTATCCCATCCTATCCTCTATCCCATCCTATCCTCTATCCTATCCTATCCTCTATCCTATCCTCTATCCTATCCTATCCTCTATCCTATCCTATCCTCTATCCTATCCTATCCTCTATCCTATCTTATCCTCTATCCTATCCTATCCTCTATCCTATCCTATCCTATATCCTATACCCTATCCTATCCTCTATCCTATCCTATCCACTATCCTATCCTATCCTCTATCCTATCCTATCCTCTATCCTATCCTTTCTTCAATCCTATTATATCCTCTATCCTATCCTATCCTCTATCCTATCCTATCCTCTACCCTATCCTATCCTCTATCCTATCCTATCCTTTATCCTATCATATCCTCTATCCTATCCTATCCTCTAGCCGATCATCTCTCCTATCATATCCTCTATCCTATCCTATCCTCTATCTTATCCTATCCTCTATCCTATCCTCTATCGTATCCTCAATCCTATCCTCAATCATATCCAATCCTCTATCGTATACTCTATCCTATACTATCCTGTACCTTATCCTATCCTCTATCCTATCCAATTACCTATCCTATCCTCTATCCTATCCTATCCTCTATCCTATCCTATCCTCTATCCTATCCTCTATCCTATCCTATCCTGTATCCTATTCTATCCCCTATCCTATCCTATCCTCTATCCCATCCTGTCCTCTATCCTATCCTATCCTGTATCCTATCCTATCCTCTATCCTATCCTCTATCCTATCCTCTATCCTATCCTCTATCCTATCCTCTATCCTATCCTCTATCCTATCCTCTATCCTATCCTCTATCCTATTCTCTATCCTATCCTCTATCCTATCCTCTATCCAATCCTATCCTCTATCCTATCCTATCCTCTATCCTATCCTATCCTCTATCCTATCCTATCCTCCATCCTATTCTATCCTCTATCAGATCGTCTATCCTATCCTATCCTCTATCCTATCCTATCCTCTATCCTATTCTATCCTCTATCCTATCCTATCCTCTATCCCATCCTATCCTCTATCCCATCCTATCCTCTATCCTATCCTATCCTCTATCCTATCCTCTATCCTATCCTATCCTCTATCCTATCCTATCCTCTATCCTATCCTATCCTCTATCCTATCTTATCCTCTATCCTATCCTATCCTCTATCCTATCCTATCCTATATCCTATACCCTATCCTATCCTCTATCCTATCCTATCCACTATCCTATCCTATCCTCTATCCTATCCTATCCTCTATCCTATCCTTTCCTCAATCCTATTATATCCTCTATCCTATCCTATCCTCTATCCTATCCTATCCTCTACCCTATCCTATCCTCTATCCTATCCTATCCTTTATCCTATCATATCCTCTATCCTATCCTATCCTCTAGCCGATCATCTCTCCTATCATATCCTCTATCCTATCCTATCCTCTATCTTATCCTATCCTCTATCCTATCCTCTATCGTATCCTCAATCCTATCCTCTATCATATCCAATCCTCTATCGTATACTCTATCCTATCCTATCCTCTATCCTATCCTATCGTCTATTCTATCCTTTCCTCAATCCTATTATATCCTCTATCCTATCCTATCCTCTATCCCATCCTATCCTATCCTCTATCCTATCCTATCCTCTATCCTATCCTATCCTCTATCCTATCCTATCCTCTATCCCATCCTATCCTCTATCCTATCCTATCCTCTATCCTATCCTCTATCCTATCCTCTATCCCATCCTATCCTCTATCCTATCCTATCCTCTATCCTATCCTCTATCCTATCCTATCCTCTATCCTATCCTATCCTCTATCCTATCCTATCCTATATCCTATACCCTATCCTATCCTCTATCCTATCCTATCCACTATACTATCCTATCCTCTATCCTATCCTATCCTCTATCCTATCCTTTCCTCAAACCTATTATATCCTCTATCCTATCCATTCCTCTATCCTATCCTATCCTCTACCAAATCCTATCCTCTATCCTATCCTATCCTTTATCCTATCATATCCTCTATCCTATCCTATCCTCTATCCTATCCTATCCTCTATCCTATTATATCCTCTATCCTATCCTATCCTCTACCTTATCCTATACTCTATCCTATCCAATTACCTATCCTATCCTCTATCCTATCCTATCCTCTATCCTATCCTATCCTCTATCCTATCCTCTATCCTATCATATCCTCTATCCTATAATATCCTCTATCCTATCCTATCATCTATCCAATCCTCTATCTTTTCCTATCCTCTATCCTATCCTATCCTCTATCCTATCCTATCCTCTATCGTATCCTATCCTCTATCCTATCCTATCCTATATCCTATCCTCTATCCCATCCTATCCTCTATCCCATCCTATCCTCTATCCTATCCTATCCTCTATCCTATCCTATCCTCTATCCTATCCTATCCTCTATCCTATCATATCCTCTATCCTATAATATCCTCTATCCTATCCTATCATCTATCCAATCCTCTATCTTTTCCTATCCTCTATCCTATCCTATCCTCTATCCTATCCTATCCTCTATCGTAACCTATCCTCTATCCTATCCTATCCTCTATCCTATCCTATCCTCTATCCTATCCTATCCTCTATCCTATCCTGTCTTCTATCCTATCCTATCCTCTATCCAATCAAATCCCCTATCCTATCCTCTATCCTATCCTATCCTGTATCCTATCCAATCCTCTATCCTATCCTATCTTCTATCCTATCCTAACCTCTAACCTAACCTATCCTCTATCCTATCCTATCATCTATCCTCTATCCTATCCAATCCTCTATCCTATCCTAACCTCTAACCTAACCTATCCTCTATCCTATCCTATCATCTATCCTCTATCCTATCCAATCCTCTATCCTATCCTATCCTCTATCCAATCCTCTATACTATCATATCCTCTATTCTATAATATCCTCTATCCTATCCTATCATCTATCCAATCCTCTATCTTTTCCTATCCTCTATCCTATCCTATCCTCTATCCTATCCTATCCTCTATCGTATCCTATCCTCTATCCTATCCTATCCTCTATCCTATCCTATCCTCTATCCTATCCTATTCTCTATCCTACCCTATCCTATCCTCTATCCTATCCTATCGTCTATCCTATCCTCTATCCTATCCTATCCTCTATCCTATCCTATCATCTATCCTCTATCCTATCCAATCCTCTATCCTATCCTATCCTCTATCCTATCATATCCTCTATCCTATAATATGCTCTATCCTATCCTATCATCTATCCAATCCTCTATCTTTTCCTATCCTCTATCCTATCCTATCCTCTATCCTATCCTATCGTATATACTATCCTCTATCCTATCCTATCCTCTATCCTATCCTATCCTCTATCCTACCCTACCCTCTATCCTATCCTATCCTCTATCCTATCCTATCCTCTATCCTATCATAGCCTCTATCCTCTCCTATCCTCTATCCTATCCTATCCTCTATCCTATCCTATCCTCTATCCTATCCTATCCTCTATCCTATTCTATCCTCTATCCTATCCTATCCTCTATCCCATCCTATCCTCTATCCCATCCTATCCTCTATCCTATCCTATCCTCTATCCTATCCTCTATTATATCCTCTATCCTATCCTATCCTCTATCCTTTCCTATCCTCTATCCTATCCTATCCTCTATCCTATCCTATCCTATATCCTATACCCTATTCTATCCTCTATCCTATCCTATCCACTATCCTATCCTATCCTCTATCCTATCCTATCCTCTATCCTATTCTATCCTCTATACTATTATATCCTCTATCCTATCCTATCCTCTACCTTATCCTATACTCTATCCTATCCAATTACCTATCCTATCCTCTATCCTATCCTATCCTCTATCCTATCCTATCCTCTATCCTATCCTCTATCCTATCCTCTCCTCTATCCTATCCTATCTTCTATCCTATCCTATCCTCTATCCTATCCTATCCTCTATCCTATCCTATCCTATCCTCTATCCTATCCTATCCTATCCTCTATCCTATCCTCTATCCTATCCTCTATCCTATCCTCTATCCTATCCTCTATCCTATCCTCTATCCTATCCTCTATCCTATCCTATCCTCTATCCTATCCTCTATCCTACCCTCTATCCTATCCTCTATCCTATCCTATCCTCTATCCTATCCTATCCTCTATCCTATCCTCTACAATATCGTTTACTCTGTCATATCCTATCCTCTATCCTATAATATCATCTATCCTATTCTATCCTCTATCCTATCCTCTATCATATCCAATCCTCTATCGTATCCTCTATCCTATCCTACCCTCTTTCCTATCCTATCCTCTATCCTATCCTATCCTCTATCCTATCCTATCCTCTGTCCTATACTATCCTCTATTCTATCCTATCCCCTATCCTATCCTATCCTCTATCCTTTCCTCTATCCTATCCTATCCCCTATCCTATCCTATCCTCTATCCTTTCCTCTATCCTATCCTATCCTCTATCCTATCCTATCCTCTATCCTATCCTATCCTCTATACGATCCTATCCTCTATCCTTTCCTCTATCCTATCCTATCCTCTATCCTATACTATCCTCTATCCTATCCTATCCTCTATCGTATCCTATCCTCTATCCCATCCTATCCTCTATCCCATCCTATCCTCTATCCTATCCTATCCTCTATCCTATCCTATCCTCTATCCTATCCTATCCTCTACCCTATCCTATCCTCTATCCTATCCTATCCTCTATCCTATCCTCTATCCTATCCTCTATCCTATCCTATCCTCTATCCTATCCGCTATAATATCGTTTACTCTATCATATCCTATCCTCTATCCTATAATATCATCTATCCTATTCTATCCTCTATCCTATCCTCTATCATATCCAATCCTCTATCGTATCCTCTATCCTACCCTATCCTCTATCCTATCCTATCCTCTACCCTATCCTATCCTCTATCCTATCCTATCCTCTATACTATCCTATCCTCTATCCTATCCTATCCTCTATCCTATCCTATCCTCTATCCTAACCTATCCTCTATCCTATCCTATCCTCTATCCTATCCTATCCTCTATCCTATCCTTTCCTCTATCCTATCCAATCCTCTATCCTATCCTATCCTCTATCCTATCGTATCCTCTATCGTATCCTATCCACTATCCTATCCTATCCTCTATCCTATCCTATCCTCTATCCTATCCTATCCTCTATCCTATCCTATCCTCTATCCTATCCTATCGTCTATCCCATCCTATCCTCTATCCTATCCTATCCTCTATCCTAACCTATCCTCTATCCTATCGTATCCTCTATCGTATCCTATCCTCTATCCTATCCTATCCTCTATCCTATCCTATCCTCTATCCTATCCTCTCCTCTATCCTATTCTATCCTCTATACTATCCTATCCTCTATCCTATCCTACCCTCTTTCCTATCCTATCCTCTATCCTATCCTATCCCCTATCCTATACTATCCTCTATCCTATCCTATCCCCTATCCTATCCTATCCTCTATCCGATCCTCTATCCTATCCTATCCTGTATCCTGCCCTATCCTCTATCCAATAGTATCCTATATCCTATCCTTTCCTCTATCCTATCCAATCCTCTATCCTATCCTATCCTCTATCCTATCCTATCCTCTATCGTATCCTATCCTCTATCCTATCGTATCATCTATCGTATCCTATCCTCTATCCTATCCTATCCTCTACCCTATCCTATCCTCTATCCTATCCTCTATCCTATCCTCTATCCTAGCCTCTATCCTATCCTCTATCCTATCCTCTCCTCTATCCTATCCTATCCTCTATCCTATCCTATCGTCTATCCTATCCTACCCTCTTTCCTATCCTATCCTCTATCCTATCCTATCCTCTATCCTATACTATCGTCTATCCTATCCTATCCCCTATCCTATCCTATCCTCTATCCTTTCATCTATCCTATCCTATCCTCTATCCTATAATATTATCTATCCTATTCTATCCTCTATCCTATACTTTCCTCAATCGTATTATATGCTCTATCCTATACTTTCCTCAATCCTATTATATGCTCTATCCTATCCTATCCTCTATCCTATCCTATCCTCTATCCTATCCTATCCTCTATCCTATCCTATCGTCTATCCCATCCTATTCTCTATCCTATCCTATCCCCTATCCTAACCTATCCTCTATCCTATCCGATCCTCTATCCTATCCTATCCTGTATCCTGTATCCTGTCCTATCCTCTATCCTATCCTATCCTCTATCGTATCCTATCCTCTATCCTATCGTATCCTCTATCGTATTCTATCCTCTATCCTATCCTATCCTCTATCCTATCCTATCCTCTATCGTATCCTATCCTCTGTCCTATCCTATCCTCTATCCTATCCTATCCTCTATCCTATCCTATCCTCTATCCTATCCTATCCTCTATCCTATCCTATCCTCTATCCTATCCTATCCTCTATCCTGTCCTATCCTCTATCCTATCCTATCCTCTATCCTATCCTATCCTCTATCCTATCCTATCCTATCCTCTATCCTATCCTACCCTCTATCCTATCCTATCCTCTATCCTATCCTATCCTCTATCCTATCCTATCCTGTATCCTATCCTATCCTATCCTCTATCCTATCTTATCCACTATCCTATCCTATCCTCTATTGTATCCTATCCTCTATCCTATCCTATCCTCTATCCTATCCTATCCTGTATCCTATCCTATCCTATCCTCTATCCTATCCTATCCACTATCCTATCCACTATCCTATCCTATCATCTATTGAATCCTATCCTCTATCCTATCATATCCTCTATCCTATCCTATCCTCTATCCTATCCTATCCTCTATCCTATCCTATCCTCTATCGTATCCTATCCTTTATCCTATCCTATCCTCTATCATATCCTATCCTCTATCCTATCCTATCCTGTATCCTGTCCTATCCTCTATCCTATCCTATCCTCTATCCTATCCTTTCCTCTATCCTATCCAATCCTCTATCCAATCCTATCCTATATCCTATCCTTTCCTCTATCCTATCCAATCCTCTATCCTATCCTATCCTCTATCCTATCCTATCCTCTATCGTATCCTATCCTCTATCCTATCGTATCCTCTATCGTATTCTATCCTCTATCCTATCCTATCCTCTATCCTATACTATCCTCTATCCTATCCTATCCGCTATCCTATCCTATCCTCTATCCTATCCAATCCTCTATCCTATCCTATCGTCTATCCTATCCAATCCCCTATCCTATCCTCTATCCGACCCTATCGTCTATCCTATCCTATCCTCTATCCTATCCTATCCTATCCTCTATCCTATCCTATCCTCTATGCTATCCTATCCTCTAGCCTATCCTATCCTCTATCCTATCCTATCCTCTATCCTATCCTATCCTCTATCCTATCCTATCCCCTATCCTATCCTATCCTCCATCCTATCCTATCCTCTATCCTATCCTATCCTCTATCCTATCCTATCCTCTATCCTATCCTATCCTCTATCCTATCCTATCCTACATCCTATATCCTATCCTATCCTCTATCCTATCCTATCCTCTATCCTATCCTATCCTCTATCCTATCCTATCCTCTATCCTATCCTTTCCTCAATCCTATTACATCCTCTATCCTATCCTATCCTCTATCCTATCCTATCCTCTATCCTATCCTATCCTCTATCCTATTATATCCTCTATCCTATCCTATCCTCTACCTTATCCTATACTCTATCCTATCCAATTACCTATCCTATCCTCTATCCTATCCTATCCTCTATCCTCTTTCCTCTATCCTATCCTATCCTCTATCCTATCCTATCCTTTATCCTATCCTAATCCTCTATCCTATCCTATCCTCTATCCTATCCTATCCTCTATCCTATACTATCCTGTACCTTATCCTATCCTCTATCCTATCCAATTACCTATCCTATCCTCTATCCTATCCTATCCTCTATCCTATCCTCTATCCTATCCTATCCTGTATCCTATTCTATCCCCTATCCTATCCTATCCTCTATCCCATCCTGTCCTCTATCCTATCCTATCCTGTATCCTATCCTATCCTCTATCCTATCCTCTATCCTATCCTCTATCCTATCCTCTATCCTATCCTCTATCCTATCCTCTATCCTATCCTCTATCCAATCCTATCCTCTATCCTATCCTATCCTCTATCCTATCCTATCCTCTATCCTATCCTATCCTCCATCCTATTCTATCCTCTATCAGATCGTCTATCCTATCCTATCCTCTATCCTATCCTATCCTCTATCCTATTCTATCCTCTATCCTATCCTATCCTCTATCCCATCCTATCCTCTATCCCATCCTATCCTCTATCCTATCCTATCGTCTATCCCATCCTACCCTCTTTCCTATCCTATCCTCTATCCTATCCTATCCTCTATCCTATACTATCGTCTATCCTATCCTATCCCCTATCCTATCCTATCCTCTATCCTTTCCTCTATCCTATCCTATCCTCTATCCTATAATATCATCTATCCTATTCTATCCTCTATCCTATACTTTCCTCAATCGTATTATATGCTCTATCCTATACTTTCCTCAATCCTATTATATGCTCTATCCTATCCTATCCTCTATCCTATCCTATCCTCTATCCTATCCTATCCTCTATCCTATCCTATCGTCTATCCCATCCTATTCTCTATCCTATCCTATCCCCTATCCTAACCTATCCTCTATCCTATCCGATCCTCTATCCTATCCTATCCTGTATCCTGTCCTATCCTCTATCCTATCCTATCCTCTATCGTATCCTATCCTCTATCCTATCGTATCCTCTATCGTATTCTATCCTCTATCCTATCCTATCCTCTATCCTATCCTATCATCTATCGTATCCTATCCTCTGTCCTATCCTATCCTCTATCCTATCCTATCCTCTATCCTATCCTATCCTCTATCCTATCCTATCCTCTATCCTATCCTATCCTCTATCCTATCCTATCCTCTATCCTGTCCTATCCTCTATCCTATCCTATCCTCTATCCTATCCTATCCTCTATCCTATCCTATCCTATCCTCTATCCTATCCTACCCTCTATCCTATCCTATCCTCTATCCTATCCTATCCTCTATCCTATCCTATCCTGTATCCTACCCTATCCTATCCTCTATCCTATCTTATCCACTATCCTATCCTATCCTCTATTGTATCCTATCCTCTATCCTATCCTATCCTCTATCCTATCCTATCCTGTATCCTATCCTATCCTATCCTCTATCCTATCCTATCCACTATCCTATCCACTATCCTATCCTATCATCTATTGAATCCTATCCTCTATCCTATCATATCCTCTATCCTATCCTATCCTCTATCCTATCCTATCCTCTATCCTATCCTATCCTCTATCGTATCCTATCCTTTATCCTATCCTATCCTCTATCATATCCTATCCTCTATCCTATCCTATCCTGTATCCTGTCCTATCCTCTATCCTATCCTATCCTCTATCCTATCCTTTCCTCTATCCTATCCAATCCTCTATCCAATCCTATCCTATATCCTATCCTTTCCTCTATCCTATCCAATCCTCTATCCTATCCTATCCTCTATCCTATCCTATCCTCTATCGTATCCTATCCTCTATCCTATCGTATCCTCTATCGTATTCTATCCTCTATCCTATCCTATCCTCTATCCTATACTATCCTCTATCCTATCCTATCCGCTATCCTATCCTATACTCTATCCTATCCAATCCTCTATCCTATCCTATCGTCTATCCTATCCAATCCCCTATCCTATCCTCTATCCGACCCTATCGTCTATCCTATCCTATCCTCTATCCTATCCTATCCTATCCTCTATCCTATCCTATCCTCTATGCTATCCTATCCTCTAGCCTATCCTATCCTCTATCCTATCCTATCCTCTATCCTATCCTATCCTCTATCCTATCCTATCCCCTATCCTATCCTATCCTCCATCCTATCCTATCCTCTATCCTATCCTATCCTCTATCCTATCCTATCCTCTATCCTATCCTATCCTCTATCCTATCCTATCCTACATCCTATATCCTATCCTATCCTCTATCCTATCCTATCCTCTATCCTATCCTATCCTCTATCCTATCCTATCCTCTATCCTATCCTTTCCTCAATCCTATTACATCCTCTATCCTATCCTATCCTCTATCCTATCCTATCCTCTATCCTATCCTATCCTCTATCCTATTATATCCTCTATCCTATCCTATCCTCTACCTTATCCTATACTCTATCCTATCCAATTACCTATCCTATCCTCTATCCTATCCTATCCTCTATCCTCTTTCCTCTATCCTATCCTATCCTCTATCCTATCCTATCCTTTATCCTATCCTAATCCTCTATCCTATCCTATCCTCTATCCTATCCTATCCTCTATCCTATACTATCCTGTACCTTATCCTATCCTCTATCCTATCCAATTACCTATCCTATCCTCTATCCTATCCTATCCTCTATCCTATCCTCTATCCTATCCTATCCTGTATCCTATTCTATCCCCTATCCTATCCTATCCTCTATCCCATCCTGTCCTCTATCCTATCCTATCCTGTATCCTATCCTATCCTCTATCCTATCCTCTATCCTATCCTCTATCCTATCCTCTATCCTATCCTCTATCCTATCCTCTATCCTATCCTCTATCCTATTCTCTATCCTATCCTCTATCCTATCCTCTATCCAATCCTATCCTCTATCCTATCCTATCCTCTATCCTATCCTATCCTCTATCCTATCCTATCCTCCATCCTATTCTATCCTCTATCAGATCGTCTATCCTATCCTATCCTCTATCCTATCCTATCCTCTATCCTATTCTATCCTCTATCCTATCCTATCCTCTATCCCATCCTATCCTCTATCCCATCCTATCCTCTATCCTATCCTATCCTCTATCCTATCCTCTATCCTATCCTATCCTCTATCCTATCCTATCCTCTATCCTATCCTATCCTCTATCCTATCCTATCCTCTATCCTATCCTATCCTCTATCCTATCCTATCCTCTATCCTATCCTATCCTCTATCCTATCCTATCCTATATCCTATACCCTATCCTATCCTCTATCCTATCCTATCCACTATCCTATCCTATCCTCTATCCTATCCTATCCTCTATCCTATCCTTTCCTCAATCCTATTATATCCTCTATCCTATCCTATCCTCTATCCTATCCTATCCTCTACCCTATCCTATCCTCTATCCTATCCTATCCTTTATCCTATCATATCCTCTATCCTATCCTATCCTCTAGCCGATCATCTCTCCTATCATATCCTCTATCCTATCCTATCCTCTATCTTATCCTATCCTCTATCCTATCCTCTATCGTATCCTCAATCCTATCCTCTATCATATCCAATCCTCTATCGTATACTCTATCCTATCCTATCCTCTATCCTATCCTATCGTCTATTCTATCCTTTCCTCAATCCTATTATATCCTCTATCCTATCCTATCCTCTATCCCATCCTATCCTATCCTCTATCCTATCCTATCCTCTATCCTATCCTATCCTCTATCCTATCCTATCCTCTATCCCATCCTATCCTCTATCCTATCCTATCCTCTATCCTATCCTCTATCCTATCCTCTATCCCATCCTATCCTCTATCCTATCCTATCCTCTATCCTATCCTCTATCCTATCCTATCCTCTATCCTATCCTATCCTCTATCCTATCCTATCCTATATCCTATACCCTATCCTATCCTCTATCCTATCCTATCCACTATACTATCCTATCCTCTATCCTATCCTATCCTCTATCCTATCCTTTCCTCATACCTATTATATCCTCTATCCTATCCATTCCTCTATCCTATCCTATCATCTACCAAATCCTATCCTCTATCCTATCCTATCCTTTATCCTATCATATCCTCTATCCTATACTATCCTGTACCTTATCCTATCCTCTATCCTATCCAATTACCTATCCTATCCTCTATCCTATCCTATCCTCTATCCTATCCTCTATCCTATCCTATCCTGTATCCTATTCTATCCCCTATCCTATCCTATCCTCTATCCCATCCTGTCCTCTATCCTATCCTATCCTGTATCCTATCCTATCCTCTATCCTATCCTCTATCCTATCCTCTATCCTATCCTCTATCCTATCCTCTATCCTATCCTCTATCCTATCCTCTATCCAATCCTATCCTCTATCCTATCCTATCCTCTATCCTATCCTATCCTCTATCCTATCCTATCCTCCATCCTATTCTATCCTCTATCAGATCGTCTATCCTATCCTATCCTCTATCCTATCCTATCCTCTATCCTATTCTATCCTCTATCCTATCCTATCCTCTATCCCATCCTATCCTCTATCCCATCCTATCCTCTATCCTATCCTATCGTCTATCCCATCCTACCCTCTTTCCTATCCTATCCTCTATCCTATCCTATCCTCTATCCTATACTATCGTCTATCCTATCCTATCCCCTATCCTATCCTATCCTCTATCCTTTCCTCTATCCTATCCTATCCTCTATCCTATAATATCATCTATCCTATTCTATCCTCTATCCTATACTTTCCTCAATCGTATTATATGCTCTATCCTATACTTTCCTCAATCCTATTATATGCTCTATCCTATCCTATCCTCTATCCTATCCTATCCTCTATCCTATCCTATCCTCTATCCTATCCTATCGTCTATCCCATCCTATTCTCTATCCTATCCTATCCCCTATCCTAACCTATCCTCTATCCTATCCGATCCTCTATCCTATCCTATCCTGTATCCTGTCCTATCCTCTATCCTATCCTATCCTCTATCGTATCCTATCCTCTATCCTATCGTATCCTCTATCGTATTCTATCCTCTATCCTATCCTATCCTCTATCCTATCCTATCCTCTATCGTATCCTATCCTCTGTCCTATCCTATCCTCTATCCTATCCTATCCTCTATCCTATCCTATCCTCTATCCTATCCTATCCTCTATCGTATCCTATCCTTTATCCTATCCTATCCTCTATCATATCCTATCCTCTATCCTATCCTATCCTGTATCCTGTCCTATCCTCTATCCTATCCTATCCTCTATCCTATCCTTTCCTCTATCCTATCCAATCCTCTATCCAATCCTATCCTATATCCTATCCTTTCCTCTATCCTATCCAATCCTCTATCCTATCCTATCCTCTATCCTATCCTATCCTCTATCGTATCCTATCCTCTATCCTATCGTATCCTCTATCGTATTCTATCCTCTATCCTATCCTATCCTCTATCCTATACTATCCTCTATCCTATCCTATCCGCTATCCTATCCTATACTCTATCCTATCCAATCCTCTATCCTATCCTATCGTCTATCCTATCCAATCCCCTATCCTATCCTCTATCCGACCCTATCGTCTATCCTATCCTATCCTCTATCCTATCCTATCCTATCCTCTATCCTATCCTATCCTCTATGCTATCCTATCCTCTAGCCTATCCTATCCTCTATCCTATTATATCCTCTATCCTATCCTATCCTCTACCTTATCCTATACTCTATCCTATCCAATTACCTATCCTATCCTCTATCCTATCCTATCCTCTATCCTCTTTCCTCTATCCTATCCTATCCTCTATCCTATCCTATCCTTTATCCTATCCTAATCCTCTATCCTATCCTATCCTCTATCCTATCCTATCCTCTATCCTATACTATCCTGTACCTTATCCTATCCTCTATCCTATCCAATTACCTATCCTATCCTCTATCCTATCCTATCCTCTATCCTATCCTCTATCCTATCCTATCCTGTATCCTATTCTATCCCCTATCCTATCCTATCCTCTATCCCATCCTGTCCTCTATCCTATCCTATCCTGTATCCTATCCTATCCTCTATCCTATCCTCTATCCTATCCTCTATCCTATCCTCTATCCTATCCTCTATCCTATCCTCTATCCTATCCTCTATCCTATCCTCTATCCTATTCTCTATCCTATCCTCTATCCTATCCTCTATCCAATCCTATCCTCTATCCTATCCTATCCTCTATCCTATCCTATCCTCTATCCTATCCTATCCTCCATCCTATTCTATCCTCTATCAGATCGTCTATCCTATCCTATCCTCTATCCTATCCTATCCTCTATCCTATTCTATCCTCTATCCTATCCTATCCTCTATCCCATCCTATCCTCTATCCCATCCTATCCTCTATTCTATCCTATCCTCTATCCTATCCTCTATCCTATCCTATCCTCTATCCTATCCTATCCTCTATCCTATCCTATCCTCTATCCTATCCTATCCTCTATCCTATCCTATCCTCTATCCTATCCTATCCTCTATCCTATCCTATCCTATATCCTATACCCTATCCTATCCTCTATCCTATCCTATCCACTATCCTATCCTATCCTCTATCCTATCCTATCCTCTATCCTATCCTTTCCTCAATCCTATTATATCCTCTATCCTATCCTATCCTCTATCCTATCCTATCCTCTACCCTATCCTATCATCTATCCTATCCTATCCTTTATCCTATCATATCCTCTATCCTATCCTATCCTCTAGCCGATCATCTCTCCTATCATATCCTCTATCCTATCCTATCCTCTATCTTATCCTATCCTCTATCCTATCCTCTATCGTATCCTCAATCCTATCCTCTATCATATCCAATCCTCTATCGTATACTCTATCCTATCCTATCCTCTATCCTATCCTATCGTCTATTCTATCCTTTCCTCAATCCTATTATATCCTCTATCCTATCCTATCCTCTATCCCATCCTATCCTATCCTCTATCCTATCCTATCCTCTATCCTATCCTATCCTCTATCCTATCCTATCCTCTATCCCATCCTATCCTCTATCCTATCCTATCCTCTATCCTATCCTCTATCCTATCCTCTATCCCATCCTATCCTCTATCCTATCCTATCCTCTATCCTATCCTCTATCCTATCCTATCCTCTATCCTATCCTATCCTCTATCCTATCCTATCCTATATCCTATACCCTATCCTATCCTCTATCCTATCCTATCCACTATACTATCCTATCCTCTATCCTATCCTATCCTCTATCCTATCCTTTCCTCATACCTATTATATCCTCTATCCTATCCATTCCTCTATCCTATCCTATCCTCTACCAAATCCTATCCTCTATCCTATCCTATCCTTTATCCTATCATATCCTCTATCCTATCCTATCCTCTATCCTATCCTATCCTCTATCCTATTATATCCTCTATCCTATCCTATCCTCTACCTTATCCTATACTCTATCCTATCCAATTACCTATCCTATCCAATTACCTATCCTATCCTCTATCCTATCCTATCCTCTATCCTATCCTATCCTCTATCCTATCCTCTATCCTATCCTATCCTCTATCCTATCCTATCCTCTATCCTATCCTATCCTCTATCCTATCCTATCCTGTATCCTATCCAATCCTCTATCCTATCCTAACCTCTAACCTAACCTATCCTCTATCCTATCCTATCATCTATCCTCTATCCTATCCAATCCTCTATCCTATCCTATCCTCTATCCTATCATAGCCTCTATCCTATAATATCCTCTATCCTGTCCTATCATCTATCCAATCCTCTATCCTATCATATCCTCTATCCTAAATATCCTCTATCCTATCCTATCATCTATCCAATCCTCTATCTTTTCCTATCCTCTATCCTATCCTATCCTCTATCCTATCCTATCCTCTATCGTATCCTATCCTCTATCCTATCCTATCCTATATCCTATCCTCTATCCAATCCTATCCTCTATCCTATCCTATCCTCTATCCTATCCTATCCTATCGTCTATCCTATCCTCTATCCTATCCTATCCTCTATCCTATCCTATCATCTATCCTCTATCCTATCCAATCCTCTATCCTATCCTATCCTCTATCCTATCATATCCTCTATCCTATAATATCCTCTATCCTATCCTATCATCTATCCAATCCTCTATCTTTTCCTATCCTCTATCCTATCCTATCCTCTATCCTATCCTATCCTCTATCGTAACCTATCCTCTATCCTATCCTATCCTCTATCCTATCCTATCCTCTATCCTATCCTATCCTCTATCCTATCCTGTCTTCTATCCTATCCTATCCTCTATCCAATCAAATCCCCTATCCTATCCTCTATCCTATCCTATCCTGTATCCTATCCAATCCTCTATCCTATCCTATCTTCTATCCTATCCTAACCTCTAACCTAACCTATCCTCTATCCTATCCTATCATCTATCCTCTATCCTATCCAATCCTCTATCCTATCCTAACCTCTAACCTAACCTATCCTCTATCCTATCCTATCATCTATCCTCTATCCTATCCAATCCTCTATCCTATCCTATCCTCTATCCTATCATAGCCTCTATCCTATAATATCCTCTATCCTGTCCTATCATCTATCCAATCCTCTATACTATCATATCCTCTATTCTATAATATCCTCTATCCTATCCTATCATCTATCCAATCCTCTATCTTTTCCTATCCTCTATCCTATCCTATCCTCTATCCTATCCTATCCTCTATCGTATCCTATCCTCTATCCTATCCTATCCTCTATCCTATCCTATCCTCTATCCTATCCTATTCTCTATCCTACCCTATCCTATCCTCTATCCTATCCTATCGTCTATCCTATCCTCTATCCTATCCTATCCTCTATCCTATCCTATCATCTATCCTCTATCCTATCCAATCCTCTATCCTATCCTATCCTCTATCCTATCATATCCTCTATCCTATAATATGCTCTATCCTATCCTATCATCTATCCAATCCTCTATCTTTTCCTATCCTCTATCCTATCCTATCCTCTATCCTATCCTATCGTATATACTATCCTCTATCCTATCCTATCCTCTATCCTATCCTATCCTCTATCCTATCCTACCCTCTATCCTATCCTATCCTCTATCCTATCCTATCCTCTATCCTATCATAGCCTCTATCCTCTCCTATCCTCTATCCTATCCTATCCTCTATCCTATCCTATCCTCTATCCTATCCTATCCTCTATCCTATTCTATCCTCTATCCTATCCTATCCTCTATCCCATCCTATCCTCTATCCCATCCTATCCTCTATCCTATCCTATCCTCTATCCTATCCTCTATTATATCCTCTATCCTATCCTATCCTCTATCCTTTCCTATCCTCTATCCTATCCTATCCTCTATCCTATCCTATCCTATATCCTATACCCTATTCTATCCTCTATCCTATCCTACCCTCTATCCTATCCTCTATCCTATCCTATCCTCTATCCTATCCTCTACAATATCGTTTACTCTGTCATATCCTATCCTCTATCCTATAATATCATCTATCCTATTCTATCCTCTATCCTATCCTCTATCATATCCAATCCTCTATCGTATCCTCTATCCTATCCTACCCTCTTTCCTATCCTATCCTCTATCCTATCCTATCCTCTATCCTATCCTATCCTCTGTCCTATACTATCCTCTATTCTATCCTATCCCCTATCCTATCCTATCCTCTATCCTTTCCTCTATCCTATCCTATCCCCTATCCTATCCTATCCTCTATCCTTTCCTCTATCCTATCCTATCCTCTATCCTATCCTATCCTCTATCCTATCCTATCCTCTATACGATCCTATCCTCTATCCTTTCCTCTATCCTATCCTATCCTCTATCCTATCCTATCCTCTATACGATCCCCTATCCTATCCTATCCTGTATCCTGTCCTATCCTCTATCCAATCCTATCCTATATCCTATCGTTTCCTCTATCCTATCCAATCCTCTATCCTATCCTATCCTCTATCCTATCCTATCCTCTATCCTATCCGATCCTCTATCCTATCCTATCCTGTATCCTGTCCTATCCTCTATCCTATCCAATCCTCTATCCTATCCTATCCTCTATCCTATCGTATCCTCTATCCTATCCTATCCTCTATCCTATCCTATCCTCTATCCTATCCTCTATCCTATCCTCTATCCTATCGTATCCTCTATCGTATCCTATCATCTATCCTATCCTATCCTCTATCCTATCCTATCCTCTATCCTATCCTATCCTCTATACGATCCTATCCTCTATCCTTTCCTCTATCCTATCCTATCCTCTATCCTATCGTATCCTCTATACGATCCTCTATCCTATCCTATCATGTATCCTGTCCTATCCTCTATCCAATCCTATCCTATATCCTATCGTTTCCTCTATCCTATCCAATCCTTTATCCTATCCTATCCTCTATCCTATCCTATCCTCTATCCTATCCGATCCTCTATCCTATCCTATCCTGTATCCTGTCCTATCCTCTATCCTATCCTACCCTCTTTCCTATCCTATCCTCTATTCTATCCTATCCTCTATCCTATCGTATCCTCCATCGTATCCTATCATCTATCCTATCCTATCCTCTATCCTATCCTCTATCCTATCCTCTATCCTATCGTATCCTCTATCGTATCCTATCATCTATCCTATCCTATCCTCTATCCTATCCTATCCTCTATCCTATCCTATCCTCTATCCTATCCTCTTCTCTATCCTATCCTATCCTCTATCCTATCCTATCCTCTATCCTATACTCTCCTCTATCCTATCCTATCCTCTATCCTATCCTATCCTCTATCCTATCCTACCCCCTTTCCTATCCTATCCTCTATCCTATCCTATCTTCTATCCTCTATCCTATCCTATCCCCTATCCTATCCTATCCTCTATCCGATCCTCTATCCTAGCCTATCCTCTATTATATCCTATCCTCTATCCTATCCTATCCTCTATCCTATCCTATCCTCTATCCTATCCTATCCTCTATCCTATCCTCTCCTCTATCCTATCCTATCTTCTATCCTATCCTATCCTCTATCCTATCCTATCCTCTATCCTATCCTATCCTATCCTCTATCCTATCCTATCCTATCCTCTATCCTATCCTCTATCCTATCCTCTAGCCTATCCTCTATCCTATCCTCTATCCTATCCTATCCTCTATCCTATCCTCTATGCTACCCTCTATCCTATCCTCTATCCTATCCTATCCTCTATCCTATCCTCTACAATATCGTTTACACTGTCATATCCTATCCTCTATCCTATAATATCATCTATCCTATTCTATCCTCTATCCTATCCTCTATCATATCCAATCCTCTATCCTATCCTCTATCCTATCCTATCCTCTATCCTCTATCCTCTATCCTATCCTATCCTCTATCGTATCCTATCCTCTATCCTATAATATCCTCTATCCTATCCGATCATCTATCCTATCCTATCCTGTATCCTGTCCTATCCTCTATTCTATCCTATCCTATCCTCTATCCTATCCTATCCTATTCTCTATCCTATCCTCTATCATATCCTCTATCCTACCCTCTATCCTACCCTCTATCCTATCCTATCCTCTATCCTATCCTCTATAATATCGTTTACTCTATCATATCCTATCCTCTATCCTATAATATCATCTATCCTATTCTATCCTCTATCCTATCCTCTATCTTATCCAATCCTCTATAGTATCCTCTATCCTATCCTACCCTCTTTCCTATCCTATCCTCTATCCTATCCTATCCTCTATCCTATCCTATCCTCTATCCTACCCTATCCTCTATCCTCTATCCTCTATCCTATCCTATCCTCTATCCTATCCTATCCTCTATCCTATCCTATCCTCTATCCTATCCTATCCTCTATCCTATCCTATCCTCTATCCTATCCTATCCTCTATCCTATCCTATCCTCTATCCTATCCTATCCTGTATACGATCCTATCCTCTATCCTTTCCTCTATCCTATCCTATCCTCTATCCTATCCTATCCTCTATACGATCCTCTATCCTATCCTATCCTGTATCCTGTCCTATCCTCTATCCAATCCTATCCTATATCCTATCGTTTCCTCTATCCTATCCAATCCTCTATCCTATCCTATCCTCTATCCTATCCTATCCTCTATCCTATCCTATCCTCTATCCTATACTATCCTCTATTCTATCCTATCCCCTATCCTATCCTATCCTCTATCCTTTCCTCTATCCTATCCTATCCTCTATCCTATCCTATCCTCTATCCTATGCTATCCTCTATACGATCCTATCCTCTATCCTTTCCTCTATCCTATCCTATCCTCTATCCTATCCTATCCTCTATCCTATCCTATCCTCTATACGATCCTGTATCCTATCCTATCCTGTATCCTGTCCTATCCTCTATCCAATCCTATCCTATATCCTATCGTTTCCTCTATCCTATCCAATCCTCTATCCTATCCTATCCTCTATCCTATCCTATCCTCTATCCTATCCGATCCTCTATCCTATCCTATCCTGTATCCTGTCCTATCCACTATCCTATCCAATCCTCTATCCTATCCTATCCTCTATCCTATCGTATCCTCTATCCTATCCTATCCTCTATCCTATCCTATCGTCTACCCTATCCTATCCTCTATTCTATCCTATCCTCTATCCTATCGTATCCTCTATCGTATCCTATCATCTATCCTATCCTATCCTCTATCCTATCCTATCCTCTATCCTATCCTATCCTCTATCCTATCCTGTCTTCTATCCTATCCTATCCTCTATCCAATCAAATCCCCTATCCTATCCTCTATCCTATCCTATCCTGTATCCTATCCAATCCTCTATCCTATCCTATCTTCTATCCTATCCTAACCTCTAACCTAACCTATCCTCTATCCTATCCTATCATCTATCCTCTATCCTATCCAATCCTCTATCCTATCCTAACCTCTAACCTAACCTATCCTCTATCCTATCCTATCATCTATCCTCTATCCTATCCAATCCTCTATCCTATCCTATCCTCTATCCTATCATAGCCTCTATCCTATAATATCCTCTATCCTGTCCTATCATCTATCCAATCCTCTATACTATCATATCCTCTATTCTATAATATCCTCTATCCTATCCTATCATCTATCCAATCCTCTATCTTTTCCTATCCTCTATCCTATCCTATCCTCTATCCTATCCTATCCTCTATCGTATCCTATCCTCTATCCTATCCTATCCTCTATCCTATCCTATCCTCTATAATATCGTACTCTCTATCCTATAATATCATCTATCCGTTCCTATTCTCTATCCTATCCTCTATCCCATTCTCTATCCTATCCTCTATCCTATCCTCTATCCTATCCTATCTTCTATCCTATCCTATTATCTATCCTATCAAATCCCCTATCCTATCCTCTATCCTATCCTATCCTCTATCCTATCCTATTCTCTATCCTACCCTATCCTATCCTCTATCCTATCCTATCGTCTATCCTATCCTCTATCCTATCCTATCCTCTATCCTATCCTATCATCTATCCTCTATCCTATCCAATCCTCTATCCTATCCTATCCTCTATCCTATCATATCCTCTATCCTATAATATGCTCTATCCTATCCTATCATCTATCCAATCCTCTATCTTTTCCTATCCTCTATCCTATCCTATCCTCTATCCTATCCTATCGTATATACTATCCTCTATCCTATCCTATCCTCTATCCTATCCTATCCTCTATCCTATCCTACCCTCTATCCTATCCTATCCTCTATCCTATCCTATCCTCTATCCTATTATAGCCTCTATCCTATCCTATCCTCTATCCTATCCTATCCTCTATCCTATCCTATCCTCTATCCTATCCTATCCTCTATCCTATTCTATCCTCTATCCTATCCTATCCTCTATCCCATCCTATCCTCTATCCCATCCTATCCTCTATCCTATCCTATCCTCTATCCTATCCTCTATCCTATCCTCTATCCTATCCTATCCTCTATCCTTTCCTATCCTCTATCCTATCCTATCCTCTATCCTATCCTATCCTATATCCTATACCCTATTCTATCCTCTATCCTATCCTATCCACTATCCTATCCTATCCTCTATCCTATCCTATCCTCTATCCTATTCTATCCTCTATACTATTATATCCTCTATCCTATCCTATCCTCTACCTTATCCTATACTCTATCCTATCCAATTACCTATCCTATCCTCTATCCTATCCAATCCTCTATCCTATCCTATCCTCTATCCTATCCTATCCTCTATCCTATCCGATCCTCTATCCTATCCTATCCTGTATCCTGTCCTATCCTCTATCCTATCCAATCCTCTATCCTATCCTATCCTCTATCCTATCGTATCCTCTATCCTATCCTATCCTCTATCCTATCCTATCCTCTATCCTATCCTCTATCCTATCCTCTATCCTATCGTATCCTCTATCGTATCCTATCATCTATCCTATCCTATCCTCTATCCTATCCTATCCTCTATCCTATCCTATCCTCTATACGATCCTATCCTCTATCCTTTCCTCTATCCTATCCTATCCTCTATCCTATCGTATCCTCTATACGATCCTCTATCCTATCCTATCATGTATCCTGTCCTATCCTCTATCCAATCCTATCCTATATCCTATCGTTTCCTCTATCCTATCCAATCCTTTATCCTATCCTATCCTCTATCCTATCCTATCCTCTATCCTATCCGATCCTCTATCCTATCCTATCCTGTATCCTGTCCTATCCTCTATCCTATCCTACCCTCTTTCCTATCCTATCCTCTATTCTATCCTATCCTCTATCCTATCGTATCCTCCATCGTATCCTATCATCTATCCTATCCTATCCTCTATCCTGTCCTCTATCCTATCCTCTATCCTATCGTATCCTCTATCGTATCCTATCATCTATCCTATCCTATCCTCTATCCTATCCTATCCTCTATCCTATCCTATCCTCTATCCTATCCTCTTCTCTATCCTATCCTATCCTCTATCCTATCCTATCCTCTATCCTATACTCTCCTCTATCCTATCCTATCCTCTATCCTATCCTATCCTCTATCCTATCCTACCCCCTTTCCTATCCTATCCTCTATCCTATCCTATCTTCTATCCTCTATCCTATCCTATCCCCTATCCTATCCTATCCTCTATCCTAGCCTATCCTCTATTATATCCTATCCTCTATCCTATCCTATCCTCTATCCTATCCTATCCTCTATCCTATCCTATCCTCTATCCTATCCTCTCCTCTATCCTATCCTATCTTCTATCCTATCCTATCCTCTATCCTATCCTATCCTCTATCCTATCCTATCCTATCCTCTATCCTATCCTATCCTATCCTCTATCCTATCCTCTATCCTATCCTCTAGCCTATCCTCTATCCTATCCTCTATCCTATCCTATCCTCTATCCTATCCTCTATGCTACCCTCTATCCTATCCTCTATCCTATCCTATCCTCTATCCTATCCTCTACAATATCGTTTACACTGTCATATCCTATCCTCTATCCTATAATATCATCTATCCTATTCTATCCTCTATCCTATCCTCTATCATATCCAATCCTCTATCCTATCCTCTATCCTATCCTATCCTCTATCCTCTATCCTCTATCCTATCCTATCCTCTATCGTATCCTATCCTCTATCCTATAATATCCTCTATCCTATCCGATCATCTATCCTATCCTATCCTGTATCCTGTCCTATCCTCTATTCTATCCTATCCTATCCTCTATCCTATCCTATCCTATTCTCTATCCTATCCTCTATCATATCCTCTATCCTACCCTCTATCCTACCCTCTATCCTATCCTATCCTCTATCCTATCCTCTATAATATCGTTTACTCTATCATATCCTATCCTCTATCCTATAATATCATCTATCCTATTCTATCCTCTATCCTATCCTCTATCTTATCCAATCCTCTATAGTATCCTCTATCCTATCCTACCCTCTTTCCTATCCTATCCTCTATCCTATCCTATCCTCTATCCTATCCTATCCTCTATCCTACCCTATCCTCTATCCTCTATCCTCTATCCTATCCTATCCTCTATCCTATCCTATCCTCTATCCTATCCTATCCTCTATCCTATCCTATCCTCTATCCTATCCTATCCTCTATCCTATCCTATCCTCTATCCTATCCTATCCTCTATCCTATCCTATCCTCTATCCTATCCTATCCTGTATACGATCCTATCCTCTATCCTTTCCTCTATCCTATCCTATCCTCTATCCTATCCTATCCTCTATACGATCCTCTATCCTATCCTATCCTGTATCCTGTCCTATCCTCTATCCAATCCTATCCTATATCCTATCGTTTCCTCTATCCTATCCAATCCTCTATCCTATCCTATCCTCTATCCTATCCTATCCTCTATCCTATCCTATCCTCTATCCTATACTATCCTCTATTCTATCCTATCCCCTATCCTATCCTATCCTCTATCCTTTCCTCTATCCTATCCTATCCTCTATCCTATCCTATCCTCTACCCTATGCTATCCTCTATACGATCCTATCCTCTATCCTTTCCTCTATCCTATCCTATCCTCTATCCTATCCTATCCTCTATCCTATCCTATCCTCTATACGATCCTGTATCCTATCCTATCCTGTATCCTGTCCTATCCTCTATCCAATCCTATCCTATATCCTATCGTTTCCGCTATCCTATCCAATCCTCTATCCTATCCTATCCTCTATCCTATCCTATCCTCTATCCTATCCGATCCTCTATCCTATCCTATCCTGTATCCTGTCCTATCCACTATCCTATCCAATCCTCTATCCTATCCTATCCTCTATCCTATCGTATCCTCTATCCTATCCTATCCTCTATCCTATCCTATCGTCTATCCTATCCTATCCTCTATTCTATCCTATCCTCTATCCTATCGTATCCTCTATCGTATCCTATCATCTATCCTATCCTATCCTCTATCCTATCCTATCCTCTATCCTATCCTATCCTCTATCCTATCCTGTCTTCTATCCTATCCTATCCTCTATCCAATCAAATCCCCTATCCTATCCTCTATCCTATCCTATCCTGTATCCTATCCAATCCTCTATCCTATCCTATCTTCTATCCTATCCTAACCTCTAACCTAACCTATCCTCTATCCTATCCTATCATCTATCCTCTATCCTATCCAATCCTCTATCCTATCCTAACCTCTAACCTAACCTATCCTCTATCCTATCCTATCATCTATCCTCTATCCTATCCAATCCTCTATCCTATCCTATCCTCTATCCTATCATAGCCTCTATCCTATAATATCCTCTATCCTGTCCTATCATCTATCCAATCCTCTATACTATCATATCCTCTATTCTATAATATCCTCTATCCTATCCTATCATCTATCCAATCCTCTATCTTTTCCTATCCTCTATCCTATCCTATCCTCTATCCTATCCTATCCTCTATCGTATCCTATCCTCTATCCTATCCTATCCTCTATCCTATCCTATCCTCTATAATATCGTACTCTCTATCCTATAATATCATCTATCCGTTCCTATTCTCTATCCTATCCTCTATCCCATTCTCTATCCTATCCTCTATCCTATCCTCTATCCTATCCTATCTTCTATCCTATCCTATCCTCTATCCTATCAAATCCCCTATCCTATCCTCTATCCTATCCTATCCTCTATCCTATCCTATTCTCTATCCTACCCTATCCTATCCTCTATCCTATCCTATCGTCTATCCTATCCTCTATCCTATCCTATCCTCTATCCTATCCTATCATCTATCCTCTATCCTATCCAATCCTCTATCCTATCCTATCCTCTATCCTATCATATCCTCTATCCTATAATATGCTCTATCCTATCCTATCATCTATCCAATCCTCTATCTTTTCCTATCCTCTATCCTATCCTATCCTCTATCCTATCCTATCGTATATACTATCCTCTATCCTATCCTATCCTCTATCCTATCCTATCCTCTATCCTATCCTACCCTCTATCCTATCCTATCCTCTATCCTATCCTATCCTCTATCCTATTATAGCCTCTATCCTATCCTATCCTCTATCCTATCCTATCCTCTATCCTATCCTATCCTCTATCCTATCCTATCCTCTATCCTATTCTATCCTCTATCCTATCCTATCCTCTATCCCATCCTATCCTCTATCCCATCCTATCCTCTATCCTATCCTATCCTCTATCCTATCCTCTATCCTATCCTCTATCCTATCCTATCCTCTATCCTATCCTATCCTATATCCTATACCCTATTCTATCCTCTATCCTATCCTATCCACTATCCTATCCTATCCTCTATCCTATCCTATCCTCTATCCTATTCTATCCTCTATACTATTATATCCTCTATCCTATCCTATCCTCTACCTTATCCTATACTCTATCCTATCCAATTACCTATCCTATCCTCTATCCTATCCAATCCTCTATCCTATCCTATCCTCTATCCTATCCTATCCTCTATCCTATCCGATCCTCTATCCTATCCTATCCTGTATCCTGTCCTATCCTCTATCCTATCCAATCCTCTATCCTATCCTATCCTCTATCCTATCGTATCCTCTATCCTATCCTATCCTCTATCCTATCCTATCCTCTATCCTATCCTCTATCCTATCCTCTATCCTATCGTATCCTCTATCGTATCCTATCATCTATCCTATCCTATCCTCTATCCTATCCTATCCTCTATCCTATCCTATCCTCTATACGATCCTATCCTCTATCCTTTCCTCTATCCTATCCTATCCTCTATCCTATCGTATCCTCTATACGATCCTCTATCCTATCCTATCATGTATCCTGTCCTATCCTCTATCCAATCCTATCCTATATCCTATCGTTTCCTCTATCCTATCCAATCCTTTATCCTATCCTATCCTCTATCCTATCCTATCCTCTATCCTATCCGATCCTCTATCCTATCCTATCCTGTATCCTGTCCTATCCTCTATCCTATCCTACCCTCTTTCCTATCCTATCCTCTATTCTATCCTATCCTCTATCCTATCGTATCCTCCATCGTATCCTATCATCTATCCTATCCTATCCTCTATCCTGTCCTCTATCCTATCCTCTATCCTATCGTATCCTCTATCGTATCCTATCATCTATCCTATCCTATCCTCTATCCTATCCTATCCTCTATCCTATCCTATCCTCTATCCTATCCTCTTCTCTATCCTATCCTATCCTCTATCCTATCCTATCCTCTATCCTATACTCTCCTCTATCCTATCCTATCCTCTATCCTATCCTATCCTCTATCCTATCCTACCCCCTTTCCTATCCTATCCTCTATCCTATCCTATCTTCTATCCTCTATCCTATCCTATCCCCTATCCTATCCTATCCTCTATCCGATCCTCTATCCTAGCCTATCCTCTATTATATCCTATCCTCTATCCTATCCTATCCTCTATCCTATCCTATCCTCTATCCTATCCTATCCTCTATCCTATCCTCTCCTCTATCCTATCCTATCTTCTATCCTATCCTATCCTCTATCCTATCCTATCCTCTATCCTATCCTATCCTATCCTCTATCCTATCCTATCCTATCCTCTATCCTATCCTCTATCCTATCCTCTAGCCTATCCTCTATCCTATCCTCTATCCTATCCTATCCTCTATCCTATCCTCTATGCTACCCTCTATCCTATCCTCTATCCTATCCTATCCTCTATCCTATCCTCTACAATATCGTTTACTCTGTCATATCCTATCCTCTATCCTATAATATCATCTATCCTATTCTATCCTCTATCCTATCCTCTATCATATCCAATCCTCTATCCTATCCTCTATCCTATCCTATCCTCTATCCTCTATCCTCTATCCTATCCTATCCTCTATCGTATCCTATCCTCTATCCTATAATATCCTCTATCCTATCCGATCATCTATCCTATCCTATCCTGTATCCTGTCCTATCCTCTATTCTATCCTATCCTATCCTCTATCCTATCCTATCCTATTCTCTATCCTATCCTATTCTCTATCCTATCCTCTATCATATCCTCTATCCTACCCTCTATCCTACCCTCTATCCTATCCTATCCTCTATCCTATCCTCTATAATATCGTTTACTCTATCATATCCTATCCTCTATCCTATAATATCATCTATCCTATTCTATCCTCTATCCTATCCTCTATCTTATCCAATCCTCTATAGTATCCTCTATCCTATCCTACCCTCTTTCCTATCCTATCCTCTATCCTATCCTATCCTCTATCCTATCCTATCCTCTATCCTACCCTATCCTCTATCCTCTATCCTCTATCCTATCCTATCCTCTATCCTATCCTATCCTCTATCCTATCCTATCCTCTATCCTATCCTATCCTCTATCCTATCCTATCCTCTATCCTATCCTATCCTCTATCCTATCCTATCCTCTATCCTATCCTATCCTGTATACGATCCTATCCTCTATCCTTTCCTCTATCCTATCCTATCCTCTATCCTATCCTATCCTCTATACGATCCTCTATCCTATCCTATCCTGTATCCTGTCCTATCCTCTATCCAATCCTATCCTATATCCTATCGTTTCCTCTATCCTATCCAATCCTCTATCCTATCCTATCCTCTATCCTATCCTATCCTCTATCCTATCCTATCCTCTATCCTATACTATCCTCTATTCTATCCTATCCCCTATCCTATCCTATCCTCTATCCTTTCCTCTATCCTATCCTATCCTCTATCCTATCCTATCCTCTATCCTATGCTATCCTCTATACGATCCTATCCTCTATCCTTTCCTCTATCCTATCCTATCCTCTATCCTATCCTATCCTCTATACGATCCTGTATCCTATCCTATCCTGTATCCTGTCCTATCCTCTATCCAATCCTATCCTATATCCTATCGTTTCCTCTATCCTATCCAATCCTCTATCCTATCCTATCCTCTATCCTATCCTATCCTCTATCCTATCCGATCCTCTATCCTATCCTATCCTGTATCCTGTCCTATCCTCTATCCTATCCAATCCTCTATCCTATCCTATCCTCTATCCTATCGTATCCTCTATCCTATCCTATCCTCTATCCTATCCTATCGTCTATCCTATCCTATCCTCTATTCTATCCTATCCTCTATCCTATCGTATCCTCTATCGTATCCTATCATCTATCCTATCCTATCCTCTATCCTATCCTATCCTCTATCCTATCCTATCCTCTATCCTATCCTGTCTTCTATCCTATCCTATCCTCTATCCAATCAAATCCCCTATCCTATCCTCTATCCTATCCTATCCTGTATCCTATCCAATCCTCTATCCTATCCTATCTTCTATCCTATCCTAACCTCTAACCTAACCTATCCTCTATCCTATCCTATCATCTATCCTCTATCCTATCCAATCCTCTATCCTATCCTAACCTCTAACCTAACCTATCCTCTATCCTATCCTATCATCTATCCTCTATCCTATCCAATCCTCTATCCTATCCTATCCTCTATCCTATCATAGCCTCTATCCTATAATATCCTCTATCCTGTCCTATCATCTATCCAATCCTCTATACTATCATATCCTCTATTCTATAATATCCTCTATCCTATCCTATCATCTATCCAATCCTCTATCTTTTCCTATCCTCTATCCTATCCTATCCTCTATCCTATCCTATCCTCTATCGTATCCTATCCTCTATCCTATCCTATCCTCTATCCTATCCTATCCTCTATAATATCGTACTCTCTATCCTATAATATCATCTATCCGTTCCTATTCTCTATCCTATCCTCTATCCCATTCTCTATCCTATCCTCTATCCTATCCTCTATCCTATCCTATCTTCTATCCTATCCTATCCTCTATCCTATCAAATCCCCTATCCTATCCTCTATCCTATCCTATCCTCTATCCTATCCTATTCTCTATCCTACCCTATCCTATCCTCTATCCTATCCTATCGTCTATCCTATCCTCTATCCTATCCTATCCTCTATCCTATCCTATCATCTATCCTCTATCCTATCCAATCCTCTATCCTATCCTATCCTCTATCCTATCATATCCTCTATCCTATAATATGCTCTATCCTATCCTATCATCTATCCAATCCTCTATCTTTTCCTATCCTCTATCCTATCCTATCCTCTATCCTATCCTATCGTATATACTATCCTCTATCCTATCCTATCCTCTATCCTATCCTATCCTCTATCCTATCCTACCCTCTATCCTATCCTATCCTCTATCCTATCCTATCCTCTATCCTATTATAGCCTCTATCCTATCCTATCCTCTATCCTATCCTATCCTCTATCCTATCCTATCCTCTATCCTATCCTATCCTCTATCCTATTCTATCCTCTATCCTATCCTCTCCTCTATCCCATCCTATCCTCTATCCCATCCTATCCTCTATCCTATCCTATCCTCTATCCTATCCTCTATCCTATCCTCTATCCTATCCTATCCTCTATCCTTTCCTATCCTCTATCCTATCCTATCCTCTATCCTATCCTATCCTATATCCTATACCCTATTCTATCCTCTATCCTATCCTATCCACTATCCTATCCTATCCTCTATCCTATCCTATCCTCTATCCTATTCTATCCTCTATACTATTATATCCTCTATCCTATCCTATCCTCTACCTTATCCTATACTCTATCCTATCCAATTACCTATCCTATCCTCTATCCTATCCTATCCTCTATCCTATCCTATCCTCTATCCTATCCTATCCTATCCTCTATCCTATCCTATCCTATCCTCTATCCTATCCTCTATCCTATCCTCTATCCTATCCTCTATCCTATCCTATCCTCTATCCTATCCTCTATCCTACCCTCTATCCTATCCTCTATCCTATCCTATCCTCTATCCTATCCTCTACAATATCGTTTACTCTGTCATATCCTATCCTCTATCCTATAATATCATCTATCCTATTCTATCCTCTATCCTATCCTCTATCATATCCAATCCTCTATCGTATCCTCTATCCTATCCTACCCTCTTTCCTATCCTATCCTCTATCCTATCCTATCCTCTATCCTATCCTATCCTCTGTCCTACACTATCCTCTATTCTATCCTATCCCCTATCCTATCCTATCCTCTATCCTTTCCTCTATCCTATCCTATCCCCTATCCTATCCTATCCTCTATCCTTTCCTCTATCCTATCCTATCCTCTATCCTATCCTATCCTCTATACGATCCTATCCTCTATCCTTTCCTCTATCCTATCCTATCCTCTATCCTATCCTATCCTCTATACGATCCTCTATCCTATCCTATCCTGTATCCTGTCCTATCCTCTATCCAATCCTATCCTATATCCTATCGTTTCCTCTATCCTATCCAATCCTCTATCCTATCCTATCCTCTATCCTATCCTATCCTCTATCCTATCCGATCCTCTATCCTATCCTATCCTGTATCCTGTCCTATCCTCTATCCTATCCAATCCTCTATCCTATCCCATCCTCTATCCTATCGTATCCTCTATCCTATCCTATCCTCTATCCTATCCTATCGTCTATCCTATCCTATCCTCTATTCTATCCTATCCTCTATCCTATCGTATCCTCTATCGTATCCTATCATCTATCCTATCCTATCCTCTATCCTATCCTCTATCCTATCCTCTATCCTATCGTATCCTCTATCGTATCCTATCATCTATCCTATCCTATCCTCTATCCTATCCTATCCTCTATCCTATCCTATCCTCTATCCTATCCTCTCCTCTATCCTATCCTATCCTCTATCCTATCCTATCCTCTATCCTATACTCTCCTCTATCCTATCCTATCCTCTATCCTATCCTATCCTCTATCCTATCCTACCCTCTTTCCTATCCTATCCTCTATCCTATCCTATCTTCTATCCTCTATCCTATCCTATCCTCTATCCTATCCTATCCTCTATCCGATCCTCTATCCTAGCCTATCCTCTATTATATCCTATCCTCTATCCTATCCTATCCTCTATCCTATCCTATCCTCTATCCTATCCTATCCTATCCTCTATCCTATCCTATCCTATCCTCTATCCTATCCTCTATCCTATCCTCTAGCCTATCCTCTATCCTATCCTCTATCCTATCCTATCCTCTATCCTATCCTATCCTCTATCCTATCCTCTACAATATCGTTTACTCTGTCATATCCTATCCTCTATCCTATAATATCATCTATCCTATTCTATCCTCTATCCTATCCTCTATCATATCCAATCCTCTATCCTATCCTCTATCCTATCCTATCCTCTATCCTCTATCCTCTATCCTATCCTATCCTCTATCGTATCCTATCCTCTATCCTATCCTATCCTCTATCCTATCCTCTATAATATCGTTTACTCCATCATATCCTATCCTCTATCCTATAATATCATCTATCATATTCTATCCTCTATCCTATCCTCTATCTTATCCAATCCTCTATAGTATCCTCTATCCTATCCTACCCTCTTTCCTATCCTATCCTCTATCCTATCCTATCCTCTATCCTATCCTATCCTCTATCCTATCCTATCCTCTATCCTATCCTATCCTCTATCCTATCCTATCCTCTATCCTATCCTATCCTGTATACGATCCTATCCTCTATCCTTTCCTCTATCCTATCCTATCCTCTATCCTATCCTATCCTCTATACGATCCTCTATCCTATCCAATCCTCTATCCTATCCTATCCTCTATCCTATCCTATCCTCTATCCTATCCTATCCTCTATCCTATACTATCCTCTATTCTATCCTATCCCCTATCCTATCCTATCCTCTATCCTTTCCTCTATCCTATCCTATCCTCTATCCTATCCTATCCTCTATCCTATGCTATCCTCTATACGATCCTATCCTCTATCCTTTCCTCTATCCTATCCTATCCTCTATACGATCCTGTATCCTATCCTATCCTGTATCCTGTCCTATCCTCTATCCAATCCTATCCTATATCCTATCGTTTCCTCTATCCTATCCTATCGTCCATCCTATCCTATCCTCTATCCTATCCTATCCTCTATCCTATCCTATCCTCTATCCTATCCTATCCTCTATCCTATCCTATCCTCTATCCTATCCTATCCTCTATCCTATCCTCTATCCTATCCTCTATCCTATCCTCTATTCTATCCTCTATCCTATCCTCTATCCTATCCTCTATCCTATCCTCTCCTCTATCCTATCCTATCCTCTATCCTATCCTATCCTCTATGCTATCCTACCCTCTTTCCTATCCTATCCTCTATCCTATCCTATCCTCTATCCTATACTATCCTCTATCCTATCCTATCCCCTATCCTATCCTATCCTCTATCCTTTCCTATATCCTATCCTATCCTCTATCCGATCCTCTATCCTATCCTATCCTGTATCCTGTCCTATCCTCTATCCTATCCTATCCTCTATCCTACCCTCTATCCTATCCTCTATCCTATCCTATCCTCTATCCTATCCTATCCTCTATCCTATCCTATCGTCTATCCTATCCTATCCTCTATCCTATCCTATCCTCTACCCTATCCTATCCTCTATCTTATCGTATCCTCTATCGTATCCTATCCTCTATCCTATCCTATCCTCGATCCTATCCTATCCTCTATCCTATCCTATCCTCTATCCTATCCTATCCTCTATCCTATCCTATCCTCTATCCTATCCTATCCTCTATCCTATCCTATCCTCTATCCTATCCTATCCTTTATCCTATCCTATCCTCTATCCTATCCGATCCTCTAGCCTATCCTATCCTGTATCCTGTCCTATCCTCTATCCTATCCTATCCTCTATCCTATCCTATCCCCTACCCTATCCTATCCTCTATCCTCTCCTCTATCCTATCCTATCCTCTATCCTATCCTATCCTCTATCCTATACTATCCTCTATTCTATCCTATCCCCTATCCTATCCTATCCTCTATCCAATCCTCTATCCTATCCTATCCTCTATCTTATCGTATCCTCTATCGTATCCTATCCTCTATCCTATCCTATCCTCTATCCTACCCTCTATCCTATCCTCTATCCTATCCTCTATAATATCGTTTACTCTATCATATCCTATCCTCTATCCTATAATATCATCTATCCTATTCTGTCCTCTATCCTATCCTCTATCATATCCAATCCTCTATCGTATCCTCTATCCTATCCTACCCTCTTTCCTATCCTATCCTCTATCCTATCCTATCCTCTATCCTTTCCTCTATCCTATCCTATCCTCTATCCTATCCTATCCTCTATCCGATCCTCTATCCTAGCCTATCCTGTATCCTGTCCTATCCTCTATCATATCCTATCCTCTATCCTATCCTTTCCTCTATCCAATCCTATCCTATATCCTATCCTTTCCTCTATCCTATCCAATCCTCTATCCTATCCTATCCTCTATCCTATCCTATCCTCTATCCCATCCTATCCTCTATCCTATCCTATCCTCTATCCTATCCTATCCTCTATCCTATCCTATCCTCTATCCTATCCTCTATAATATCGTTTACTCTATCATATCCTATCCTCTATCCTATAATATCATCTATCCTATTCTATCCTCTATCCTATCCTCTATCATATCCAATCCTCTATCGTATCCTCTATCCTATCGCATCCTCTATCCTATCCTATCCTCTATTCTATCCTCTCCTCTATCCTATCCTATCCTCTATCCTAACCTATCCTCTATCCTATCCTATCCTCTATCCTTTCCTCTATCCTATCCTATCCTCTATCCTATCCTATCCTCTATCCTATGCTATCCTCTATACGATCCTATCCTCTATCCTTTCCTCTATCCTATCCTATCCTCTATACGATCCTGTATCCTGTCCTATCCTCTATCCAATCCTATCCTATATCCTATCGTTTCCTCTATCCTATCCAATCCTCTATCCTATCCTATCCTCTATCCTATCCTATCCTCTATCCTATCCGATCCTCTATCCTATCCTATCCTGTATCCTGTCCTATCCTCTATCCTATTCTATCCTCTATCCTATCCTATCTTCTATCCTCTATCGTATCCTATCCTCTATCCTATCCTATCCTCGATCCTATCCTATCCTCTATCCTATCCTATACTCTATCCTATCCTATCCTCTATCCTATCCTATCCTCTATCCTATCCTATCCTCTATCCTATCCTATCCTCTATCCTATCCTATCCTTTATCCTATCCTATCCTCTATCCTATCCTATCCTCTATCCTATCCTATCCTGTATCCTGTCCTATCCTCTATCCTATCCTCTATCCTATCCTTTCCTCTATCCTATCCAATCCTCTATCCTATCCTATCCTCTATCCTATCGTATCATCTATCGTATCCTATCCTCTATCCTATCCTATCCTCTATCCTATCCTATCCTCTATCCTATCCTATCCTCTATCCTATCCTATCCTCTATCCTATCCTATCCTCTATCATATGCTATCGTCTATCCTATCCTATCCTCTATCCTATCCTATCCTCTATCCTATCCTATCCTCTATCCTATCGTATCCTCTATCGTATCCTATCCTCTATCCTATCCTATCCTCTATCCTATCTTATCCTCTATCCTATTATATCCTCTATCCTATCCTATCCTCTATCCTATCCTCTATCCTATCCTCTATCCTAGCCTCTATCCTATCCTCTATCCTATCCTCTCCTCTATCCTATCCTATCCTCTATCCTATCCTATCCTCTATGCTATCCTTCCCTCTTTCCTATCCTACCCTCTATCCTATCCTTTCCTCTATCCTATCCAATCCTCTATCCTATCCTATCCTCTATCCTATACTATCCTCTATCCTATCCTATCCTCTATCCTATCCTATCCTCTATCCTATCCTATCCTCTATCGTTTCCTCTATCCTATCCTATAGTCTATACTATCCTATCCTCTGTCCGATCCTCTATCCGATCCTCTATCCTATCCTATCCTGTATCCTGTCCTATACTCTATCCAATCCTATCCTATATCCTATCCTTTCCTCTATCCTATCCTATCCTCTGTCCTATCCTATCCTCTGTCGTTTCCTCTATCCTATCCTATCCTCTCTACTATCCTATCCTCTGTCCGATCCTCTATCCGATCCTCTATCCTATCCTATCCTGTATCCTGTCCTATCCTCTATCCAATCCTATCCTATATCCAATCCTTTCCTCTATCCTATCCAATCCTCTTTCCTATCCTATCCTATATACTATCCTATCCTCTATCCTATCCTATCCTCTATCGTATCCTATCCTCCATCCTCTATCCTCTATCCTCTATCCTCTATCCTCTATCCTCTATCCTATCCTATCCCCTATCCTATCCTATCCTCTATCCTATCCTATCCTCTATCCTATCCTATCTTCTATCCTATCCTATCCTCTATCCTATCCTATCCGATATCCTATCCTATCCTCTATCCTATCCTATCCTCTATCCTATCCTATCCTCTATCCTATCCTATCCTCTATCATATGCTATCGTCTATCCTATCCTATCCTCTATCCTATCCTATCCTCTATCCTATCCTATCCTCTATCCTATCCTATCCTCTATCCCATCCTATCCTCTATCCTATCCTATCCTCTATCCTATCCTATCCTCTATCCTATCCTATCCTCTATGCTATCCTACCCTCATTCCTATCCTATCCTCTATCCTATCCTATCCTCTATCCTATACTATCCTCTATCCTATCCTATCCCCTATCCTATCCTATCCTCTATCCTTTCCTCTATCCTATCCTATCCTCTATCCGATCCTCTATCCTATCCTATCGTCTATCCTATCCTATCCTATCCTCTATCCTATCCTATCCTCTATCCGATCCTCTATTCTATCCTATCCTCTATCCTATCCTATACTCTATCCTATCCTATCCTCTATCCTATACTAGCCTCTACCTTATCCTATCCTCTATCCTATCCAATTACCTATCCGATCCTCTATCCTATCCTATCCTCTATCAGATCCTCAATCCTATCCTATCCTCTATCCTATCCTATCCTCTATCCTATCCTATCCTCTATCCTATACTTTCCTCAATACTATTATATGCTCTATCCTATCCTATCCTCTATCCTATCCTATCCTCTATCCTATCCTATCCACTATCCTATCCTATCCTCTATCCTATCCTATCATCTATCCTATCCTATCCTCTATCCTATCCTATCCTCTATCCTATCCTATCGTCTATCCCATCCTATCCTCTATCCTATCCTATCCTCTATCCTAACCTATCCTCTATCCTATCGTATCCTGTATCGTATCCTATCCTCTATCCTATCCTCTATAATATCGTTTACTCTATCATATCCTATCCTCTATCCTATAATATCATCTACCCTATTCTATCCTCTATCCTATCCTCTATCATATCCAATCCTCTATCGTATCCTCTATCCTACCCTATCCTCTATCCTATCCTATCCTCTATCCTATCCTATCCTCTATCCTATCCTACCCTCTATCCTATCCTATCCTCTATCCTATCCTATCCTCTATCGTATCCTATCCTTTATCCTATCCTATCCTCTATCCTATCCGATCCTCTATCCTATTCTATCCTGCATCCTGTCCTATCCTCTATCCTATCCTATCCTCTATCCTATCCTATCCTCTATCCTATCCTATCCTCTATCCTATCCTATCCTCTATCATATGCTATCGTCTATCCTATCCTATCCTCTATCCTATCCTATCCTCTATCCTATCCTATCCTCTATCCTATCGTATCCTCTATCGTATCCTATCCTCTATCCTATCCTACCCTCTATCCTATCTTATCCTCTATCCTATTATATCCTCTATCCTATCCTATCCTCTATCCTATCCTCTATCCTATCCTCTATCCTAGCCTCTATCCTATCCTCTATCCTATCCTCTCCTCTATCCTATCCTATCCTCTATCCTATCCTATCCTCTATGCTATCCTTCCCTCTTTCCTATCCTACCCTCTATCCTATCCTTTCCTCTATCCTATCCAATCCTCTATCCTATCCTATCCTCTATCCTATCCTATCCGATATCCTATCCTATCCTCTATCCTATCCTATCCTCTATCCTATCCTATCCTCTATCCTATCCTATCCTCTATCATATGCTATCGTCTATCCTATCCTATCCTCTATCCTATCCTATCCTCTATCCTATCCTATCCTCTATCCTATCCTATCCTCTATCCCATCCTATCCTCTATCCTATCCTATCCTCTATCCTATCCTATCCTCTATCCTATCCTATCCTCTATGCTATCCTACCCTCATTCCTATCCTATCCTCTATCCTATCCTATCCTCTATCCTATACTATCCTCTATCCTATCCTATCCCCTATCCTATACTATCCTCTATCCTTTCCTCTATCCTATCCTATCCTCTATCCGATCCTCTATCCTATCCTATCGTCTATCCTATCCTATCCTATCCTCTATCCTATCCTATCCTCTATCCGATCCTCTATTCTATCCTATCCTCTATCCTATCCTATACTCTATCCTATCCTATCCTCTATCCTATACTAGCCTCTACCTTATCCTATCCTCTATCCTATCCAATTACCTATCCGATCCTCTATCCTATCCTATCCTCTATCAGATCCTCAATCCTATCCTATCCTCTATCCTATCATATCCTCTATCCTATCCTATCCTCTATCCTATACTTTCCTCAATACTATTATATGCTCTATCCTATCCTATCCTCTATCAGATCCTCAATCCTATCCTATCCTCTATCCTATCATATCCTCTATCCTATCCTATCCTCTATCCTATACTTTCCTCAATACTATTATATGCTCTATCCTATCCTATCCTCTATCCTATCCTATCCTCTATCCTATCCTATCCACTATCCTATCCTATCCTCTATCCTATCCTATCATCTATCCTATCCTATCCTCTATCCTATCCTATCCTCTATCCTATCCTATCGTCTATCCCATCCTATCCTCTATCCTATCCTATCCTCTATCCTAACCTATCCTCTATCCTATCGTATCCTGTATCGTATCCTATCCTCTATCCTATCCTCTATAATATCGTTTACTCTATCATATCCTATCCTCTATCCTATAATATCATCTACCCTATTCTATCCTCTATCCTATCCTCTATCATATCCAATCCTCTATCGTATCCTCTATCCTACCCTATCCTCTATCCTATCCTATCCTCTATCCTATCCTATCCTCTATCCTATCCTATCGTCTATCCCATCCTATCCTCTATCCTATCCTATCCTCTATCCTATCCGATCCTCTATCCTATCCTATCCTGTATCCTGTCCTATCCTCTATCCTATCCTTTCCTCTATCCTATCCAATCCTCTATCCTATCCTATCCTCTATCCTATCGTATCATCTATCGTAACCTATCCTCTATCCTATCCTATCCTCTATCCTATCCTATCCTCTATCCTATCCTATCCTCTATCCTATCCTATCCTCTATCCTATCCTATCCTCTATCCTATCCTATCCTCTATCCTATCCTATCCTCTATCCTATCCTATCCTCTATCCTATCCTATCCTCTATCCTATCCTATCCTCTATCATATGCTATCGTCTATCCTATCCTATCCTCTATCCTATCCTATCCTCTATCCTATCCTATCCTCTATCCTATCGTATCCTCTATCGTATCCTATCCTCTATCCTATCCTATCCTCTATCCTATCTTATCCTCTATCCTATTATATCCTCTATCCTATCCTATCCTCTATCCTATCCTCTATCCTATCCTCTATCCTAGCCTCTATCCTATCCTCTATCCTATCCTCTCCTCTATCCTATCCTATCCTCTATCCTATCCTATCCTCTATGCTATCCTTCCCTCTTTCCTATCCTACCCTCTATCCTATCCTTTCCTCTATCCTATCCAATCCTCTATCCTATCCTATCCTCTATCCTATACTATCCTCTATCCTATCCTATCCTCTATCCTATCCTATCCTCTATCGTTTCCTCTATCCTATCGTATCCTCTATCCTATCCTATCCTCTATTCTATCCTCTCCTCTAACCTATCCTATCCTCTATCCTATCCTATCCTCTATCCCATCCTATCCTCTATCCTATCCTATCCTCTATCCTATCCTATCCTCTATCCTATCCTATCCTCTATCCTATCCTATCCTCTATCCTATCCTATCCTCTATCCTATCCTATCCTCTATCCTATCCTCTATCCTATCCTCTATCCTATCCTCTATTCTATCCTCTATCCTATCCTCTATCCTATCCTCTATCCTATCCTCTATCCTATCCTCTCCTCTATCCTATCGTATCCTCTATCCTATCCTATCCTCTATGCTATCCTACCCTCTTTCCTATCCTATCCTCTATCCTATCCTATCCTCTATCCTATACTATCCTCTATCCTATCCTATCCTATCCTCTATCCTTTCCTCTATCCTATCCTATCCTCTATCCGATCCTCTATCCGATCCTCTATCCTATCCTATCCTGTATCCTGTCCTATCCTCTATCCAATCCTATCCTATATCCTATCCTTTCCTCTATCCTATCCAATCCTCCATCCTATCCTATCCTCTATCCTATCCTATCCTCTATCGTATCCTAACCTCTATCCTGTCCTATCCTCTATCCTATCGTATCCTCTATCGTATCCTATCCTCTATCCTATCCTATCCTCTATCCTATCCTATCCTCTATCCTATCCTATCCTCTATCCTATCCTATCCTCTATCCTATCCTATCGTCTATCCTATCCTATCCTCTATCCTACCCTCTATCCTATCCTCTATCCTATCCTATCCTCTATCCTATCCTATCCTCTATCCTATCCTATCCTCTATCCTATCCTATCGTCTATCCTATCCTATCCTCTATCCTATCCTATCCTCTACCCTATCCTATCCTCTATCTTATCGTATCCTCTATCGTATCCTATCCTCTATCCTATCCTATCCTCGATCCTATCCTATCCTCTATCCTATCCTATACTCTATCCTACCCTATCCTCTATCCTATCCTATCCTCTATCCTATCCTATCCTCTATCCTATCCTATCCTCTATCCTATCCTATCCTCTATCCTATCCTATCCTCTATCCTATCCTATCCTCTATCCTATCCTATCCTCTATCCTATCCTATCCTCTATCATATGCTATCGTCTATCCTATCCTATCCTCTATCCTATCCTATCCTCTATCCTATCCTATCCTCTATCCTATCGTATCCTCTATCGTATCCTATCCTATCCTCTATCCTATCTTATCCTCTATCCTATTATATCCTCTATCCTATCCTCTCTACTATCCTATCCTCTGTCCGATCCTCTATCCGATCCTCTATCCTATCCTATCCTGTATCCTGTCCTATCCTCTATCCAATCCTATCCTATATCCTATCCTTTCCTCTATCCTATCCAATCCTCTTTCCTATCCTATCCTATATACTATCCTATCCTCTATCCTATCCTATCCTCTATCGTATCCTATCCTCTATCCTCTATCCTCTATCCTCTATCCTCTATCCTCTATCCTATCCTATCCCCTATCCTATCCTATCCTCTATCCTATCCTATCCTCTATCCTATCCTATCTTCTATCCTATCCTATCCTCTATCCTATCCTATCCGATATCCTATCCTATCCTCTATCCTATCCTATCCTCTATCCTATCCTATCCTCTATCCTATCCTATCCTCTATCATATGCTATCGTCTATCCTATCCTATCCTCTATCCTATCCTATCCTCTATCCTATCCTCTCCTCTATCCTATCCTATCCTCTATCCTATCCTATCCTCTAACCTATCCTATCCTCTATCCTATCCTATCCTCTATCCCATCCTATCCTCTATCCTATCCTATCCTCTATCCTATCCTATCCTCTATCCTATCCTATCCTCTATCCTATCCTATCCTCTATCCTATCCTATCCTCTATCCTATCCTCTATCCTATCCTCTATCCTATCCTCTATTCTATCCTCTATCCTATCCTCTATCCTATCCTCTCCTCTATCCTATCCTATCCCCTATCCTATCCTATCCTCTATCCTTTCCTCTATCCTATCCTATCCTCTATCCGATCCTCTATCCGATCCTCTATCCTATCCTATCCTGTATCCTGTCCTATCCTCTATCCAATCCTATCCTATATCCTATCCTTTCCTCTATCCTATCCAATCCTCCATCCTATCCTATCCTCTATCCTATCCTATCCTCTATCGTATCCTAACCTCTATCCTGTCCTATCCTCTATCCTATCGTATCCCCTATCGTATCCTATCCTCTATCCTATCCTATCCTCTATCCTATCCTATCCTCTATCCTATCCTATCCTCTATCCTATCCTATCCTCTATCCTATCCTATCGTCTATCCTATCCTATCCTCTATCCTACCCTCTATCCTATCCTCTATCCTATCCTATCCTCTATCCTATCCTATCCTCTATCCTATCCTATCGTCTATCCTATCCTATCCTCTATCCTATCCTATCCTCTACCCTATCCTATCCTCTATCTTATCGTATCCTCTATCGTATCCTATCCTCTATCCTATCCTATCCTCGATCCTATCCTATCCTCTATCCTATCCTATACTCTATCCTATCCTATCCTCTATCCTATCCTATCCTCTATCCTATCCTATCCTCTATCCTATCCTATCCTCTATCCTATCCTATCCTTTATCCTATCCTATCCTCTATCCTATCCGATCCTCTATCCTATCCTATCCTGTATCCTGTCCTATCCTCTATCCTATCCTATCCTCTATCCTATCCTTTCCTCTATCCTATCCAATCCTCTATCCTATCCTATCCTCTATCCTATCGTATCATCTATCGTATCCTATCCTCTATCCTATCCTATCCTCTATCCTATCCTATCCTCTATCCTATCCTATCCTCTATCCTATCCTATCCTCTATCCTATCCTATCCTCTATCCTATCCTATCCTCTATCCTATCCTATCCTCTATCATATGCTATCGTCTATCCTATCCTATCCTCTATCCTATCCTATCCTCTATCCTATCCTATCCTCTATCCTATCGTATCCTCTATCGTATCCTATCCTCTATCCTATCCTATCCTCTATCCTATCTTATCCTCTATCCTATTATATCCTCTATCCTATCCTATCCTCTATCCTATCCTATCCGATATCCTATCCTATCCTCTATCCTATCCTATCCTCTATCCTATCCTTTCCTCTATCCTATCCTATCCTCTTTCCTATCCTATCCTATATACTATCCTATCCTCTATCCTATCCTATCCTCTATCGTATCCTATCCTCTATCCTCTATCCTCTATCCTCTATCCTCTATCCTATCCTATCCCCTATCCTATCCTATCCTCTATCCTATCCTATCCTCTATCCTATCCTATCTTCTATCCTATCCTATCCTCTATCCTATCCTATCCGATATCCTATCCTATCCTCTATCCTATCCTATCCTCTATCCTATCCTATCCTCTATCCTATCCTATCCTCTATCATATGCTATCGTCTATCCTATCCTATCCTCTATCCTATCCTACCCTCATTCCTATCCTATCCTCTATCCTATCCTATCCTCTATCCTATACTATCCTCTATCCTATCCTATCCCCTATCCTATCCTATCCTCTATCCTTTCCTCTATCCTATCCTATCCTCTATCCGATCCTCTATCCTATCCTATCGTCTATCCTATCCTATCCTATCCTCTATCCTATCCTATCCTCTATCCGATCCTCTATTCTATCCTATCCTCTATCCTATCCTATACTCTATCCTATCCTATCCTCTATCCTATACTAGCCTCTACCTTATCCTATCCTCTATCCTATCCAATTACCTATCCGATCCTCTATCCTATCCTATCCTCTATCAGATCCTCAATCCTATCCTATCCTCTATCCTATCCTATCCTCTATCCTATCCTATCCTCTATCCTATACTTTCCTCAATACTATTATATGCTCTATCCTATCCTATCCTCTATCCTATCCTATCCTCTATCCTATCCTATCCACTATCCTATCCTATCCTCTATCCTATCCTATCATCTATCCTATCCTATCCTCTATCCTATCCTATCCTCTATCCTATCCTATCGTCTATCCCATCCTATCCTCTATCCTATCCTATCCTCTATCCTAACCTATCCTCTATCCTATCGTATCCTGTATCGTATCCTATCCTCTATCCTATCCTCTATAATATCGTTTACTCTATCATATCCTATCCTCTATCCTATAATATCATCTACCCTATTCTATCCTCTATCCTATCCTCTATCATATCCAATCCTCTATCGTATCCTCTATCCTACCCTATCCTCTATCCTATCCTATCCTCTATCCTATCCTATCCTCTATCCTATCCTACCCTCTATCCTATCCTATCCTCTATCCTATCCTATCCTCTATCGTATCCTATCCTTTATCCTATCCTATCCTCTATCCTATCCGATCCTCTATCCTATCCTATCCTGCATCCTGTCCTATCCTCTATCCTATCCTATCCTCTATCCTATCCTATCCTCTATCCTATCCTATCCTCTATCCTATCCTATCCTCTATCGTTTCCTCTATCCTATCCTATAGTCTATACTATCCTATCCTCTGTCCGATCCTCTATCCGATCCTCTATCCTATCCTATCCTGTATCCTGTCCTATACTCTATCCAATCCTATCCTATATCCTATCCTTTCCTCTATCCTATCCTATCCTCTGTCCTATCCTATCCTCTGTCGTTTCCTCTATCCTATCCTATCCTCTCTACTATCCTATCCTCTGTCCGATCCTCTATCCGATCCTCTATCCTATCCTATCCTGTATCCTGTCCTATCCTCTATCCAATCCTATCCTATATCCTATCCTTTCCTCTATCCTATCCAATCCTCTTTCCTATCCTATCCTATATACTATCCTATCCTCTATCCTATCCTATCCTCTATCGTATCCTATCCTCTATCCTCTATCCTCTATCCTCTATCCTCTATCCTCTATCCTCTATCCTCTATCCTATCCTATCCCCTATCCTATCCTATCCTCTATCCTATCCTATCCTCTATCCTATCCTATCTTCTATCCTATCCTATCCTCTATCCTATCCTATCCGATATCCTATCCTATCCTCTATCCTATCCTATCCTCTATCCTATCCTATCCTCTATCCTATCCTATCCTCTATCATATGCTATCGTCTATCCTATCCTATCCTCTATCCTATCCTATCCTCTATCCTATCCTATCCTCTATCCTATCCTATCCTCTATCCCATCCTATCCTCTATCCTATCCTATCCTCTATCCTATCCTATCCTCTATCCTATCCTATCCTCTATGCTATCCTACCCTCATTCCTATCCTATCCTCTATCCTATCCTATCCTCTATCCTATACTATCCTCTATCCTATCCTATCCCCTATCCTATCCTATCCTCTATCCTTTCCTCTATCCTATCCTATCCTCTATCCGATCCTCTATCCTATCCTATCGTCTATCCTATCCTATCCTATCCTCTATCCTATCCTATCCTCTATCCGATCCTCTATTCTATCCTATCCTCTATCCTATCCTATACTCTATCCTATCCTATCCTCTATCCTATACTAGCCTCTACCTTATCCTATCCTCTATCCTATCCAATTACCTATCCGATCCTCTATCCTATCCTATCCTCTATCAGATCCTCAATCCTATCCTATCCTCTATCCTATCCTATCCTCTATCCTATCCTATCCTCTATCCTATACTTTCCTCAATACTATTATATGCTCTATCCTATCCTATCCTCTATCCTATCCTATCCTCTATCCTATCCTATCCACTATCCTATCCTATCCTCTATCCTATCCTATCATCTATCCTATCCTATCCTCTATCCTATCCTATCCTCTATCCTATCCTATCGTCTATCCCATCCTATCCTCTATCCTATCCTATCCTCTATCCTAACCTATCCTCTATCCTATCGTATCCTGTATCGTATCCTATCCTCTATCCTATCCTCTATAATATCGTTTACTCTATCATATCCTATCCTCTATCCTATAATATCATCTACCCTATTCTATCCTCTATCCTATCCTCTATCATATCCAATCCTCTATCGTATCCTCTATCCTATCCTATCCTCTATCCTATCCTATCCTCTATCCTATCCTATCCTCTATCCTATCCTATCGTCTATCCCATCCTATCCTCTATCCTATCCTATCCTCTATCCTATCCGATCCTCTATCCTATCCTATCCTGTATCCTGTCCTATCCTCTATCCTATCCTTTCCTCTATCCTATCCAATCCTCTATCCTATCCTATCCTCTATCCTATCGTATCATCTATCGTAACCTATCCTCTATCCTATCCTATCCTCTATCCTATCCTATCCTCTATCCTATCCTATCCTCTATCCTATCCTATCCTCTATCCTATCCTATCCTCTATCCTATCCTATCCTCTATCCTATCCTATCCTCTATCCTATCCTATCCTCTATCCTATCCTATCCTCTATCCTATCCTATCCTCTATCCTATCCTATCCTCTATCCTATCCTATCCTCTATCATATGCTATCGTCTATCCTATCCTATCCTCTATCCTATCCTATCCTCTATCCTATCCTATCCTCTATCCTATCGTATCCTCTATCGTATCCTATCCTCTATCCTATCCTATCCTCTATCCTATCTTATCCTCTATCCTATTATATCCTCTATCCTATCCTATCCTCTATCCTATCCTCTATCCTATCCTCTATCCTAGCCTCTATCCTATCCTCTATCCTATCCTCTCCTCTATCCTATCCTATCCTCTATCCTATCCTATCCTCTATGCTATCCTTCCCTCTTTCCTATCCTACCCTCTATCCTATCCTTTCCTCTATCCTATCCAATCCTCTATCCTATCCTATCCTCTATCCTATACTATCCTCTATCCTATCCTATCCTCTATCCTATCCTATCCTCTATCGTTTCCTCTATCCTATCGTATCCTCTATCCTATCCTATCCTCTATTCTATCCTCTCCTCTAACCTATCCTATCCTCTATCCTATCCTATCTATCCCATCCTATCCTCTATCCTATCCTATCCTCTATCCTATCCTATCCTCTATCCTATCCTATCCTCTATCCTATCCTATCCTCTATCCTATCCTATCCTCTATCCTATCCTCTATCCTATCCTCTATCCTATCCTCTATTCTATCCTCTATCCTATCCTCTATCCTATCCTCTATCCTATCCTCTATCCTATCCTCTCCTCTATCCTATCGTATCCTCTATCCTATCCTATCCTCTATGCTATCCTACCCTCTTTCCTATCCTATCCTCTATCCTATCCTATCCTCTATCCTATACTATCCTCTATCCTATCCTATCCCCTATCCTATCCTATCCTCTATCCTTTCCTCTATCCTATCCTATCCTCTATCCGATCCTCTATCCGATCCTCTATCCTATCCTATCCTGTATCCTGTCCTATCCTCTATCCAATCCTATCCTATATCCTATCCTTTCCTCTATCCTATCCAATCCTCCATCCTATCCTATCCTCTATCCTATCCTATCCTCTATCGTATCCTAACCTCTATCCTGTCCTATCCTCTATCCTATCGTATCCTCTATCGTATCCTATCCTCTATCCTATCCTATCCTCTATCCTATCCTATCCTCTATCCTATCCTATCCTCTATCCTATCCTATCCTCTATCCTATCCTATCCTCTATCCTACCCTCTATCCTATCCTCTATCCTATCCTATCCTCTATCCTATCCTATCCTCTATCCTATCCTATCCTCTATCCTATCCTATCGTCTATCCTATCCTATCCTCTATCCTATCCTATCCTCTACCCTATCCTATCCTCTATCTTATCGTATCCTCTATCGTATCCTATCCTCTATCCTATCCTATCCTCGATCCTATCCTATCCTCTATCCTATCCTATACTCTATCCTATCCTATCCTCTATCCTATCCTATCCTCTATCCTACCCTATCCTCTATCCTATCCTATCCTCTATCCTATCCTATCCTCTATCCTATCCTATCCTCTATCCTATCCTATCCTCTATCCTATCCTATCCTCTATCATATGCTATCGTCTATCCTATCCTATCCTCTATCCTATCCTATCCTCTATCCTATCCTATCCTCTATCCTATCGTATCCTCTATCGTATCCTATCCTATCCTCTATCCTATCTTATCCTCTATCCTATTATATCCTCTATCCTATCCTATCCTCTATCCTATCCTCTATCCTATCCTCTATCCTAGCCTCTATCCTATCCTCTATCCTATCCTCTCCTCTATCCTATCCTATCCTCTATCCTATCCTATCCTCTATGCTATCCTTCCCTCTTTCCTATCCTACCCTCTATCCTATCCTTTCCTCTATCCTATCCAATCCTCTATCCTATCCTATCCTCTATCCTATACTATCCTCTATCCTATCCTATCCTCTATCCTATCCTATCATCTATCCTATCCTATCCTCTATCGTTTCCTCTAACCTATCCTATAGTCTATACTATCCTATCCTCTGTCCGATCCTCTATCCGATCCTCTATCCTATCCTATCCTGTATCCTGTCCTATACTCTATCCAATCCTATCCTATATCCTATCCTTTCCTCTATCCTATCCTATCCTCTGTCCTATCCTATCCTCTGTCGTTTCCTCTATCCTATCCTATCCTCTCTACTATCCTATCCTCTGTCCGATCCTCTATCCGATCCTCTATCCTATCCTATCCTGTATCCTGTCCTATCCTCTATCCAATCCTATCCTATATCCTATCCTTTCCTCTATCCTATCCAATCCTCTTTCCTATCCTATCCTATATACTATCCTATCCTCTATCCTATCCTATCCTCTATCGTATCCTATCCTCTATCCTCTATCCTCTATCCTCTATCCTCTATCCTCTATCCTATCCTATCCCCTATCCTATCCTATCCTCTATCCTATCCTATCCTCTATCCTATCCTATCTTCTATCCTATCCTATCCTCTATCCTATCCTATCCGATATCCTATCCTATCCTCTATCCTATCCTATCCTCTATCCTATCCTATCCTCTATCCTATCCTATCCTCTATCATATGCTATCGTCTATCCTATCCTATCCTCTATCCTATCCTATCCTCTATCCTATCCTATCCTCTATCCTATCCTATCCTCTATCCCATCCTATCCTCTATCCTATCCTATCCTCTATCCTATCCTATCCTCTATCCTATCCTATCCTCTATGCTATCCTACCCTCATTCCTATCCTATCCTCTATCCTATCCTATCCTCTATCCTATACTATCCTCTATCCTATCCTATCCCCTATCCTATCCTATCCTCTATCCTTTCCTCTATCCTATCCTATCCTCTATCCGATCCTCTATCCTATCCTATCGTCTATCCTATCCTATCCTATCCTCTATCCTATCCTATCCTCTATCCGATCCTCTATTCTATCCTATCCTCTATCCTATCCTATACTCTATCCTATCCTATCCTCTATCCTATACTAGCCTCTACCTTATCCTATCCTCTATCCTATCCAATTACCTATCCGATCCTCTATCCTATCCTATCCTCTATCAGATCCTCAATCCTATCCTATCCTCTATCCTATCCTATCCTCTATCCTATCCTATCCTCTATCCTATACTTTCCTCAATACTATTATATGCTCTATCCTATCCTATCCTCTATCCTATCCTATCCTCTATCCTATCCTATCCACTATCCTATCCTATCCTCTATCCTATCCTATCATCTATCCTATCCTATCCTCTATCCTATCCTATCCTCTATCCTATCCTATCGTCTATCCCATCCTATCCTCTATCCTATCCTATCCTCTATCCTAACCTATCCTCTATCCTATCGTATCCTGTATCGTATCCTATCCTCTATCCTATCCTCTATAATATCGTTTACTCTATCATATCATATCCTCTATCCTATAATATCATCTACCCTATTCTATCCTCTATCCTATCCTCTATCATATCCAATCCTCTATCGTATCCTCTATCCTACCCTATCCTCTATCCTATCCTATCCTCTATCCTATCCTATCCTCTATCCTATCCTACCCTCTATCCTATCCTATCCTCTATCCTATCCTATCCTCTATCGTATCCTATCCTTTATCCTATCCTATCCTCTATCCTATCCGATCCTCTATCCTATCCTATCCTGCATCCTGTCCTATCCTCTATCCTATCCTATCCTCTATCCTATCCTATCCTCTATCCTATCCTATCCTCTATCCTATCCTATCGTCTATCCCATCCTATCCTCTATCCTATCCTATCCTCTATCCTATCCTATCGTCTATCCCATCCTATCCTCTATCCTATCCTATCCTCTATCCTAACCTATCCTCTATCCTATCGTATCCTGTATCGTATCCTATCCTCTATCCTATCCTATCCTCTATCCTATCCTATCGTCTATCCTATCCTATCCTCTATCCTACCCTCTATCCTATCCTCTATCCTATCCTATCCTCTATCCTATCCTATCCTCTATCCTATCCTACCGTCTATCCTATCCTATCCTCTATCCTATCCTATCCTCTACCCTATCCTATCCTCTATCTTATCGTATCCTCTATCGTATCCTATCCTCTATCCTATCCTATCCTGCATCCTGTCCTATCCTCTATCCTATCCTATCCTCTATCCTATCCTATCCTCTATCCTATCCTATCCTCTATCCTATCCTATCGTCTATCCCATCCTATCCTCTATCCTATCCTATCCTCTATCCTATCCTATCGTCTATCCCATCCTATCCTCTATCCTATCCTATCCTGTATCCTGTCCTATCCTCTATCCTATCCTATCCTCTATCCAATCCTTTCCTCTATCCTATCCAATCCTCTATCCTATCCTATCCTCTATCCTATCGTATCATCTATCGTATCCTATCCTCTATCCTATCCTATCCTCTATCCTATCCTATCCTCTATCCTATCCTATCCTCTATCCTATCCTATCCTCTATCCTATCCTATCCTCTATCCTATCCTATCCTCTATCCTATCCTATCCTCTATCCTATCCTATCCTCTATCCTATCCTATCCTCTATCCTATCCTATCCTCTATCCTATCCTATCCTCTATCCTATCCTATCCTCTATCATATGCTATCGTCTATCCTATCCTATCCTCTATCCTATCCTATCCTCTATCCTATCGTATCCTCTATCGTATCCTATCCTCTATCCTATCCTATCCTCTATCCTATCTTATCCTCTATCCTATCATATCCTCTATCCTATCCTATCCTCTATCCTATCCTATCCTCTATCCTATCCTATCCTCTATCCTATCCTTTCCTCTATCCTATCCAATCCTCTATCCTATCCTGTCCTCTATCCTATCCTATCCTCTATCCTATCCTATCCTCTATCCTATCCTATCCTCTATCCTATCCTATTTTTTTTTTTTTTTTTTTTTTTTTTTTTCGAGGAGGTAATCTCGTTACGGATACCCGAACCCCCCCGGGGGGGGGGGGGGGGGTGGTCCGGGTTATGTGGGACTCCTCGGCTGGTTGGTGCAACGCCGAGTATACCCACTAACTCCTCCCCGTCCGTCCCTAGACTCCTGGGGGCACCCGTGCTCTGCGCGCGCATGTCAATCCGGTGTGCCCCCGCCTTAGCATGCCACCCAGGGGGGGACGCGGCCCCCTCCCGTACCTACTCTATCCGAAGGCACCACGCAACGGACGACGTGGCGCCTTCCCCCCCTGTTAGGCCGCCCGATGAGCATCCGAGCCCCCGCCCGAGATGCCCGGCGGCCTCCGGGGACGCCGTTGGTGACCGAGTGTAAGGGGATATCCGATCCCCCGCCTCGAGATCATCAAGGGCGTCCCCGCTCGCGTCAGAGGCGTCGCAACGGGGGTACGCCCCCGGGGCGTACCCTGCGCCGCCTCCCCCCCCTTCGGCCGGGATCGTGATTACGCTCCCGATCCCGTTCCGCAGCCTCCTTCCGCAGCATAACCCGCTCGCAGAAGGAAGCGAACCCCCTCCACGCCTCCTCGCCACCGGCTGCCGCAGCGACGACAGCCGGGAGCGAGAGGTCGTGGCCCACCGCGCGCCGCAGGGCACGGCGCTCTCCCCCCCATGCCGGACACTCCTCCAGAGTGTGTTGCGCCGTGTCCCGCGGCTCGCCGCAGTGGTGACACGCCTCCTCGGTCTCCCTCCCGATGCGACACAGGTAGTCGCCGAAGCACCCGTGCCCGGTCATCACCTGCGTCACACGGTAGGAGACCCTATGCCCCATCCATCCCCTGTTCCATTGATCGAACACCGGGAGGATGGCCCGAACGGCCCGCCTCTCGCCCTCCCTCGTCCCGGGAAGGCTATCGCGCCACTCCCGGGCTGCGTGCCGCCGAGCATGTCGCCTGAGCTCATCCACCATGAGCCGCGCCTGATCCGGGGCCACCCCCCGGAGCCGGAGTTCCCTGGAGTGCGTATGCACATCCGCCAACACGCGGGCCTCCAGCTCGAGGGGGATCAGCCCCGACATCACCATTGCCGTCGCGTATGAAATGGTGCGGTACCCCCGCACGATGCCTATGGCCAGCCTGCGCTCGACCGTGTGCCGCCACTGCGCCCCCTAGCCAAGACATCGCGCGCCCACACAGGGGCTCCGTACAGGACCAAAACTCGCACCACCACCGCGAACAGACGACGCACCCGTCCACAGGGTCCCCCGAGATTCGGGAGAAGGCGACCGAGCGCAGCGGTCGCCCTCTCCGCCCGGGGCGCCAGCGACTCAAGGTGGCGGTCAAAACGCCACCGGCCGTCAAGCTCGAGTCCCAGGTACCGCATCTGGGACCCGACCTTGACCATCCCCTCCCCCACGCAGATCCAGCACTGGGGAGGCGCCGCCAACCGGGCCGAGCGGAGAAACCACATGGCCCTGGTTTTCTCGACGGACACCTCTAGGCCCAGCGACCGGATCGCGCGCACCGCGCGCCACGCGCCGCGCTCCGCCAGGCAGATGGCCTCCTTCGCATACCTCCCGGTGGCCAATACCAGCGTGTCGTCGGCGTAACACGTCAGGCTGACCCCGGGAGGCATCTCCTCCCGCAGGACGCGATCGTACGCAAGATTCCACAGCAACGGGCCCAACACCGAGCCCTGCGGAACCCCGCGCACGACGCCCCTGCGCACCATCCCGTACCGGCCGGGATACTCTATACCCCTGTCGGAGAGATAGCTCCCGATCACCCTTCTGAGATACAGAGGCACCCGGTGGAAGACCAGGGCCTCCATTATCCGATCCCAGGGGACGGTGTTGAACGCGTTAGCGATATCCAAGGATATCGCCAACGCAACTCCGCCCCCCCTCGTACAGGCCTCCGAGAGAGCCCTCACCCGCCGAATAGCGTCGACGGTGGAGAGACCCTCCCGGAAGCCGAATTGAACCCCGCTCAGATCGGGGACCCCTCCCGCCGACAGGTGCCTGACGAGGCGTCCAACGAGTACGCGCTCGAACAACTTCCCCGCCTCGTCCAGCAGACAAATTGGCCGGTACCCTGAGGGCGAGTCCCGGGACTTGCCCCCCTTCGGAAGGAGGACCAACCTGCCCGACTTCCACTCCGTGGGGAACACCCCCTCCCTCAGACAGCCGTTATACAGCTGCCGGAGTTCGGCGGCGAGTCCCCCCTCCAGGGCCAAGACCAACGCGCGGCCCGGCACCCCGTCCGGGCCCGGGGCCTTGCGGCCCACCCGCCGCGCCCTGGCCACCGCCTCACCCAGCTCGCCGGCCGACACCTCCCACTCTGCGGACCAGGAGAGAGGCTCCTGTTCCCAATGGGAGCGGCGCAGTTGTCCCCCCTCTCGCGGGAAGAGGGACGCCACCACTCCCTCGAGCAGGTGGGGGTCCATCGACTCCGTCACCGGAGGCGCCCACGCGCGCAGCTTGTTCATGACAAGCTTGTACGGGCGCCCCCATGGATCGGAGTCCACCATGCCGACGAGCTCCGACCACGCGTCGGCCCTGGCCCGCGCGATAGCCCTGCGGAGAACCCCGAGCGCGGCTCGGTACTCCCCGCCGAGCCTCGCCGTCGCCTCCTCGTCGTCGCGCCTCCTACGCGCTCGGCCGTACCGACGCCGCGCGGCATTGCAGGCACGCCGGAGCTCCGCAATGCCGGCGGACCACCAGTACGCCGCCCTCCTGGGGGCGAACCGGCTGCGGGGCATGGCGGTGTCGCACACCGCCGTCATTACCTCCCGCAGCCGCCTCGCCCCTTGCGCAGGCGCCAGCTCCGACAGGGCCGGCCCCGTCCATGTCGCCGCGGCTACCGCGGCCCCGAACGCGTCCGCGTCCAGCCGCTTCAAGGCCCATCGCGGCCGTCGGTCCCCCCGGCCCGGCCGGGAATCCCGCGCGTGGAGGGTGGGCCACACGTCCATGACGATGGGCGTATGGTCTGACGCAATCTCTATCTCCTCGGCCACCCTCCATCCCGACACCCGGCGCACGGCCGAGGGAGTCCCCCATGTCAGGTCGACAATCGAGACCCCCTGCGGACGCACGCACGTCGGCGTGGATCCCCGGTTAATCAACCGGAGATCCAGGCCGGCCGCCCAGGTTAACACCTCGCTACCCCTAGTGGTCGTCCTGGGACTCCCCCACGATACCGCGTGGGCATTGAAGTCTCCCAAAACGAGAACCGGGCGGGCGCTGCACCGCGCGATGCAGCTGTTCAGCCCGCCCAGGAACCCCCGAAATTGATCGAGGCCACAGCTCGGCGAGATGTAGATCCCGACAACCGCGATGTCCCCCCATTGCACCGCCACGAATCCCTCGCCCCGCTCCAGAAGGGAGACCGACGGGGACCCGGGGCGGCTTCCCGCCACTATTACTACGGAGCCGATCTCGTCCCCCACACAGAAGGGGTGTTCGGGGATTGCGTACGGCTCCGCCGCAACTGCCAGCCCAGCCCCCCACTCGCGCACGGCTTGGACAAACAGGTCCTGTGCCGCGCGCGAGTGGTTGAGGTTCGCCTGCAGAACCGGAGTAGGATTAAAAGTACCTACTCTAACATGGGCTCTGCAGAGTCCCCTCCCTGGGAGGTCCGGGCCCCCGGCGCCGTCTGCGGCCGCTGCGCGGATGCAGCCCCAGACGCGCCCTTCTCTTTCGTCGCCGCGCGGCCCCTCTTGGGAGCCGGGGCACACGCTTTGGCCCCGAATCTATGGCCCGATGGTCTCCCCAGGTCCGCGCAGAGCGGACACCTGGGGGCGGCCCTACAGGCCGAAGCCCGGTGCTCCGCCGCCCCGCAGCGGTAGCACATCGCGCCTCTGTCGACCGCGCTCTCGCATGTCGCCCGCGTGTGCCCCGTCTCCAAACAACGGAAGCATTGCAGGGGCCGCTCCCTCAGCGCCTCGACGCGGGCCGAGGACCAGCCGACCAGCAGCCGGCCTCCCGCCAACACTTTCTTGACGGCCGCGAGGGGGCCCTGGGCCCAACAGGAGCCCAGCGCCTGCTCCGAGGCGGGTCTGCGGATCTCGCCGACCCGGAACTCCGCCGCGGAACACTCCCCCGCCGCCGCCAGCGCCGCCGCTACGTCCCCGGGCGACACCGAGTCGTCCAGGCCCGCCACGCGCACCTCGCCGCGCTTGACCGCCTGGGAGACCTTAACCCCGGTCCCCCCAAGCGCCTCGGCGATCCTCCCGGAGAGGGCCCGTGCCTTCTCCTGGCACCCCGTGCCCCTGACCTCCAGGAGGATCCCGCCGGTTTTCGACCGCCTGGGAAGCACCCCCGACTCGATCCCGATAGCCTTGAGGTCCACCCTCTCTTTTGCCCTGGCCATCACCTCCGAATAAGTGAGCTTGCAGCTCTCGGGGATGGTGATGGCCACTGCTGCCGTTCTGGGGGTGCGTCCCAGGCCACCGTCCCTCCCGGCGGCGGGCTTCGCCGCGCTCGCGCCGCCCTGCACTCGTGCGCCGCCCGCCGCCCTCGGCTCCCTCGCAGCCTGCAGCCGTGAAGCGGCGGCAGCTGCCTCGGCCGCGGCTGCTCTCGCCGCAGCCTCCTCCGCGGCCATCTTCTTCTTGGCCCTCTTCGCCGCCTTGCTCGTCACCTCCATCCACGAGGCCGGGACGACCGGTGGCGGAATGATAACGGGGGGCACCACCCTCACGTTGGACACGACCACCGGTCCAGTCCCCTTGGTGACAGACGTCGCCGGCAGAGAAGCCACCGGCGTCGCCTCGCGCGCCGATTTACCCTCCGCCCGGAGGGCCGGGGCCAACCCGGCCAGAATCGTCCGGAACCGCTCCTCCATCCGGGCCTCTAGCTCCCGGTTCCTGGCCGTTATCAGCGCGCCGACCCGGAAAAGCAGGGCTTCGGAGTCCAAAACTCCCGCTCCCTCCCCCGACGGTCCCATCGCCTCCATCCCCCGCGTACGGACCCCCGCTGTCGAGGAGGCGGGGGGCGCTTCCCCTATTGGCGCATGTCCCGCCCGGCGACCGCTGTCGGTGTTCGCCCGCCGCCCGGCCTCCATTGACCGGAGCCTCGCCCGGAGGTCACCCGCCTCCTTCGCGAGGGCCGCGTTCTGCTCGCGGAGGCGGGCCACCTCCTGGCTACCCTGCCACGCCATCCCGGTAAAGCACCGCTGCATCAAGGTGGTGCAGTGGGCCCTGGCGACTGCAGAACAATCCCGCAAGTCTTTAGCCAGGTCCCCCTTGAGGCCCTTTGAGACGGTGGAGACTCTCTCCACCCTCAACATCGCCTCCTCCACCTCCCCTACTAGCTGCGCTGTCGGCATCCTCCCACCCAGCTCGATGAGGTCATCCACCCTCCTCGTCTGACTCCTCTCGGCGCGGCCGCCGAGGGCCAGATCCATGGTGGGCGTCCCCGACGAGCCCTCCCCGGGGTCCGTCCGCGACGCCGACCCGCCGCGGGTGTGCTGCCCCCCCTCTAACCGGGCACGCTTGGGGTCAGAGACCCCAGATGTCGCGCCCCGCTTCTCCGCGCCCCCGCGCGTCACGATCGAGCCGACGGAGCTCGAGATGGAGATGATTGTTTCATCCCCATCCGAGTCCTCGTCCGCGATGACCACGACCGCGTCCTCCCCGGCAGTAATCGTTGCCATCCCCTCCCCGTCAGTGACCGCTGCCGTCTCTTCCCCCGCCGCAGCTGCTGCCGTATCGGCAGCCTCCCCCACAACATCAAGGTTTTTATTATACGATTCCATATCTGGTCCCACGAGATTGGCAGGAAAAAACACGTCCGCCCGGGCAGAGCCTCCTTGCCCGGGTAAGGCTAATTTCAACTGGAGTTCGCCAGGTATCCAGAGATGGTGCGCTAGTGGCTGATGTACCCCACCAGCCGCGCCCTGTAGCCAGGGCGTACCCTCTCACCGCGCACCTAAGCTTAGGGCATTAGGGATTTTTATAGAGGTTATCATCCTCGCGGCCCGGCCGATTAAGGCAAGACCACCGTTCCGGTAAAACATGACCACCGGTTTACGGCAAGGGCCCTGCGGCGACCTCCCCGGTCGTTATCGCAGGACCCATTCCGCGGTTTTTTATCCCTCCGTGTGAGCCTTACCGGCAAGGGAGGCCCTGCCAGGATCCGAAGATCCCGCCGGCATCGCCTCATACATCATTGGGACTACTTTCCGCGGAATAACCCTCGCTCCGTTAGCAACACACAACTATGTGTGTTCCCAGGGACCACCACGAGGAGGTGGAGCGTAGAGGATTTTAGGGATATGACCGCCACCACTGTGGCATACCTAGTAGTGGATCCGAGTCACCACTACTAAGCCCATATCCCCTCGGTCCCCATCCTATCCTCTATCCTATCCTATCCTCTATCCTAACCTATCCTCTATCCTATCGTATCCTGTATCGTATCCTATCCTCTATCCTATCCTATCCTCTATCCTATCCTATCGTCTATCCTATCCTATCCTCTATCCTACCCTCTATCCTATCCTCTATCCTATCCTATCCTCTATCCTATCCTATCCTCTATCCTATCCTATCGTCTATCCTATCCTATCCTCTATCCTATCCTATCCTCTACCCTATCCTATCCTCTATCTTATCGTATCCTCTATCGTATCCTATCCTCTATCCTATCCTATCCTCGATCCTATCCTATCCTCTATCCTATCCTATCCTCTATCCCATCCTATCCTCTATCCTATCCTATCCTCTATCCTATCCTATCCTCTATCCTATCCTATCCTCTATCCTATCCTATCCTCTATCCTATCCTATCCTCTATCCTATCCTATCCTCTATCCTATCCTCTATCCTATCCTCTATCCTATCCTCTATCCTATCCTCTATCCTATCCTCTATCCTATCCTCTATCCTATCCTCTATCCTATCCTCTATCCTATCCTCTATCCTATCCTCTATCCTCTCCTCTCCTCTATCCTATCCTATCCTCTATTCTATCCTATCCTCTATCCTATCCTATACTCTATCCTATCCTATCCTCTATCCTATACTAGCCTCTACCTTATCCTATCCTCTATCCTATCCAATTACCTATCCGATCCTCTATCCTATCCTATCCTCTATCAGATCCTCAATCCTATCCTATCCTCTATCCTATCCTATCCTCTATCCTATCCTATCCTCTATCGTATACTTTCCTCAATACTATTATATGCTCTATCCTATCCTATCCTCTATCCTATCCTATCCTCTATCCTATCCTATCCTCTATCCTATCCTATCCTCTATCCTATCCTATCCTCTATCCTATCCTATCCTCTATCCTATCCTCTATCCTATCCTCTATCCTATCCTCTATCCTATCCTCTATCCTATCCTCTATCCTATCCTCTATCCTATCCTCTATCCTATCCTCTATCCTATCCTCTATCCTATCCTCTATCCTCTCCTCTCCTCTATCCTATCCTATCCTCTATTCTATCCTATCCTCTATCCTATCCTATCCTCTATCCTATCCTATCGTCTATCCCATCCTATCCTCTATCCTATCCTATCCTCTATCCTAACCTATCCTCTATCCTATCGTATCCTGTATCGTATCCTATCCTCTATCCTATCCTCTATAATATCGTTTACTCTATCATATCCTATCCTCTATCCTATAATATCATCTACCCTATTCTATCCTCTATCCTATCCTCTATCATATCCAATCCTCTATCGTATCCTCTATCCTACCCTATCCTCTATCCTATCCTATCCTCTATCCTATCCTATCCTCTATCCTATCCTACCCTCTATCCTATCCTATCCTCTATCCTATCCTATCCTCTATCGTATCCTATCCTTTATCCTATCCTATCCTCTATCCTATCCGATCCTCTATCCTATCCTATCCTGCATCCTGTCCTATCCTCTATCCTATCCTATCCTCTATCCTATCCTATCCTCTATCCTATCCTATCCTCTATCCTATCCTATCCTCTATCCTATCCTATCGTCTATCCCATCCTATCCTCTATCCTATCCTATCCTCTATCCTATCCTATCGTCTATCCCATCCTATCCTCTATCCTATCCTATCCTCTATCCTAACCTATCCTCTATCCTATCGTATCCTGTATCGTATCCTATCCTCTATCCTATCCTATCCTCTATCCTATCCTATCGTCTATCCTATCCTATCCTCTATCCTACCCTCTATCCTATCCTCTATCCTATCCTATCCTCTATCCTATCCTATCCTCTATCCTATCCTATCGTCTATCCTATCCTATCCTCTATCCTATCCTATCCTCTACCCTATCCTATCCTCTATCTTATCGTATCCTGTATCGTATCCTATCCTCTATCCTATCCTATCCTGCATCCTGTCCTATCCTCTATCCTATCCTATCCTCTATCCTATCCTATCCTCTATCCTATCCTATCCTCTATCCTATCCTATCGTCTATCCCATCCTATCCTCTATCCTATCCTATCCTCTATCCTATCCGATCGTCTATCCCATCCTATCCTCTATCCTATCCTATCCTGCATCCTGTCCTATCCTCTATCCTATCCTATCCTCTATCCTATCCTTTCCTCTATCCTATCCAATCCTCTATCCTATCCTATCCTCTATCCTATCGTATCATCTATCGTATCCTATCCTCTATCCTATCCTATCCTCTATCCTATCCTATCCTCTATCCTATCCTATCCTCTATCCTATCCTCTATCCTATCCTATCCTCTATCCTATCCTATCCTCTATCCTATCCTATCCTCTATCCTATCCTATCCTCTATCCTATCCTATCCTCTATCATATGCTATCGTCTATCCTATCCTATCCTCTATCCTATCCTATCCTCTATCCTATCCTATCCTCTATCCTATCGTATCCTCTATCGTATCCTATCCTCTATCCTATCCTATCCTCTATCCTATCTTATCCTCTATCCTATCATATCCTCTATCCTATCCTATCCTCTATCCTATCCTATCCTCTATCCTATCCTCTATCCTATCCTCTATCCTAGCCTCTATCCTATCCTCTATCCTATCCTCTCCTCTATCCTATCCTATCCTCTATCCTATCCTATCCTCTATGCTATCCTTCCCTCTTTCCTATCCTACCCTCTATCCTATCCTTTCCTCTATCCTATCCTATCATCTATCCTATCCTATCCTCTATCCTATCCTATCCTCTATCCTAACCTATCCTCTATCCTATCGTATCCTGTATCGTATCCTATCCTCTATCCTATCCTCTATAATATCGTTTACTCTATCATATCCTATCCTCTATCCTATAATATCATCTACCCTATTCTATCCTCTATCCTATCCTCTATCATATCCAATCCTCTATCGTATCCTCTATCCTACCCTATCCTCTATCCTATCCTATCCTCTATCCTATCCTATCCACTATCCTATCCTACCCTCTATCCTATCCTATCCTCTATCCTATCCTATCCTCTATCGTATCCTATCCTTTATCCTATCCTATCCTCTATCCTATCCGATCCTCTATCCTATCCTATCCTGCATCCTGTCCTATCCTCTATCCTATCCTATCCTCTATCCTATCCTATCCTCTATCCTATCCTATCCTCTATCCTATCCTATCGTCTATCCCATCCTATCCTCTATCCTATCCTATCCTCTATCCTAACCTATCCTCTATCCTATCGTATCCTGTATCGTATCCTATCCTCTATCCTATCCTATCCTCTATCCTATCCTATCGTCTATCCTATCCTATCCTCTATCCTACCCTCTATCCTATCCTCTATCCTATCCTATCCTCTATCCTATCCTATCCTCTATCCTATCCTATCGTCTATCCTATCCTATCCTCTATCCTATCCTATCCTCTACCCTATCCTATCCTCTATCTTATCGTATCCTCTATCGTATCCTATCCTCTATCCTATCCTATCCTCGATCCTATCCTATCCTCTATCCTATCCTATCCTCTATCCTATCCTATCCTCTATCCTATCCTATCCTCTATCCTATCCTATCCTCTATCCTATCCTATCCTCTATCCTATCCTATCCTTTATCCTATCCTATCCTCTATCCTATCCGATCCTCTATCCTATCCTATCCTGTATCCTGTCCTATCCTCTATCCTATCCTATCCTCTATCCTATCCTTTCCTCTATCCTATCCAATCCTCTATCCTATCCTATCCTCTATCCTATCGTATCATCTATCGTATCCTATCCTCTATCCTATCCTATCCTCTATCCTATCCTATCCTCTATCCTATCCTATCCTCTATCCTATCCTATCCTCTATCCAATCCTATCCTCTATCCTATCCTATCCTCTATCATATGCTATCGTCTATCCTATCCTATCCTCTATCCTATCCTATCCTCTATCCTATCCTATCCTCTATCCTATCGTATCCTCTATCGTATCCTATCCTCTATCCTATCCTATCCTCTATCCTATCTTATCCTCTATCCTATCCTATCCTCTATCCTATCCTATCCTCTATCCTATCCTCTATCCTATCCTCTATCCTAGCCTCTATCCTATCCTCTATCCTATCCTCTCCTCTATCCTATCCTATCCTCTATCCTATCCTATCCTCTATGCTATCCTTCCCTCTTTCCTATCCTACCCTCTATCCTATCCTTTCCTCTATCCTATCCAATCCTCTATCCTATCCTATCCTCTATCCTATACTATCCTCTATCCTATCCTATCCTCTATCCTATCCTATCCTCTATCCTATCCTATCCTCTATCGTTTCCTCTATCCTATCCTATAGTCTATACTATCCTATCCTCTGTCCGATCCTCTATCCGATCCTCTATCCTATCCTATCCTGTATCCTGTCCTATACTCTATCCAATCCTATCCTATATCCTATCCTTTCCTCTATCCTATCCTATCCTCTGTCCTATCCTATCCTCTATCGTTTCCTCTATCCTATCCTATCCTCTATACTATCCTATCCTCTGTCCGATCCTCTATCCGATCCTCTATCCTATCCTATCCTGTATCCTGTCCTATCCTCTATCCAATCCTATCCTATATCCTATCCTTTCCTCTATCCTATCCAATCCTCTTTCCTATCCTATCCTATATACTATCCTATCCTCTATCCTATCCTATCCTCTATCGTATCCTATCCTCTATCCTCTATCCTCTATCCTCTATCCTCTATCCTCTATCCTCTATCCTATCCTATCCCCTATCCTATCCTATCCTCTATCCTATCCTATCCTCTATCCTATCCTACCTTCTATCCTATCCTATCCTCTATCCTATCCTATCCGATATCCTATCCTATCCTCTATCCTATCCTATCCTCTATCCTATCCTATCCTCTATCCTATCCTATCCTCTATCATATGCTATCGTCTATCCTATCCTATCCTCTATCCTATCCTATCCTCTATCCTATCCTATCCTCTATCCTATCCTATCCTCTATCCCATCCTATCCTCTATCCTATCCAATCCTCTTTCCTATCCTATCCTATATACTATCCTATCCTCTATCCTATCCTATCCTCTATCGTATCCTATCCTCTATCCTCTATCCTCTATCCTCTATCCTCTATCCTCTATCCTCTATCCTCTATCCTATCCTATCCCCTATCCTATCCTATCCTCTATCCTATCCTATCCTCTATCCTATCCTACCTTCTATCCTATCCTATCCTCTATCCTATCCTATCCGATATCCTATCCTATCCTCTATCCTATCCTATCCTCTATCCTATCCTATCCTCTATCCTATCCTATCCTCTATCATATGCTATCGTCTATCCTATCCTATCCTCTATCCTATCCTATCCTCTATCCTATCCTATCCTCTATCCTATCCTATCCTCTATCCCATCCTATCCTCTATCCTATCCGATCCTCTATCCTATCCCATCCTCTATCCTATCCTACCCTCTATCCTATCTTATCCTCTATCCTATCCTATCCTCTATCCTATACTAGCCTCTACCTTATCCTATCCTCTATCCTATCCAATTACCTATCCGATCCTCTATCCTATCCTATCCTCTATCAGATCCTCAATCCTATCCTATCCTCTATCCTATCCTATCCTCTATCCTATCCTATCCTCTATCCTATCCAATTACCTATCCGATCCTCTATCCTATCCTATCCTCTATCAGATCCTCAATCCTATCCTATCCTGTATCCTATCCTATCCTCTATCCTATCCTATCCTCTATCCTATCCTATCCTCTATCCTATCCTATCCTCTATCCTATACTTTCCTCAATCCTATTATATGCTCTATCCTATCCTATCCTCTATCCTATCTTATCCTCTATCCTATCCTATCCACTATCCTATCCTATCCTCTATCCTATCCTATCATCTATCCTATCCTATCCTCTATCCTATCCTATCCTCTATCCTATCCTATCGTCTATCCCATCCTATCCTCTATCCTATCCTATCCTCTATCCTAACCTATCCTCTATCCTATCGTATCCTGTATCGTATCCTATCCTCTATCCTATCCTATCCTCTATCCTATCCTATCCTCTATCCTATCCTATCCTCTATCCTATCCTATCCTCTATCCGATCCTCTATCCTATCCTATCCTGTATCCTGTCCTATCCTCTATCCTATCCTCTATAATATCGTTTACTCCATCATATCCTATCCTCTATCCTATAATATCATCTATCCTATTCTATCCTCTATCCTATCCTCTATCATATCCAATCCTCTATCGTATCCTCTATCCTATCCTATCCTCTATCCTATCCTATCCACTATTGTTTCCTCTATCCTATCCTATAGTCTATACTATCCTATCCTCTGTCCGATCCTCTATCCGATCCTCTATCCTATCCTATCCTGTATCCTGTCCTATACTCTATCCAATCCTATCCTATATCCTATCCTTTCCTCTATCCTATCCTATCCTCTATCGTATCGTATCCTCTATCGTTTCCTCTATCCTATCCTATCCTCTATCCTATCCTATCCTCTATCCTATACTTTCCTCAATCCTATTATATGCTCTATCCTATCCTATCCTCTATCCTATCCTATCCTCTATCCTATCCTATCCACTATCCTATCCTATCCTCTATCCTATCCTATCATCTATCCTATCCTATCCTCTATCCTATCCTATCCGCTATCCTATCCTATCGTCTATCCCATCCTATCCTCTATCCTATCCTATCCTCTATCCTAACCTATCCTCTATCCTATCGTATCCTGTATCGTATCCTATCCTCTATCCTATCCTATCCTCTATCCTATCCTATCCTCTATCCTATCCTATCCTCTATCCGATCCTCTATCCTATCCTATCCTGTATCCTGTCCTATCCTCTATCCTATCCTCTATAATATCGTTTACTCCATCATATCCTATCCTCTATCCTATAATATCATCTATCCTATTCTATCCTCTATCCTATCCTCTATCATATCCAATCCTCTATCGTATCCTCTATCCTATCCTATCCTCTATCGTTTCCTCTATCCTATCCTATAGTCTATACTATCCTATCCTCTGTCCGATCCTCTATCCGATCCTCTATCCTATCCTATCCTGTATCCTGTCCTATACTCTATCCAATCCTATCCTATATCCTATCCTTTCCTCTATCCTATCCTATCCTCTATCGTATCGTATCCTCTATCGTTTCCTCTATCCTATCCTATCCTCTATACTATCCTATCCTCTGTCCGATCCTCTATCCGATCCTCTATCCTACCCTATCCTGTATCCTGTCCTATCCTCTATCCAATCCTATCCTATATCCTATCCTTTCCTCTATCCTATCCAATCCTCTTTCCTATCCTATCCTATATACTATTCTATCCTCTATCCTATCCTATCCTCTATCGTATCCTATCCTCTATCCTCTATCCTCTATCCTCTATCCTCTATCCTCTATCCTCTATCCTCTATCCTCTATCCTCTATCCTCTATCCTATCCTATCCTCTATCCTATCCTATCCTCTATCCTATCCTATCCTCTATCCTATCCTATCTTCTATCCTATCCTATCCTCTATCCTATCCTATCCGATATCCTATCCTATCCTCTATCCTATCCTATCCTCTATCCTATCCTATCCTCTATCATATGCTATCGTCTATCCTATCCTATCCTCTATCCTATCCTATCCTCTATCCTATCCTATCCTCTATCCTATCCTATCCTCTATCCCATCCTATCCTCTATCCTATCCTATCCTCTATCCTATCCTATCCTCTATCCTATCCTATCCTCTATCCTATCCTATCCTCTATCCTATCCTATCCTCTATCCTATCCTATCCTCTATCCTATCCTCTATCCTATCCTCTATCCTATCCTCTATCCTATCCTCTATCCTATCCTCTATCCTATCCTCTATCCTATCCTCTATCCTATCCTCTATCCTATCCTCTATCCTCTCCTCTCCTCTATCCTATCCTATCCTCTATCCTATCCTATCCTCTATGCTATCCTACCCTCATTCCTATCCTATCCTCTATCCTATCCTATCCTCTATCCTATACTATCCTCTATCCTATCCTATCCCCTATCCTATCCTATCCTCTATCCTTTCCTCTATCCTATCCCCTATCCTATCCTATCCTCTATCCTTTCCTCTATCCTATCCTATCCTCTATCCGATCCTCTATCCTATCCCATCCTCTATCCTATCCTACCCTCTATCCTATCCTATCCTCTATCCTATCCTATCGTCTATCCTATCCTATCCTATCCTCTATCCTATCCTATCCTCTATCCGATCCTCTATTCTATCCTATCCTCTATCCTGTCCTATACTCTATCCTATCCTATCCTCTATCCTATACTAGCCTCTACCTTATCCTATCCTCTATCCTATCCAATTACCTATCCGATCCTCTATCCTATCCTATCCTCTATCAGATCCTCAATCCTATCCTATCCTCTATCCTATCCTATCCTCTATCCTATACTTTCCTCAATACTATTATATGCTCTATCCTATCCTATCCTCTATCCTATCCTATCCTGTATCCTATCCTATCCACTATCCTATCCTATCCTCTATCCTATCCTATCATCTATCCTATCCTATCCTCTATCCTATCCTATCCTCTATCCTATCCTATCGTCTATGCCATCCTATCCTCTATCCTATCCTATCCTCTAACCTAACCTATCCTCTATCCTATCGTATCCTGTATCGTATCCTATCCTCTATCCTATCCTATCCTCTATCCTATCCTATCCTTTATCCTATCCTATCCTCTATCCTATCCCATCCTCTATCCTATCCTATCCTGTATCCTGTCCTATCCTCCTTCCTATCCTATCCACTATCCTATCCTTTCCTCTATCCTATCCAATCCTCTATACTATCCTATCCTCTATCCTATCGTATCATCTATCGTATCCTATCCTCTATCCTATCCTATCCTCTATCCTATCCTATCGTCTATCCCATCCTATCCTCTATCCTATCCTATCCTCTATCCTAACCTATCCTCTATCCTATCGTATCCTGTATCGTATCCTATCCTCTATCCTATCCTATCCTCTATCCTATCCTATCCTCTATCCTATCCTATCCTCTATCCTATCCTATCCTCTATCCTATCCTATCCTCTATCCGATCCTCTGTCCTATCCTATCCTGTATCCCGTCCTATCCTCTATCCTATCCTCTATAATATCGTTTACTCTATCATATCCTATCCTCTATCCTATAATATCATCTATCCTATTCTATCCTCTATCCTATCCTCTATCATATCCAATCCTCTATCGTATCCTCTATCCTACCCTATCCTCTATCCTATCCTATCCTCTATCCTATCCTATCCTCTATCCTATCCTACCCTCTATCCTATCCTATCCTCTATCCTATCGTATCCTCTATCGTATCCTATCCTCTATCCTATCCTATCCTCTATCCTATCCTATCCTCTATCCTATCCAATTACCTATCCGATCCTCTATCCTATCCTATCCTCAATCAGATCCTCAATCCTATCCTATCCTCTATCCTATCCTATCCTCTATCCTATACTTTCCTCAATCCTATTATATCCTCTATCCTATCCTTTCCTCTATCCTATCCAATCCTCTATCCTATCCTATCCTCTATCCTATCGTATCATCTATCGTATCCTATCCTCTATCCGATCCTATCCTCTATCCTATCCTATCCTCTATCCTATCCTATCCTCTATCCTATCCTATCCTCTATCCTATCCTATCCTCTATCCTATCCTATCCTCTATCCTATCCTATCCTCTATCATATGCTATCGTCTATCCTATCCTATCCTCTATCCTATCCTATCCTCTATCCTATCCTATCCTCTATCCTATCGTATCCTCTATCGTATCCTATCCTCTATCCTATCCTATCCTCTATCCTATCCTATACTCTATCCTATCCTATCCTCTATCCTATCCTATCCTCTATCCTATCCTATCCTCTATCCTATCCTATCCTCTATCCTATCCTATCCTCTATCCTATCCTATCCTCTATCCCATCCTATCCTCTATCCTATCCTATCCTCTATCCTATCCTATCCTCTATCCTATCCTATCCTCTATCCTATCCTCTATCCTATCCTCTATCCTATCCTCTATCCTATCCTCTATCCTATCCTATCCTCTATCCTATCCGCTATAATATCGTTTACTCTATCATATCCTATCCTCTATCCTATAATATCATCTATCCTATTCTATCCTCTATCCTATCCTCTATCATATCCAATCCTCTATCGTATCCTCTATCCTATCCTATCCTCTATCCTATCCTATCCTCTATCCTATCCTATCCTCTATCCTATCCTATCCTCTATCCTATCGTATCCTCTATCGTATCCTATCCTCTATCCTATCCTATCCTCTATCCTATCCTATCCTCTATCCTATCCTATCCTCTATCCTATCCTAACCTCTATCCTATCCTCTATCCTATCCTCTATCCTAGCCTCTATCCTATCCTCTATCCTATCCTCTCCTCTATCCTATCCTATCCTCTATCCTATCCTATCCTCTATGCTATCCTACCCTCTTTCCTATGCTATCCTCTATCCTATCCTATCCTCTATCCTATCCTATCCTCTATCCTATCCGATCCTCTATCCTATCCTATCCTGTATCCTGTCCTATCCTCTATCCTATCCTATCCTCTATCCTATCCTTTCCTCTATCCTATCCAATCCTCTATCCTATCCTATCCTCTATCCTATCGTATCATCTATCGTATCCTATCCTCTATCCTATCCTATCCTCTATCCTATCCTATCCTCTATCCTATCCTATCCTCTATCATATCCTATCCTCTGTCCTATCCTATCCTCTATCCTCTCCTATCCTCTATCCTATCCTATCCTCTATCCTAACCTATCCTCTATCCTATCCTATCCTCTATCGTATCCTATCCTCTATCCTATCCTATCCTCTATCCTACCCTATCCTCTATCCTATCCTATCCTCTATCCTATCCTATCCTCTATCCTATCCTACCCTCTATCCTATCCTATCCTCTATCCTATCCTATCCTCTATCCTATCCTATCCTCTATCCTATCCTATCCTCTATCCTATCGTATCCTCTATCGTATCCTATCCTCTATCCTATCCTATCCTCTATCCTATCCTATCCTCTATCCTATCCTATCCTCTATCCTATCCTAACCTCTATCCTATCCTCTATCCTATCCTCTATCCTAGCCTCTATCCTATCCTCTCCTCTATCCTATCCTATCCTCTATCCTATACTATCCTCTATGCTATCCTACCCTCTTTCCTATGCTATCCTCTATCCTATCCTATCCTCTATCCTATCCTATCCTCTATCCTATCCTCTATCATATCCAATCCTCTATCGTATCCTCTATCCTACCCTATCCTCTTTCCTATCATATCCTCTATCCTATCCTATCCTCTATCCTATCCCACCCTCTACCCTATCCTATCCTCTATCCTATCCTATCCTCTATCGTATCCTATCCTTTATCCTATCCTATCCTCTATCCTATACGATCCTCTATCCTATCCTATCCTGTATCCTGTCCTATCCTCTATCCTATCCTATCCTCTATCCTATCCTTTCCTCTATCCTATCCAATCCTCTATCCAATCCTATCCTATATCCTATCCTTTCCTCTATCCTATCCAATCCTCTATCCTATCCTATCCTCTATCCCATCCTATCCTCTATCCCATCCTATCCTCTATCCTATCCTATCCTCTATCCTATCCTATCCTCTATCCTATCCTATCCTCTACCCTATCCTATCCTCTATCCTATCCTATCCTCTATCCTATCCTCTATCCTATCCTATCCTCTATCCTATCCGCTATAATATCGTTTACTCTATCATATCCTATCCTCTATCCTATAATATCATCTATCCTATTCTATCCTCTATCCTATCCTCTATCATATCCAATCCTCTATCGTATCCTCTATCCTACCCTATCCTCTATCCTATCCTATCCTCTATCCTATCCTATCCTCTATCCTATCCTATCCTCTATACTATCCTATCCTCTATCCTATCCTATCCTCTATCCTATCCTATCCTCTATCCTAACATATCCTCTATCCTATCCTATCCTCTATCCTATCCTCTCCTCTATCCTGTCCTATCCTCTATCCTATCCTCTTCTCTATCCTATCCTCTCCGCTATCCTATCCTATCCTCTATCCTATCCTATCCTCTATCCTATCCTACCCTCTTTCCTATCCTATCCTCTATCCTATCCTATCCTCTATCCTAACCTATCCTCTATCCTATCGTATCCTCTATCGTATCCTATCCTCTATCCTATCCTATCCTCTATCCTATCCTATCCTCTATCCTATCCTATCCTCTATCCTATCCTATCCTCTATCCGATCCTCTATCCTATCCTATCCTGTATCCTGTCCTATCCTCTATCCTATCCTCTATAATATCGTTTACTCTATCATATCCTATCCTCTATCCTATAATATCATCCATCCTATTCTATCCTCTATCCTATCCTCTATCATATCCAATCCTCTATCGTATCCTCTATCCTACCCTATCCTCTTTCCTATCATATCCTCTATCCTATCCTATCCTCTATCCTATCCTACCCTCTATCCTATCCTATCCTCTATCCTATCCTATCCTCTATCGTATCCTATCCTTTATCCTATCCTATCCTCTATCCTATCCGATCCTCTATCCTATCCTATCCTGTATCCTGTCCTATCCTCTATCCTATCCTATCCTCTATCCTATCCTTTCCTCTATCCTATCCAATCCTCTATCCAATCCTATCCTATATCCTATCCTTTCCTCTATCCTATCCAATCCTCTATCCTATCCTATCCTCTATCCCATCCTATCCTCTATCCCATCCTATCCTCTATCCTATCCTATCCTCTATCCTATCCTATCCTCTATCCTATCCTATCCTCTACCCTATCCTATCCTCTATCCTATCCTATCCTCTATCCTATCCTCTATCCTATCCTATCCTCTATCCTATCCGCTATAATATCGTTTACTCTATCATATCCTATCCTCTATCCTATAATATCATCTATCCTATTCTATCCTCTATCCTATCCTCTATCATATCCAATCCTCTATCGTATCCTCTATCCTACCCTATCCTCTATCCTATCCTATCCTCTATCCTATCCTATCCTCTATACTACCCTATCCTCTATCCTATCCTCTCCTCTATCCTATCCACTCCTCTATCCTATCCTATCCTCTATCCTATCCTATACTCTATCCTATCCTACCCTCTTTCCTATCCTATCCTCTATCCTATCCTATCCTCTATCCTAACCTATCCTCTATCCTATCCTATCCTCTATCCTATCCTATCCTCTATCCGATCCTCTTTCCTATCCTATCCTCTATCCTATCCTATCCTCTATCCGATCCTCTTTCCTATCCTATCCTCTATCCTGTCCTATCCTCTATCCTATCCTCTATAATATCGTTTACTCTATCATATCCTATCCTGTATCCTATAATATCATCTATCCTATTCTATCCTCTATCCTATCCTCTATCATATCCAATCCTCTATCGTATCCACTATCCTACCCTATCCTCTTTCCTATCATATCCTCTATCCTATCCTATCCTCTATCCTATCCTACCCTCTATCCTATCCTATCCTCTATCCTATCCTATCCTCTATCGTATCCCATCCTTTATCCTATCCTATCCTCTACCCTATCCGATCCTCTATCCTATCCTATCCTGTATCCTGTCCTATCCTCTATCCTATCCTATCCTCTATCCTATCCTTTCCTCTATCCTATCCAATCCTCTATCCAATCCTATCCTATATCCTATCCTTTCCTCTATCCTATCCAATCCTCTATCCTATCCTATCCTCTATCCCATCCTATCCTCTATCCCATCCTACCCTCTATCCTATCCTATCCTCTATCCTATCCTATCCTCTACCCTATCCTATCCTCTATCCTATCCTATCCTCTATCCTATCCTCTATCCTATCCTATCCTCTATCCTATCCGCTATAATATCGTTTACTCTATCATATCCTATCCTCTATCCTATAATATCATCTATCCTATTCTATCCTCTATCCTATCCTCTATCATATCCAATCCTCTATCGTATCCTCTATCCTACCCTATCCTCTATCCTATCCTATCCTCTATCCTATCCTATCCTCTATCCTATCCTATCCTCTATACTATCCTATCCTCTATCCTATCCTATCCTCTATCCTATCCTATCCTCTATCCTAACATATCCTCTATCCTATCCTATCCTCTATCAGATCCTCAATCCTATCCTATCCTCTATCCTATCCTATCCTCTATCCTATCCTTTCCTCTATCCTATCCAATCCTCTATCCTATCCTATCCTCTATCCTATCGTATCCTCTATCGTATCCTATCCACTATCCTATCCTATCCTCTATCCTATCCTATCCTCTATCCCATCCTATCCTCTATCCTATCCTATCCTCTATCCTATCCAATCCTCTATCCTATCCTATCCTCTACCCTATCCTATCCTCTATCCTATCCTATCCTCTATCCTATCCTCTATCCTATCCTATCCTCTATCCTATCCGCTATAATATCGTTTACTCTATCATATCCTATCCTCTATCCTATAATATCATCTATCCTATTCTATCCTCTATCCTATCCTCTATCATATCCAATCCTCTATCGTATCCTCTATCCTACCCTATCCTCTATCCTATCCTATCCTCTATCCTATCCTATCCTCTATCCTATCCTATCCTCTATACTATCCTATCCTCTATCCTATCCTATCCTCTATCCTATCCTATCCTCTATCCTAACATATCCTCTATCCTATCCTATCCTCTATCCTATCCTCTCCTCTATCCTGTCCTATCCTCTATCCTATCCTCTTCTCTATCCTATCCTCTCCTCTATCCTATCCTATCCTCTATCCTATCCTATCCTCTATCCTATCCTACCCTCTTTCCTATCCTATCCTCTATCCTACCCTATCCTCTATCCTATCCTATCCTCTATCCTATCCTATCCTCTATCCTATCCTATCCTCTATACTATCCTATCCTCTATCCTATCCTATCCTCTATCCTATCCTATCCTCTATCCTAACATATCCTCTATCCTATCCTATCCTCTATCCTATCCTCTCCTCTATCCTGTCCTATCCTCTATCCTATCCTCTTCTCTATCCTATCCTCTCCTCTATCCTATCCTATCCTCTATCCTATCCTATCCTCTATCCTATCCTACCCTCTTTCCTATCCTATCCTCTATCCTATCCTATCCTCTATCCTAACCTATCCTCTATCCTATCGTATCCTCTATCGTATCCTATCCTCTATCCTATCCTATCCTCTATCCTATCCTATCCTCTATCCTATCCTATCCTCTATCCTATCCTATCCTCTATCCGATCCTCTATCCTATCCTATCCTGTATCCTGTCCTATCCTCTATCCTATCCTCTATAATATCGTTTACTCTATCATATCCTATCCTCTATCCTATAATATCATCTATCCTATTCTATCCTCTATCCTATCCTCTATCATATCCAATCCTCTATCGTATCCTCTATCCTACCCTATCCTCTTTCCTATCATATCCTCTATCCTATCCTATCCTCTATCCTATCCTACCCTCTATCCTATCCTATCCTCTATCCTATCCTATCCTCTATCGTATCCTATCCTTTATCCTATCCTATCCTCTATCCTATCCTCTCCTCTATCCTATCCTATCCTCTATCCTATCCTATCCTCTATCCTATCCTACCCTCTTTCCTATCCTATCCTCTATCCTATCCTATCCTCTATCCTAACCTATCCTCTATCCTATCCTATCCTCTATCCTATCCTATCCTCTATCCGATCCTCTTTCCTATCCTATCCTCTATCCTATCCTATCCTCTATCCGATCCTCTTTCCTATCCTATCCTGTATCCTGTCCTATCCTCTATCCTATCCTCTATAATATCGTTTACTCTATCATATCCTATCCTCTATCCTATAATATCATCTATCCTATTCTATCCTCTATCCTATCCTCTATCATATCCAATCCTCTATCGTATCCACTATCCTACCCTATCCTCTTTCCTATCATATCCTCTATCCTATCCTATCCTCTATCCTATCCTACCCTCTATCCTATCCTATCCTCTATCCTATCCTATCCTCTATCGTATCCCATCCTTTATCCTATCCTATCCTCTATCCTATCCGATCCTCTATCCTATCCTATCCTGTATCCTGTCCTATACTCTATCCTATCCTATCCTCTATCCTATCCTTTCCTCTATCCTATCCAATCCTCTATCCAATCCTATCCTATATCCTATCCTTTCCTCTATCCTATCCAATCCTCTATCCTATCCTATCCTCTATCCCATCCTGTCCTCTATCCCATCCTATCCTCTATCCTATCCTATCCTCTATCCTATCCTATCCTCTATCCTATCCTATCCTCTACCCTATCCTATCCTCTATCCTATCCTATCCTCTATCCTATCCTCTATCCTATCCTATCCTCTATCCTATCCGCTATAATATCGTTTACTCTATCATATCCTATCCTCTATCCTATAATATCATCTATCCTATTCTATCCTCTATCCTATCCTCTATCATATCCAATCCTCTATCGTATCCACTATCCTACCCTATCCTCTTTCCTATCATATCCTCTATCCTATCCTATCCTCTATCCTATCCTACCCTCTATCCTATCCTATCCTCTATCCTATCCTATCCTCTATCGTATCCCATCCTTTATCCTATCCTATCCTCTATCCTATCCGATCCTCTATCCTATCCTATCCTGTATCCTGTCCTATCCTCTATCCCATCCTATCCTCTATCCTATCCTTTCCTCTATCCTATCCAATCCTCTATCCAATCCTATCCTATATCCTATCCTTTCCTCTATCCTATCCAATCCTCTATCCTATCCTATCCTCTATCCCATCCTATCCTCTATCCCATCCTACCCTCTATCCTATCCTATCCTCTATCCTATCCTATCCTCTATCCTATCCTATCCTCTATCCTAACATATCCTCTATCCTATCCTATCCTCTATCAGATCCTCAATCCTATCCTATCCTCTATCCTATCCTATCCTCTATCCTATCCTTTCCTCTATCCTATCCAATCCTCTATCCTATCCTATCCTCTATCCTATCGTATCCTCTATCGTATCCTATCCACTATCCTATACTATCCTCTATCCTATCCTATCCTCTATCCTCTATCCTATCCTATCCTCTATCCTATCCTATCCTCTATCCTATCCTATCGTCTATCCCATCCTATCCTCTATCCTATCCTATCCTCTATCCTATCCTATCCTCTATCCTATCCTATCCTCTATCCTATCCTATCCTCTATCCTATCCTATCCTCTATCCTATCCTATCCTCTATCAGATCCTCAATCCTATCCTATCCTCTATCCTATCCTATCCTCTATCCTATCCTTTCCTCTATCCTATCCAATCCTCTATCCTATCCTATCCTCTATCCTATCGTATCCTCTATCGTATCCTATCCACTATCCTATCCTATCCTCTATCCTATCCGATCCTCTATCCTATCCTATCCTCTATCCTATCCTATCCTCTATCCTATCCTATCCTCTATCCTATCCTATCGTCTATCCCATCCTATCCTCTATCCTATCCTATCCTCTATCCTAACCTATCCTCTATCCTATCGTATCCTCTATCGTATCCTATCCTCTATCCTATCCTATCCTCTATCCTACCCTATCCTCTATCCTATCCTATCCTCTATCCTATCCTATCCTCTATCCTATCCTATCCTCTATCCTATCCTATCGTCTATCCCATCCTATCCTCTATCCTATCCCATCCTCTATCCTAACCTATCCTCTATCCTATCGTATCCTCTACCGTATCCTATCCTCTATCCTATCCTATCCTCTATCCTACCCTATCCTCTATCCTATCCTATCCTCTATCCTATCCTATCCTCTATCCTATCCTACCCTCTATCCTATCCTATCCTCTATCCTATCCTATCCTCTATCGTATCCTATCCTTTATCCTATCCTATTTTTTTTTTTTTTTTTTTTTTTTTTCGAGGAGGTAATCTCGTTACGGATACCCGAACCCCCCGGGGGGGGTGGTCCGGGTTATGTGGGACTCCTCGGCTGGTTGGTGCAACGCCGAGTATACCCACTAACTCCTCCCCGTCCGTCCCTAGACTCCTGGGGGCACCCGTGCTCTGCGCGCGCATGTCAATCCGGTGTGCCCCCGCCTTAGCATACCACCCAGGGGGGGGGGGGGGGACGCGGCCCCCTCCCGTACCTACTCTATCCGAAGGCACCACGCAACGGACGACGTGGCGCCTTCCCCCCCTGTTAGGCCGCCCGATGAGCATCCGAGCCCCCGCCCGAGATGCCCGGCGGCCTCCGGGGACGCCGTTGGTGACCGAGTGTAAGGGGATATCCGATCCCCCGCCTCGAGATCATCAAGGGCGTCCCCGCTCGCGTCAGAGGCGTCGCAACGGGGGTACGCCCCCGGGGCGTACCCTGCGCCGCCTCCCCCCCCTTCGGCCGGGATCGTGATTACGCTCCCGATCCCGTTCCGCAGCCTCCTTCCGCAGCATAACCCGCTCGCAGAAGGAAGCGAAGCCCCTCCACGCCTCCTCGCCACCGGCTGCCGCAGCGACGACAGCCGGGAGCGAGAGGTCGTGGCCCACCGCGCGCCGCAGGGCACGGCGCTCTCCCCCCCATGCCGGACACTCCTCCAGAGTGTGTTGCGCCGTGTCCCGCGGCTCGCCGCAGTGGTGACACGCCTCCTCGGTCTCCCTCCCGATGCGACACAGGTAGTCGCCGAAGCACCCGTGCCCGGTCATCACCTGCGTCACACGGTAGGAGACCCTATGCCCCATCCATCCCCTGTTCCATTGATCGAACACCGGGAGGATGGCCCGAACGGCCCGCCTCTCGCCCTCCCTCGTCCCGGGAAGGCTATCGCGCCACTCCCGGGCTGCGTGCCGCCGAGCATGTCGCCTGAGCTCATCCACCATGAGCCGCGCCTGATCCGGGGCCACCCCCCGGAGCCGGAGTTCCCTGGAGTGCGTATGCACATCCGCCAACACGCGGGCCTCCAGCTCGAGGGGGATCAGCCCCGACATCACCATCGCCGTCGCGTATGAAATGGTGCGGTACCCCCGCACGATGCCTATGGCCAGCCTGCGCTCGATGCGACGCAGCAGCGACCGTGTGCCGCCACTGCGCCCCCTAGCCAAGACATCGCGCGCCCACACAGGGGCTCCGTACAGGACCAAAACTCGCACCACCACCGCGAACAGACGACGCACCCGTCCACAGGGTCCCCCGAGATTCGGGAGAAGGCGACCGAGCGCAGCGGTCGCCCTCTCCGCCCGGGGCGCCAGCGACTCAAGGTGGCGGTCAAAACGCCACCGGCCGTCAAGCTCGAGTCCCAGGTACCGCATCTGGGACCCGACCTTGACCATCCCCTCCCCCACGCAGATCCAGCACTGGGGAGGCGCCGCCAACCGGGCCGAGCGGAGAAACCACATGGCCCTGGTTTTCTCGACGGACACCTCTAGGCCCAGCGACCGGATCGCGCGCACCGCGCGCCACGCGCCGCGCTCCGCCAGGCAGATGGCCTCCTTCGCATACCTCCCGGTGGCCAATACCAGCGTGTCGTCGGCGTAACACGTCAGGCTGACCCCGGGAGGCATCTCCTCCCGCAGGACGCGATCGTACGCAAGATTCCACAGCAACGGGCCCAACACCGAGCCCTGCGGAACCCCGCGCACGACGCCCCTGCGCACCATCCCGTACCGGCCGGGATACTCTATACCCCTGTCGGAGAGATAGCTCCCAATCACCCTTCTGAGATACAGAGGCACCCGGTGGAAGACCAGGGCCTCCATTATCCGATCCCAGGGGACGGTGTTGAACGCGTTAGCGATATCCAAGGATATCGCCAACGCAACACCGCCCCCCCTCGTACAGGCCTCCGAGAGAGCCCTCACCCGCCGAATAGCGTCGACGGTGGAGAGACCCTCCCGGAAGCCGAATTGAACCCCGCTCAGATCGGGGACCCCTCCCGCCGACAGGTGCCGGACGAGGCGTCCAACGAGTACGCGCTCGAACAACTTCCCCGCCTCGTCCAGCAGACAAATTGGCCGGTACCCTGAGGGCGAGTCCCGGGACTTGCCCCCCTTCGGAAGGAGGACCAACCTGCCCGACTTCCACTCCGTGGGGAACACCCCCTCCCTCAGACAGCCGTTATACAGCTGCCGGAGTTCGGCGGCGAGTCCCCCCTCCAGGGCCAAGACCAACGCGCGGCCCGGCACCCCGTCCGGGCCCGGGGCCTTGCGGCCCACCCGCCGCGCCCTGGCCATCGCCTCACCCAGCTCGCCGGCCGACACCTCCCACTCTGCGGACCAGGAGAGAGGCTCCTGTTCCCAATGGGAGCGGCGCAGTTGTCCCCCCTCTCGCGGGAAGAGGGACGCCACCACTCCCTCGAGCAGGTGGGGGTCCATCGACTCCGTCACCGGAGGCGCCCACGCGCGCAGCTTGTTCATGACAAGCTTGTACGGGCGCCCCCATGGATCGGAGTCCACCGTGCCGACGAGCTCCGACCACGCGTCGGCCTTGGCCCGCGCGATAGCCCTGCGGAGAACCCCGAGCGCGGCTCGGTACTCCCCGCCGAGCCTCGCCGTCGCCTCCTCGTCGTCGCGCCTCCTACGCGCTCGGCCGTACCGACGCCGCGCGGCATTGCAGGCACGCCGGAGCTCCGCAATGCCGGCGGACCACCAGTACGCCGCCCTCCTGGGGGCGAACCGGCTGCGGGGCATGGCGGTGTCGCACACCGCCGTCATTACCTCCCGCAGCCGCCTCGCCCCTTGCGCAGGCGCCAGCTCGGACAGGGCCGGCCCCGTCCATGTCGCCGCGGCTACCGCGGCCCCGAACGCGTCCGCGTCCAGCCGCTTCAAGGCCCATCGCGGCCGTCGGTCCCCCCGGCCCGGCCGGGAATCCCGCGCGTGGAGGGTGGGCCACACGTCCATGACGATGGGCGTATGGTCTGACGCAATCTCTATCTCCTCGGCCACCCTCCATCCCGACACCCGGCGCACGGCCGAGGGAGTCCCCCATGTCAGGTCGACAATCGAGACCCCCTGCGGACGCACGCACGTCGGCGTGGATCCCCGGTTAATCAACCGGAGATCCAGGCCGGCCGCCCAGGTTAACACCTCGCTACCCCTAGTGGTCGTCCTGGGACTCCCCCACGATACCGCGTGGGCATTGAAGTCTCCCAAAACGAGAACCGGGCGGGCGCTGCACCGCGCGATGCAGCTGTTCAGCCCGCCCAGGAACCCCCGAAATTGATCGAGGCCACAGCTCGGCGAGATGTAGATCCCGACAACCGCGATGTCCCCCCATTGCACCGCCACGAATCCCTCGCCCCGCTCCAGAAGGGAGACCGACGGGGACCCGGGGCGGCTTCCCGCCACTATTACTACGGAGCCGATCTCGTCCCCCACCCAGAAGGGGTGTTCGGGGATTGCGTACGGCTCCGCCGCAACTGCCAGCCCAGCCCCCCACTCGCGCACGGCTTGGACAAACAGGTCCTGTGCCGCGCGCGAGTGGTTGAGGTTCGCCTGCAGAACCGGAGTAGGATTAAAAGTACCTACTCTAACATGGGCTCTGCAGAGTCCCCTCCCTGGGAGGTCCGGGCCCCCGGCGCCGTCTGCGGCCGCTGCGCGGATGCAGCCTCAGACGCGCCCTTCTCTTTCGTCGCCGCGCGGCCCCTCTTGGGAGCCGGGGCACACGCTTTGGCCCCGAATCTATGGCCCGATGGTCTCCCCAGGTCCGCGCAGAGCGGACACCTGGGGGCGGCCTTACAGGCCGAAGCCCGGTGCTCCGCCGCCCCGCAGCGGTAGCACATCGCGCCTCTGTCGACCGCGCTCTTGCATGTCGCCCGCGTGTGCCCCGTCTCCAAACAACGGAAGCATTGGAGGGGCCGCTCCCTCAGCGCCTCGACGCGGGCCGAGGACCAGCCGACCAGCAGCCGGCCTCCCGCCAACACTTTCTTGACGGCCGCGAGGGGGCCCTGGGCCCAACAGGAGCCCAGCGCCTGCTCCGAGGCGGGTCTGCGGATCTCGCCGACCCGGAACTCCGCCGCGGAACACCCCCCCGCCGCCGCCAGCGCCGCCGCTACGTCCCCGGGCGACACCGAGTCGTCCAGGCCCGCCACGCGCACCTCGCCGCGCTTGACCGCCTGGGAGACCTTAACCCCGGTCCCCCCAAGCGCCTCGGCGATCCTCCCGGAGAGGGCCCGTGCCTTCTCCTGGCACCCCGTGCCCCTGACCTCCAGGAGGATCCCGCCGGTTTTCGACCGCCTGGGAAGCACCCCCGACTCGATCCCGATAGCCTTGAGGTCCACCCTCTCTTTTGCCCTGGCCATCACCTCCGAATAAGTGAGCTTGCAGATCTCGGGGATGGTGATGGCCACTGCTCCCGTTCTGGAGGTGCGTCCCAGGCCACCGTCCCGCCCGGCGGCGGGCTTCGCCGCGCTCGCGCCGCCCTGCACTCGTGCGCCGCCCGCCGCCCTCGGCTCCCTCGCAGCCAGCAGCCGTGAAGCGGCGGCAGCTGCCTCGGCCGCGGCTGCTCTCGCCGCAGCCTCCTCCGCGGCCATCTTCTTCTTGGCCCTCTTCGCCGCCTTGCTCGTCACCTCCATCCACGAGGCCGGGACGACCGGTGGCGGAATGATAACGGGGGGCACCACCCTCACGTTGGACACGACCACCGGTCCAGTCCCCTTGGTGACAGACGTCGCCGGCAGAGAAGCCACCGGCGTCGCCTCGCGCGCCGACTTACCCTCCGCCCGGAGGGCCGGGGCCAACCCGGCCAGAATCGTCCGGAACCGCTCCTCCATCCGGGCCTCTAGCTCCCGGTTCCTGGCCGTTATCAGCGCGCCGACCCGGAGAAGCAGGGCTTCGGAGTCCAAAACTCCCGCTCCCTCCCCCGACGATCCCATCGCCTCCATCCCCCGCGTACGGACCCCCGCTGTCGAGGAGGCGGGGGGCGCTTCCCCTATTGGCGCATGTCCCGCCCGGCGACCGCTGTCGGTGTTCGCCCGCCGCCCGGCCTCCATTGACCGGAGCCTCGCCCGGAGGTCACCCGCCTCCTTCGCGAGGGCCGCGTTCTGCTCGCGGAGGCGGGCCACCTCCTGGCTCCCCTGCCACGCCATCCCGGTAAAGCACCGCTGCATCAAGGTGGTGCAGTGGGCCCTGGCGACTGCAGAACAATCCCGCAAGTCTTTAGCCAGGTCCCCCTTGAGGCCCTTTGAGACGGTGGAGACTCTCTCCACCCTCAACATCGCCTCCTCCACCTCCCCTACTAGCTGCGCTGTCGGCATCCTCCCACCCAGCTCGATGAGGTCATCCACCCTCCTCGTCTGACTCCTCTCGGCGCGGCCGCCGAGGGCCAGATCCATGGTGGGCGTCCCCGACGTGCCCTCCCCGGGGTCCGTCCGCGACACCGACCCGCCGCGGGTGTGCTGCCCCCCCTCTAACCGGGCACGCTTGGTGTCAGAGACCCCAGATGTCGCGCCCCGCTTCTCCGCGCCCCCGCGCGTCACGATCGAGCCGACGGAGCTCGAGATGGAGATGATTGTTTCATCCCCATCCGAGTCCTCGTCCGCGATGACCACGACCGCGTCCTCCCCGGCAGTAATCGTTGCCATCCCCTCCCCGTCAGTGACCGCTGCCGTCTCTTCCCCCGCCACAGCTGCTGCCGTATCGGCAGCCTCCCCCACAACATCAAGGTTTTTATTATACGATTCCATATCTGGTCCCACGAGATTGGCAGGAAAAAACACGTCCGCCCGGGCAGAGCCTCCTTGCCCGGGTAAGGCTAATTTCAACTGGAGTTCGCCAGGTATCCAGAGATGGTGCGCTAGTGGCTGATGTACCCCGCCAGCCGCGCCCTGTAGCCAGGGCGTACCCTCTCACCGCGCACCTAAGCTTAGGGCATTAGGGATTTTTATAGAGGTTATCATCCTCGCGGCCCGGCCGATTAAGGCAAGACCACCGTTCCGGTAAAACATGACCACCGGTTTACGGCAAGGGCCCTGCGGCGACCTCCCCGGTCGTTATCGCAGGACCCATTCCGCGGTTTTTTATCCCTCCGTGTGAGCCTTACCGGCAAGGGAGGCCCTGCCAGGATCCGAAGATCCCGCCGGCATCGCCTCATACATCATTGGGACTACTTTCCGCGGAATACCCCTCGCTCCGTTAGCAACACACAACTATGTGTGTTCCCAGGGACCACCACGAGGAGGTGGAGCGTAGAGGATTTTAGGGATATGACCGCCACCACTGTGGCATACCTAGTAGTGGATCCGAGTCACCACTACTAAGCCCATATCCCCTCGGTCCCCATCCTTTATCCTATCCTATCCTCTATCCTATCCGATCCTCTATCCTATCCTATCCTGTATCCTGTCCTATCCTCTATCCTATCCTTTCCTCTATCCTATCCAATCCTCTATCCTATCCTATCCTCTATCCTATCGTATCATCTATCGTATCCTATCCTCTATCCTATCCTATCCTCTATCCTATCCTATCCTATCCTCTATCCTATCTTATCCTCTATCCTATCCTATCCTCTATCCTATCCTATCCTCTATCATATGCTATCCTCTATCATATGCTATAGTCTATCCTATCCTATCCTCTATCCTATCCTATCCTCTATCCTATCCTATCCTCTATCCTATCCTATCCTCTATCCTATCCTATCCTCTATCCTATCCTATCCTCTATCCTATCCTATCCTCTATCCTATCGTATCCTCTATCGTATCCTATCCTCTATCCTATCCTATCCTCTATCCTATCCTATCCTCTATCCTATCCTATCCTCTATCCTATCCTAACCTCTATCCTATCCTCTATCCTATCCTCTATCCTATCCTCTCCTCTATCCTATCCTATCCTCTATCCTATCCTCTCCTCTATCCTATCCTATCCTCTATCCTATCCTATCCTCTATCCTATCCTACCCTCTTTCCTATCCTATCCTCTATCCTATCCTATCCTCTATCCTATACTATCCTCTATCCTATCCTATCCCCTATCCTATCCTATCCTCTATCCTTTCCTCTATCCTATCCTATCCTCTATCCCATCCTATCCTCTATCCCATCCTATCCTCTATCCTATCCTATCCTCTATCCTATCCTATCCTCTATCCTATCCTATCCTCTATCCTATCCTATCCTCTATCCTATCCTGTCCTCTATCCTATCCTCTATCCTATCCTCTATCCTATCCTATCCTCTATCCTATCCGCTATAATATCGTTTACTCTATCATATCCTATCCTGTATCCTATCCTATCCTCTATCCTATCCGCTATAATATCGTTTAATCTATCATATCCTATCCTCTATCCTATAATATCATCTATCCTATTCTATCCTCTATCCTATCCTCTATCATATCCAATCCTCTATCGTATCCTCTATCCTATCGTATCCTCTATCCTATCCTATCCTCTATCCTATCCTCTCCTCTATCCTATCCTATCCTCTATCCTATCCTATCCTCTATCCTATCCTCTCCTCTATCCTATCCTATCCTCTATACTATCCTATCCTCTATCCTATCCTACCCTCTTTCCTATCCTATCCTCTATCCTATCCTATCCCCTATCCTATACTATCCTCTATCCTATCCTATCCCCTATCCTATCCTATCCTCTATCCGATCCTCTATCCTATCCTATCCTGTATCCTGCCCTATCCTCTATCCAATCCTATCCTATATCCTATCCTTTCCTCTATCCTATCCAATCCTCTATCCTATCCTATCCTCTATCCTATCCTATCCTCTATCGTATCCTATCCTCTATCCTATCCTATCCTCTATCCTATCCTATCCTCTATCCTATAATATCATCTATCCTATTCTATCCTCTATCCTATCCTCTATCATATCCAATCCTCTATCGTATCCTCTATCCTATCGTATCCTCTATCCTATCGTATCCTCTATCCTATCCTATCCTCTATCCTATCCTCTCCTCTATCCTATCCTATCCTCTATCCTATCCTCTCCTCTATCCTATCCTCTCCTCTATCCTATCCTATCCTCTATCCTATCCTATCCTCTATCCTATTATACCGTCTTTCCTATCCTATCCTCTATCCTATCCTATCCTCTATCCTAACCTATCCTCTATCCTATCGTATCCTCTATCGTATCCTATCCTCTATCCTATCCTATCCTCTATCCTATCCTATCCTCTATCCTATCCTATCCTCTATCCGATCCTCTATCCTATCCTATCCTGTATCCTGTCCTATCCTCTATCCTATCCTCTATAATATCGTTTACTCTATCATATCCTATCCTCTATCCTATAATATCATCTATCCTATCCTATCCTCTATCATATCCAATCCTCTATCGTATCCTCTATCCTATCGTATCCTCTATCCTATCCTATCCTCTATCCTATCCTCTCCTCTATCCTATCCTATCCTCTATCCTATCCTCTCCTCTATCCTATCCTCTCCTCTATCCTATCCTATCCTCTATCCTATCCTATCCTCTATCCTATTATACCGTCTTTCCTATCCTATCCTCTATCCTATCCTATCCTCTATCCTAACCTATCCTCTATCCTATCGTATCCTCTATCGTATCCTATCCTCTATCCTATCCTATCCTCTATCCTATCCTATCCTCTATCCTATACTATCCTCTATACTATCCTATCCCCTATCCTATCCTATCCTCTACCCTTTCCTCTATCCTATCCTATCCTCTATCCCATCCTATCCTCTATCCCATCCTATCCTCTATCCTATCCTATCCTCTATCCTATCCTATCCTCTATCCTATCCTATCCTCTATCCTATCCTCTATCCTATCCTCTATCCTATCCGCTATAATATTGTTTACTCTATCATATCCTATCCTCTATCCTATAATATCATCTATCCTATTCTATCCTCTATCCTATGCTCTATCATATCCAATCCTCTATCGTATCCTCTATCCTATCGTATCCTCTATCCTATCCTATCCTCTATCCTATCCTCTCCTCTATCCTATCCTATCCTCTATCCTATCCTATCCTCTATCCTATCCTCTCCTCTATCCTATTCTATCCTCTATACTATCCTATCCTCTATCCTATCCTACCCTCTTTCCTATCCTATCCTCTATCCTATCCTATCCCCTATCCTATACTATCCTCTATCCTATCCTATCCCCTATCCTATCCTATCCTCTATCCGATCCTCTATCCTATCCAATCCTGTATCCTGCCCTATCCTCTATCCAATCCTATCCTATATCCTATCCTTTCCTCTATCGTATCCAATCCTCTATCCTATCCTATCCTCTATCCTATCCTATCCTCTATCGTATCCTAACCTCTATCCTATCCTATCCTCTATCCTATCGTATCCTCTATCGTATCCTATCCTCTATCCTATCCTATCCTCTATCCTATCCTATCCTCTATCCTATCCTATCCTCTATCCGATCCTCTATCCTATCCTATCCTGTATCCTGTCCTATCCTCTATCCTATCCTCTATAATATCGTTTACTCTATCATATCCTATCCTCTATCCTATAATATCATCTATCCTATTCTATCCTCTATCCTATCCTCTATCATATCCAATCCTCTATCGTATCCTCTATCCTACCCTACCCTCTATCCTATCCTATCCTCTATCCTATCCTATCCTCTATCCTATCCTACCCTCTATCCTATCCTATCCTCTATCCTATCCTATCCTCTATCGTATCCTATCCTTTATCCTATCCTATCCTCTATCCTATCCGATCCTCTATCCTATCCTATCCTGTATCCTGTCCTATCCTCTATCCTATCCTATCCTCTATCCCATCCTATCCTCTATCCTATCCTATCCTCTATCCTATCCTATCCTCTATCCTATCCTATCCTCTACCCTATCCTATCCTCTATCCTATCCTATCCTCTATCCTATCCTCTATCCTATCCTATCCTCTATCCTATCCGCTATAATATCGTTTACTCTATCATATCCTATCCTCTATCCTATAATATCATCTATCCTATTCTATCCTCTATCCTATCCGCTATCATATCCAATCCTCTATCGTATCCTCTATCCTACCCTATCCTCTATCCTATCCTATCCTCTATCCTATCCTATCCTCTATCCTATCCTATCCTCTATACTATCCTATCCTCTATCCTATCCTATCCTCTATCCTATCCTCTCCTCTATCCTATCCTATCCTCTATCCTATCCTATCCTCTATCCTATCCTCTCCTCTATCCTATTCTATCCTCTATCCTATCGTATCATCTATCGTATCCTATCCTCTATCCTATCCTATCCTCTACCCTATCCTATCCTCTATCCTATCCTCTATCCTATCCTCTATCCTAGCCTCTATCCTATCCTCTATCCTATCCTCTCCTCTATCCTATCCTATCCTCTATCCTATCCTATCGTCTATCCTATCCTACCCTCTTTCCTATCCTATCCTCTATCCTATCCTATCCTCTATCCTATACTATCGTCTATCCTATCCTATCCCCTATCCTATCCTATCCTCTATCCTTTCCTCTATCCTATCCTATCCTCTATCCTATAATATCATCTATCCTATTCTATCCTCTATCCTATACTTTCCTCAATCCTATTATATGCTCTATCCTATACTTTCCTCAATCCTATTATATGCTCTATCCTATCCTATCCTCTATCCTATCCTATCCTCTATCCTATCCTATCCTCTATCCTATCCTATCATCTATCCCATCCTATCCTCTATCCTATAATATCATCTATCCTATTCTATCCTCTATCCTATCCTCTATCATATCCAATCCTCTTTCGTATCCTCTATCCTACCCTATCCTCTATCCTATCCTATCCTCTATCCTATCCTATCCTATCCTCTATCCTATCCTATCCTCTATCCTATCCTACCCTCTATCCTATCCTATCCTCTATCCTATACTATCCTCTATCCTATCCTATCCCCTATCCTATCCTATCCTCTACCCTTTCCTCTATCCTATCCTATCCTCTATCCCATCCTATCCTCTATCCCATCCTATCCTCTATCCTATCCTATCCTCTATCCTATCCTATCCTCTATCCTATCCTATCCTCTATCCTATCCTCTATCCTATCCTCTATCCTATCCGCTATAATATTGTTTACTCTATCATATCCTATCCTCTATCCTATAATATCATCTATCCTATTCTATCCTCTATCCTATGCTCTATCATATCCAATCCTCTATCGTATCCTCTATCCTATCGTATCCTCTATCCTATCCTATCCTCTATCCTATCCTCTCCTCTATCCTATCCTATCCTCTATCCTATCCTATCCTCTATCCTATCCTCTCCTCTATCCTATTCTATCCTCTATACTATCCTATCCTCTATCCTATCCTACCCTCTTTCCTATCCTATCCTCTATCCTATCCTATCCCCTATCCTATACTATCCTCTATCCTATCCTATCCCCTATCCTATCCTATCCTCTATCCGATCCTCTATCCTATCCAATCCTGTATCCTGCCCTATCCTCTATCCAATCCTATCCTATATCCTATCCTTTCCTCTATCGTATCCAATCCTCTATCCTATCCTATCCTCTATCCTATCCTATCCTCTATCGTATCCTAACCTCTATCCTATCCTATCCTCTATCCTATCGTATCCTCTATCGTATCCTATCCTCTATCCTATCCTATCCTCTATCCTATCCTATCCTCTATCCTATCCTATCCTCTATCCGATCCTCTATCCTATCCTATCCTGTATCCTGTCCTATCCTCTATCCTATCCTCTATAATATCGTTTACTCTATCATATCCTATCCTCTATCCTATAATATCATCTATCCTATTCTATCCTCTATCCTATCCTCTATCATATCCAATCCTCTATCGTATCCTCTATCCTACCCTACCCTCTATCCTATCCTATCCTCTATCCTATCCTATCCTCTATCCTATCCTACCCTCTATCCTATCCTATCCTCTATCCTATCCTATCCTCTATCGTATCCTATCCTTTATCCTATCCTATCCTCTATCCTATCCGATCCTCTATCCTATCCTATCCTGTATCCTGTCCTATCCTCTATCCTATCCTATCCTCTATCCCATCCTATCCTCTATCCTATCCTATCCTCTATCCTATCCTATCCTCTATCCTATCCTATCCTCTACCCTATCCTATCCTCTATCCTATCCTATCCTCTATCCTATCCTCTATCCTATCCTATCCTCTATCCTATCCGCTATAATATCGTTTACTCTATCATATCCTATCCTCTATCCTATAATATCATCTATCCTATTCTATCCTCTATCCTATCCGCTATCATATCCAATCCTCTATCGTATCCTCTATCCTACCCTATAATCTATCCTATCCTATCCTCTATCCTATCCTATCCTCTATCCTATCCTATCCTCTATACTATCCTATCCTCTATCCTATCCTATCCTCTATCCTATCCTCTCCTCTATCCTATCCTATCCTCTATCCTATCCTATCCTCTATCCTATCCTCTCCTCTATCCTATTCTATCCTCTATCCTATCGTATCATCTATCGTATCCTATCCTCTATCCTATCCTATCCTCTACCCTATCCTATCCTCTATCCTATCCTCTATCCTATCCTCTATCCTAGCCTCTATCCTATCCTCTATCCTATCCTCTCCTCTATCCTATCCTATCCTCTATCCTATCCTATCGTCTATCCTATCCTACCCTCTTTCCTATCCTATCCTCTATCCTATCCTATCGTCTATCCTATCCTACCCTCTTTCCTATCCTATCCTCTATCCTATCCTATCCCCTATCCTATCCTATCCTCTATCCTTTCCTCTATCCTATCCTATCCTCTATCCTATAATATCATCTATCCTATTCTATCCTCTATCCTATACTTTCCTCAATCCTATTATATGCTCTATCCTATACTTTCCTCAATCCTATTATATGCTCTATCCTATCCTATCCTCTATCCTATCCTATCCTCTATCCTATCCTATCCTCTATCCTATCCTATCATCTATCCCATCCTATCCTCTATCCTATAATATCATCTATCCTATTCTATCCTCTATCCTATCCTCTATCATATCCAATCCTCTTTCGTATCCTCTATCCTACCCTATCCTCTATCCTATCCTATCCTCTATCCTATCCTATCCTATCCTCTATCCTATCCTATCCTCTATCCTATCCTACCCTCTATCCTATCCTATCCTCTATCCTATCCTATCCTCTATCGTATCCTACCCTTTATCCTATCCTATCCTCTATCATATCCGATCCTCTATCCTATCCTATCCTGTATCCTGTCCTATCCTCTATCCTATCCTATCCTCTATCCTATCCTTTCCTCTATCCTATCCAATCCTCTATCCAATCCTATCCTATATCCTATCCTTTCCTCTATCCTATCCAATCCTCTATCCTATCCTATCCTCTATCCTATCCTATCCTCTATCGTATCCTATCCTCTATCCTATCGTATCCTCTATCGTATTCTATCCTCTATCCTATCCTATCCTCTATCCTATACTATCCTCTATCCTATCCTATCCTCTATCCTATCCTATCCTCTATCCTATCCTATCCTCTATCCTATCCTATCCTCTATCCTATCCTATCCTCTATCCCATCCTATCCTCTATCCCATCCTATCCTCTATCCTATCCTATCCTATATCCTATCCTATCCTCTATCCTATCCTATCCTATCCTCTATCCTATCCTATCCTCTATCCTATCCTCTATCCTATCCTCTATCCTATCCTCTATCCTATCCTCTATCCTATCCTATCCTCTATCCTATCCGCTATAATATCGTTTACTCTATCATATCCTATCCTCTATCCTATAATATCATCTATCCTATTCTATCCTCTATCCTATCCTCTATCATATCCAATCCTCTATCGTATCCTCTATCCTACCCTATCCTCTATCATATCCTATCCTCCATCCTATCCTATCCTCTATCCTATCCTATCCTGTATACTATCCTATCCTCTATCCTATCCTATCCTCTATCCTATCCTATCCTCTATCCTATCCTATCCTCTATCCTATCCTATCCTCTATCCGATCCTCTATCCTATCCTATCCTCTATCCTATCCGCTATAATATCGTTTACTCTATCATATCCTATCCTCTATCCTATAATATCATCTATCCTATCCTCTATCCTATCCTCTATCCTAGCCTCTATCCTATCCTCTATCCTATCCTCTCCTCTATCCTATCCTATCCTCTATCCTATCCTATCGTCTATCCTATCCTACCCTCTTTCCTATCCTATCCTCTATCCTATCCTATCCTCTATCCTATACTATCGTCTATCCTATCCTATCCCCTATCCTATCCTATCCTCTATCCTTTCCTCTATCCTATCCTATCCTCTATCCTATAATATCATCTATCCTATTCTATCCTCTATCCTATACTTTCCTCAATCCTATTATATGCTCTATCCTATACTTTCCTCAATCCTATTATATGCTCTATCCTATCCTATCCTCTATCCTATCCTATCCTCTATCCTATCCTATCCTCTATCCTATCCTATCATCTATCCCATCCTATCCTCTATCCTATAATATCATCTATCCTATTCTATCCTCTATCCTATCCTCTATCATATCCAATCCTCTTTCGTATCCTCTATCCTACCCTATCCTCTATCCTATCCTATCCTCTATCCTATCCTATCCTATCCTCTATCCTATCCTATCCTCTATCCTATCCTACCCTCCATCCTATCCTATCCTCTATCCTATACTATCCTCTATCCTATCCTATCCCCTATCCTATCCTATCCTCTACCCTTTCCTCTATCCTATCCTATCCTCTATCCCATCCTATCCTCTATCCCATCCTATCCTCTATCCTATCCTATCCTCTATCCTATCCTATCCTCTATCCTATCCTATCCTCTATCCTATCCTCTATCCTATCCTCTATCCTATCCGCTATAATATTGTTTACTCTATCATATCCTATCCTCTATCCTATAATATCATCTATCCTATTCTATCCTCTATCCTATGCTCTATCATATCCAATCCTCTATCGTATCCTCTATCCTATCGTATCCTCTATCCTATCCTATCCTCTATCCTATCCTCTCCTCTATCCTATCCTATCCTCTATCCTATCCTATCCTCTATCCTATCCTCTCCTCTATCCTATTCTATCCTCTATACTATCCTATCCTCTATCCTATCCTACCCTCTTTCCTATCCTATCCTCTATCCTATCCTATCCCCTATCCTATACTATCCTCTATCCTATCCTATCCCCTATCCTATCCTATCCTCTATCCGATCCTCTATCCTATCCAATCCTGTATCCTGCCCTATCCTCTATCCAATCCTATCCTATATCCTATCCTTTCCTCTATCGTATCCAATCCTCTATCCTAACCTATCCTCTATCCTATCCTATCCTCTATCGTATCCTAACCTCTATCCTATCCTATCCTCTATCCTATCGTATCCTCTATCGTATCCTATCCTCTATCCTATCCTATCCTCTATCCTATCCTATCCTCTATCCTATCCTATCCTCTATCCGATCCTCTATCCTATCCTATCCTGTATCCTGTCCTATCCTCTATCCTATCCTCTATAATATCGTTTACTCTATCATATCCTATCCTCTATCCTATAATATCATCTATCCTATTCTATCCTCTATCCTATCCTCTATCATATCCAATCCTCTATCGTATCCTCTATCCTACCCTACCCTCTATCCTATCCTATCCTCTATCCTATCCTATCCTCTATCCTATCCTACCCTCTATCCTATCCTATCCTCTATCCTATCCTATCCTCTATCGTATCCTATCCTTTATCCTATCCTATCCTCTATCCTATCCGATCCTCTATCCTATCCTATCCTGTATCCTGTCCTATCCTCTATCCTATCCTATCCTCTATCCCATCCTATCCTCTATCCTATCCTATCCTCTATCCTATCCTATCCTCTATCCTATCCTATCCTCTACCCTATCCTATCCTCTATCCTATCCTATCCTCTATCCTATCCTCTATCCTATCCTATCCTCTATCCTATCCGCTATAATATCGTTTACTCTATCATATCCTATCCTCTATCCTATAATATCATCTATCCTATTCTATCCTCTATCCTATCCGCTATCATATCCAATCCTCTATCGTATCCTCTATCCTACCCTATCCTCTATCCTATCCTATCCTCTATCCTATCCTATCCTCTATCCTATCCTATCCTCTATACTATCCTATCCTCTATCCTATCCTATCCTCTATCCTATCCTCTCCTCTATCCTATCCTATCCTCTATCCTATCCTATCCTCTATCCTATCCTCTCCTCTATCCTATTCTATCCTCTATCCTATCGTATCATCTATCGTATCCTATCCTCTATCCTATCCTATCCTCTACCCTATCCTATCCTCTATCCTATCCTCTATCCTATCCTCTATCCTAGCCTCTATCCTATCCTCTATCCTATCCTCTCCTCTATCCTATCCTATCCTCTATCCTATCCTATCGTCTATCCTATCCTACCCTCTTTCCTATTCTATCCTCTATCCTATCCTATCGTCTATCCTATCCTACCCTCTTTCCTATCCTATCCTCTATCCTATCCTATCCCCTATCCTATCCTATCCTCTATCCTTTCCTCTATCCTATCCTATCCTCTATCCTATAATATCATCTATCCTATTCTATCCTCTATCCTATACTTTCCTCAATCCTATTATATGCTCTATCCTATACTTTCCTCAATCCTATTATATGCTCTATCCTATCCTATCCTCTATCCTATCCTATCCTCTATCCTATCCTATCCTCTATCCTATCCTATCATCTATCCCATCCTATCCTCTATCCTATAATATCATCTATCCTATTCTATCCTCTATCCTATCCTCTATCATATCCAATCCTCTTTCGTATCCTCTATCCTACCCTATCCTCTATCCTATCCTATCCTCTATCCTATCCTATCCTATCCTCTATCCTATCCTATCCTCTATCCTATCCTACCCTCTATCCTATCCTATCCTCTATCCTATCCTATCCTCTATCGTATCCTACCCTTTATCCTATCCTATCCTCTATCATATCCGATCCTCTATCCTATCCTATCCTGTATCCTGTCCTATCCTCTATCCTATCCTATCCTCTATCCTATCCTTTCCTCTATCCTATCCAATCCTCTATCCAATCCTATCCTATATCCTATCCTTTCCTCTATCCTATCCAATCCTCTATCCTATCCTATCCTCTATCCTATCCTATCCTCTATCGTATCCTATCCTCTATCCTATCGTATCCTCTATCGTATTCTATCCTCTATCCTATCCTATCCTCTATCCTATACTATCCTCTATCCTATCCTATCCTCTATCCTATCCTATCCTCTATCCTATCCTATCCTCTATCCTATCCTATCCTCTATCCTATCCTATCCTCTATCCCATCCTATCCTCTATCCCATCCTATCCTCTATCCTATCCTATCCTATATCCTATCCTATCCTCTATCCTATCCTATCCTATCCTCTATCCTATCCTATCCTCTATCCTATCCTCTATCCTATCCTCTATCCTATCCTCTATCCTATCCTCTATCCTATCCTATCCTCTATCCTATCCGCTATAATATCGTTTACTCTATCATATCCTATCCTCTATCCTATAATATCATCTATCCTATTCTATCCTCTATCCTATCCTCTATCATATCCAATCCTCTATCGTATCCTCTATCCTACCCTATCCTCTATCATATCCTATCCTCCATCCTATCCTATCCTCTATCCTATCCTATCCTGTATACTATCCTATCCTCTATCCTATCCTATCCTCTATCCTATCCTATCCTCTATCCTATCCTATCCTCTATCCTATCCTATCCTCTATCCGATCCTCTATCCTATCCTATCCTCTATCCTATCCGCTATAATATCGTTTACTCTATCATATCCTATCCTCTATCCTATAATATCATCTATCCTATTCTATCCTCTATCCTATCCTCTATAATATCGTTTACTCTATCATATCCTATCCTCTATCCTATCCTCTATAATATCGTTTACTCTATCATATCCTATCCTCTATCCTATAATATCATCTATCCTATTCTATCCTCTATCCTATCCTCTATCATATCCAATCCTCTTTCGTATCCTCTATCCTACCGTATCCTCTATCCTATCCTATCCTCTATCCTATCCTATCCTCTATCCTATCCTATCCTCTATCCTATCCTATCGTCTATCCCATCCTATCCTCTATCCTATAATATCATCTATCCTATTCTATCCTCTATCCTATCCTCTATCATATCCAATCCTCTTTCGTATCCTCTAACCTAACCTATCCTCTATCCTATCCTATCCTCTATCCTATCCTATCCTCTATCCTATCCTATCCTCTATCCTATCCTACCCTCTATCCTTTCCTATCCTCTATCCTATCCTATCCTCTATCGTATCCTATCCTTTATCCTATCCTATCCTCTATCATATCCGATCCTCTATCCTATCCTATCCTGTATCCTGTCCTATCCTCTATCCTATCCTATCCTCTATCCTATCCTTTCCTCTATCCTATCCAATCCTCTATCCAATCCTATCCTATATCCTATCCTTTCCTCTATCCTATCCAATCCTCTATCCTATCCTATCCTCTATCCTATCCTATCCTCTATCGTATCCTATCCTCTATCCTATCGTATCCTCTATCGTATTCTATCCTCTATCCTATCCTATCCTCTATCCTATACTATCCTCTATCCTATCCTATCCTCTATCCTATCCTATCCTCTATCCTATCCTATCCTCTATCCTATCCTATCCTCTATCCTATCCTATCCTCTATCATATCCTATCCTCTATCCCATCCTATCCTCTATCCTATCCTATCCTATATCCTATCCTATCCTCTATCCTATCCTATCCTATCCTCTATCCTATCCTATCCTCTATCCTATCCTCTATCCTATCCTCTATCCTATCCTCTATCCTATCCTCTATCCTATCCTCTATCCTATCCGCTATAATATCGTTTACTCTATCATATCCTATCCTCTATCCTATAATATCATCTATCCTATTCTATCCTCTATCCTATCCTCTATCATATCCAATCCTCTATCGTATCCTCTATCCTACCCTATCCTCTATCCTATCCTATCCTCCATCCTATCCTTTATCATATCCAATCCTCTATCGTATCCTCTATCCTACCCTATCCTCTATCCTATCCTATCCTCCATCCTATCCTATCCTCTATCCTATCCTATCCTGTATACTATCCTATCCTCTATCCTATCCTATCCTCTATCCTATCCTATCCTCTATCCTAACCTATCCTCTATCCTCTCCTATCCTCTATCAGATCCTCAATCCTATCCTATCCTCTATCCTATCCTATCCTCTATCCTATCCTTTCCTCTATCCTATCCAATCCTCTATCCTATCCTATCCTCTATCCTATCGTATCCTCTATCGTATCCTATCCACTATCCTATCCTATCCTCTATCCTATCCTATCCTCTATCCTATCCTATCGTCTATCCCATCCTATCCTCTATCCTATCCTATCCTCTATCCTAACCTATCCTCTATCCTATCGTATCCTCTATCGTATCCTATCCTCTATCCTATCCTATCCTCTATCCTATCCTATCCTCTATCCTATCCTATCCTCTATCCGATCCTCTATCCTATCCTATCCTGTATCCTGTCCTATCCTCTATCCTATCCTGTATAATATCGTTTACTCTATCATATCCTATCCTCTATCCTATAATATCATCTATCCTATTCTATCCTCTATCCTATCCTCTATCATATCCAATCCTCTTTCGTATCCTCTATCCTACCCTATCCTCTATCCTATCCTATCCTCTATCCTATCCTATCCTCTATCCTATCCTATCCTCTATCCTATCCTATCCTCTATCCGATCCTCTATCCGATCCTCTATCCGATCCTCTATCCTATCCTATCCTGTATCCTGCCCTATCCTCTATCCAATCCTATCCTATATCCTATCCTTTCCTCTATCCTATCCAATCCTCTATCCTATCCTATCCTCTATCCTATCCTATCCTCTATCGTATCCTAACCTCTATCCTATCCTATCCTCTATCCTATCCTATCCTCTATCCTATCCTATCGTCTATCCTATCCTATCCTCTATCCTATCCTATCCTCTATCCTATCCTATCCTCTATCCTATCCTATCCTCTATCCTATCCTATCCTCTATCCTATCCTATCCTCTATGCTATCCTACCCTCTTTCCTATCCTATCCTCTATCCTATCCTCTATCCTATCCGCTATAATATCGTTTACTCTATCATATCCTATCCTCTATCCTATAATATCATCTATCCTATTCTATCCTCTATCCTATCCTCTATCATATCCAATCCTCTTTCGTATCCTCTATCCTACCCTATCCTCTATCCTATCCTATCCTCTATCCTATCCTATCGTCTATCCCATCCTATCCTCTATCCTATAATATCATCTATCCTATTCTATCCTCTATCCTATCCTCTATCATATCCAATCCTCTTTCGTATCCTCTATCCTACCCTATCCTCTATCCTATCCTATCCTCTATCCTATCCTATCCTCTATCCTATCCTATCCTCTATCCTATCCTACCCTCTATCCTATCCTATCCTCTATCCTATCCTATCCTCTATCGTATCCTATCCTTTATCCTATCCTATCCTCTATCCTATCCGATCCTCTATCCTATCCTATCCTGTATCCTGTCCTATCCTCTATCCTATCCTCTATAATATCGTTTACTCTATCATATCCTATCCTCTATCCTATAATATCATCTATCCTATTCTATCCTCTATCCTATCCTCTATCATATCCAATCCTCTATCGTATCCTCTATCCTACCCTATCCTCTATCCTATCCTATCCTCTATCCTATCCTATCCTCTATCCTATCCTACCCTATATCCTATCCTATCCTCTATCCTATCATATCCTCTATCGTATCCTATCCTTTATCCTATCCTATCCTCTATCATATCCGATCCTCTATCCTATCCTATCCTGTATCCTGTCCTATCCTCTATCCTATCCTATCCTCTATCCTATCCTTTCCTCTATCCTATCCAATCCTCTATCCAATCCTATCCTATATCCTATCCTTTCCTCTATCCTATCCAATCCTCTATCCTATCCTATCCTCTATCCCATCCTATCCTCTATCCCATCCTATCCTCTATCCTATCCTCTATCCTATCCTCTATCCTATCCGCTATAATATCGTTTACTCTATCATCGTCTATCCCATCCTATCCTCTATCCTATCCTATCCTCTAACCTAACCTATCCTCTATCCTATCGTATCCTCTATCGTATCCTATCCTCTATCCTATCCTATCCTCTATCCTATCCTTCCTCTATCCTATCCTATCCTCTATCCGATCCTCTATCCTATCCTACCCTGTATCCTGTCCTATCCTCTATCCTATCCTGTATAATATCGTTTACTCTATCATATCCTATCCTCTATCCTATAATATCATCTATCCTATTCTATCCTCTATCCTATCCTCTATCATATCCAATCCTCTATCGTATCCTCTATCCTACCCTATCCTCTATCCTATCCTATCCTCTATCCTATCCTATCTTCTATCCTATCCTATCCTCTATCCTATCCTATCCTCTATCCGATCCTCTATCCGATCCTCTATCCTATCCTATCCTGTATCCTGCCCTATCCTCTATCCAATCCTATCCTATATCCTATCCTTTCCTCTATCCTATCCAATCCTCTATCCTATCCTATCCTCTATCCTATCCTATCCTCTATCGTATCCTAACCTCTATCCTATCCTATCCTCTATCCTATCGTATCCTCTATCGTATCCTATCCTCTATCCTATCCTATCCTCTATCCTATCCTATCCTCTATCCTATCCTATCCTCTATCCTATCCCATCCTCTATCCTATCCTATCGTCTATCCTATCCTATCCTCTATCCTACCCTCTATCCTATCCTCTATCCTATCCTATCCTCTATCCTATCCTATCCTCTATCCTATAATATCCTCTACCTTATCGTATCCTCTATCGTATCCTATCCTCTATCCTATCCTATCCTCGATCCTATCCTATCCTCTATGCTATCCTACCCTCTTTCCTATCCTATCCTCTATCCTATCCTATCCTATCCTCTATCCTATCCTATCCTCTATCCTATCCTATCCTCTAGCCTATCCTATCCTCTATCCTATCCTATCCTCTATCCTATCCTATCCTCTATCCTATCCAATCCCCTATAATATACTCTGACATATCCTATCATATATCCTATCATATCCTCTATCCTATTCTATACTCTATCCTATCCTTTCCGCTATCCTATCCTATCCCCTCGTCTATCCTATCCAATCCCCCATCCTATCCTCTATCTGATCCTATCCTCTATCCTATCCTATCCTGTATCCTATCCTATCCTCTATCCTATCCTATCCTCTATCCTATCCTATCCTCTATCGTATCCTATCCTCTATCCTATCCTATCCTCTATCCTATCCTATCCTCTATCCTATCCTATCCTCTATCCTATCCTATCCTCTATCCTATCCTATCCTCTATCCTGTCCTATCCTCTATCCTATCCTATCCTCTATCCTATCCTATCCTCTATCCTATCCTATCCTATCCTCTATCGTATCCTATCCTCTATCCTATCCTATCCTCTATCCTATCCTATCCTCTATCCTATCCTATCCTGTATCCTATCCTATCCTATCCTCTATCCTATCTTATCCACTATCCTATCCTATCCTCTATTGTATCCTATCCTCTATCCTATCCTATCCTCTATCCTATCCTATCCTGTATCCTATCCTATCCTATCCTCTATCCTATCCTATCCACTATCCTATCCTATCATCTATTGAATCCTATCCTCTATCCTATCATATCCTCCATCCTATCCTATCCTCTATCCTATCCTATGCTCTATCCTATCCTATCCTCTATCCTATCCTATCCTCTATCCTATCCTATCCTCTATCGTTTCCTCTATCCTATCCTATCCTCTATCCGATCCTCTATCCGATCCTCTATCCGATCCTCTATCCTATCCTATCCTGTATCCTGCCCTATCCTCTATCCAATCCTATCCTGTATCCTGTCCTATCCTCTATCCTATCCTATCCTGTATCCTATCCTATCCTCTATCCTATCCTATCCTCTATCCTATCCTATCCTCTATCGTATCCTATCCTCTATCCTATCCTATCCTCTATCCTATCCTATCCTCTATCCTATCCTATCCTCTATCCTATCCTATCCTCTATCCTGTCCTATCCTCTATCCTATCCTATCCTCTATCCTATCCTATCCTCTATCCTATCCTATCCTATCCTCTATCCTATCCTATCCTCTATCCTATCCTATCCTCTATCCTATCCTATCCTCTATCCTATCCTATCCTGTATCCTATCCTATCCTATCCTCTATCCTATCTTATCCACTATCCTATCCTATCCTCTATTGTATCCTATCCTCTATCCTATCCTATCCTCTATCCTATCCTATCCTGTATCCTATCCTATCCTATCCTCTATCCTATCCTATCCACTATCCTATCCACTATCCTATCCTATCATCTATTGAATCCTATCCTCTATCCTATCATATCCTGTATCCTATCCTTTCCTCTATCCTATCCAATCCTCTATCCTATCCTATCCTCTATCCTATCCTATCCTCTATCGTATCCTAACCTCTATCCTATCCTATCCTCTATCCTATCGTATCCTCTATCGCATCCTATCGTCTATCCTATCCTATCCTCTATCCTATCCTATCCTCTATCCTATCCTACCCTCTATCCTATCCTATCCTCTATCCTATCCTATCCTCTATCGTATCCTATCCTTTATCCTATCCTATCCTCTATCCTATCCGATCCTCTATCCTATCCTATCCTGTATCCTGTCCTATCCTCTATCCTATCCTATCCTGTATCCTATCCTATCCTCTATCCTATCCTATCCTCTATCCTATCCTATCCTCTATCGTATCCTATCCTCTATCCTATCCTATCCTCTATCCTATCCTATCCTCTATCCTATCCTATCCTCTATAATATCCTATCCTCTATCCTATCCTATCCTCTATCCTGTCCTATCCTCTATCCTATCCTATCCTCTATCCTATCCTATCCTCTATCCTATCCTATCCTATCCTCTATCCTATCCTATCCTCTATCCTATCCTATCCTCTATCCTATCCTATGCTCTATCCTATCCTATCCTGTATCCTATCCTATCCTATCCTCTATCCTATCTTATCCACTATCCTATCCTATCCTCTATCCTGTCCTATCCTCTATCCTATCCTATCCTCTATCCTATCCTATCCTCTATCCTATCCTATCCTATCCTCTATCCTATCCTATCCTCTATCCTATCCTATCCTCTATCCTATCCTATCCTCTATCCTATCCTATCCTCTATCCTATCCTATCCTGTATCCTATCCTATCCTATCCTCTATCCTATCTTATCCACTATCCTATCCTATCCTCTATTGTATCCTATCCTCTATCCTATCCTCTATCCTATCCTATCCTGTATCCTATCCTATCCTATCCTCTATCCTATCCTATCCACTATCCTATCCACTATCCTACTCTATCATCTATTGAATCCTATCCTCTATCCTATCATATCCTCTATCCTATCCTATCCTCTATCCTATCCTTTCCTCTATCCTATCCAATCCTCTATCCTATCCTATCCTCTATCCTATCGTATCATCTATCGTATCCTATCCTCCATCCTATCCTATCCTCTACCCTATCCTATCCTCTATCCTATCCTCTATCCTATCCTCTATCCTAGCCTCTATCCTATCCTCTATCCTATCCTCTCCTCTATCCTATCCTATCCTCTATCCTATCCTATCCTCTATGCTATCCTACCCTCTTTCCTATCCTATCCTCTATCCTATCCTATCCTCTATCCTATCCTATCCTCTATCCTATCCTATCCTCTATCGTTTCCTCTATCCTATCCTATCCTCTATCCGATCCTCTATCCGATCCTCTATCCTATCCTATCCTGTATCCTGCCCTATCCTCTATCCAATCCTATCCTATATCCTATCCTTTCCTCTATCCTATCCAATCCTCTATCCTATCCTATCCTCTATCCTATCCTATCCTCTATCGTATCCTAACCTCTATCCTATCCTATCCTCTATCCTATCGTATCCTCTATCGCATCCTATCCTCTATCCTATCCTATCCTCTATCCTATCCTATCCTCTATCCTATCCTATCCTCTATCCTATCCTATCCTCTATCCTATCCTATCCTCTATCCTATCCTATCCTCTATCCTGTCCTATCCTCTATCCTATCCTATCCTCTATCCTATCCTATCCTCTATCCTATCCTATCCTATCCTCTATCCTATCCTATCCTCTATCCTATCCTATCCTCTATCCTATCCTATCCTCTATCCTATCCTATCCTCTATCCTATCCTCTATCCTATCCTATCCTGTATCCTATCCTATCCTATCCTCTATCCTATCTTATCCACTATCCTATCCTATCCTCTATTGTATCCTATCCTCTATCCTATCCTATCCTCTATCCTATCCTATCCTGTATCCTATCCTATCCTATCCTCTATCCTATCCTATCCACTATCCTATCCACTATCCTATCCTATCATCTATTGAATCCTATCCTCTATCCTATCATATCCTCTATCCTATCCTATCCTCTATCCTATCCTATCCTCTATCCTATCCTATCCTCTATCCGATCCTCTATCCTATCCTATCCTGTATCCTGTCCTATCTTCTATCCTATCCTCTATAATATCGTTTACTCTATCATATCCTATCCTCTATCCTATAATATCATCTATCCTATTCTATATTCTATCCTATCCTCTATCATATCCAATCCTCTATCGTATCCTCTATCCTACCCTATCCTCTATCCTATCCTATCCTCTATCCTACCCTATCCTCTATCCTATCCTATCCTCTATCCTATCCTACCCTCTATCCTATCCTATCCTCTATCCTATCCTATCCTCTATCGTATCCTATCCTTTATCCTATCCTATCCTCTATCCTATCCGATCCTCTATCCTATCCTAACCTGTATCCTGTCCTATCCTATATCCTATCCTATCCTCTATCCTATCCTTTCCTCTATCCTATCCAATCCTCTATCCTATCCTATCCTCTATCCTATCGTATCATCTATCGTATCCTATCCTCCATCCTATCCTATCCTCTACCCTATCCTATCCTCTATCCTATCCTCTATCCTATCCTCTATCCTAGCCTCTATCCTATCCTCTATCCTATCCTCTCCTCTATCCTATCCTATCCTCTATCCTATCCTATCCTCTATGCTATCCTACCCTCTTTCCTATCCTATCCTCTATCCTATCCTATCCTCTATCCTATCCTATCCTCTATCCTATCCTATCCTCTATCCTATCCTATCCTCTATCCTATCCTATCCTCTATCCTATCCTATCCTCTATCCTATCCTATCCTCTATCCTATCCTATCCTCTATCGTTTCCTCTATCCTATCCTATCCTCTATCCGATCCTCTATCCGATCCTCTATCCTATCCTATCCTGTATCCTGCCCTATCCTCTATCCAATCCTATCCTGTATCCTATCCTTTCCTCTATCCTATCCAATCCTCTATCCTATCCTATCCTCTATCCTATCCTATCCTCTATCGTATCCTAACCTCTATCCTATCCTATCCTCTATCCTATCGTATCCTCTATCGCATCCTATCCTCTATCCTATCCTATCCTCTATCCTATCCTATCCTCTATCCTATCCTATCCTCTACCCTATCCTATCCTCTATCCTATCCTATCGTCTATCCTATCCTATCCTCTATCCTACCCTCTATCCTATCCTCTATCCTATCCTATCCTCTATCCCATCCTATCCTCTATACTATCCTATCGTCTATCCTATCCTATCCTCTATCCTATCCTATCCTCTACCCTATCCTATCCTCTATCTTAACGTATCCTCTATCGTATCCTATCCTCTATCCTATCCTATCCTCGATCCTATCCTATCCTCTATCCTATCCTATCCTCTATCCGATCCTCTATCCTATCCTATCCTGTATCCTGTCCTATCCTCTATCCTATCCTCTATAATATCGTTTACTCTATCATATCCTATCCTCTATCCTATAATATCATCTATCCTATTCTATATTCTATCCTATCCTCTATCATATCCAATCCTCTATCGTATCCTCTATCCTACCCTATCCTCTATCCTATCCTATCCTCTATCCTACCCTATCCTCTATCCTATCCTATCCTCTATCCTATCCTACCCTCTATCCTATCCTATCCTCTATCCTATCCTATCCTCTATCGTATCCTATCCTTTATCCTATCCTATCCTCTATCCTATCCGATCCTCTATCCTATCCTATCCTGTATCCTGTCCTATCCTCTATCCTATCCTATCCTCTATCCTATCCTTTCCTCTATCCTATCCAATCCTCTATCCTATCCTATCCTCTATCCTATCGTATCATCTATCGTATCCTATCCTCCATCCTATCCTATCCTCTACCCTATCCTATCCTCTATCCTATCCTCTATCCTATCCTCTATCCTAGCCTCTATCCTAGCCTCTATCCTATCCTCTATCCTATCCTCTCCTCTATCCTATCCTATCCTCTATCCTATCCTATCCTCTATGCTATCCTACCCTCTTTCCTATCCTATCCTCTATCCTATCCTATCCTCTATCCTATCCTCTATCCTATCCTATCCTCTATCCTATCCTATCCTCTATCCTATCCTATCCTCTATCGTTTCCTCTATCCTATCCTATCCTCTATCCGATCCTCTATCCCATCCTCTATCCTATCCTATCCTGTATCCTGCCCTATCCTCTATCCAATCCTATCCTATATCCTATCCTTTCCTCTATCCTATCCAATCCTCTATCCTATCCTATCCTCTATCCTATCCTATCCTCTATCGTATCCTAACCTCTATCCTATCCTATCCTCTATCCTATCGTATCCCCTATCGCATCCTATCCTCTATCCTATCCTATCCTCTATCCTATCCTATCCTCTATCCTATCCTATCCTCTATCCTATCCTATCCTCTATCCTATCCTATCGTCTATCCTATCCTATCCTCTATCCTACCCTCTATCCTATCCTCTATCCTATCCTATCCTCTATCCCATCCTATCCTCTATACTATCCTATCGTCTATCCTATCCTATCCTCTATCCTATCCTATCCTCTACCCTATCCTATCCTCTATCTTAACGTATCCTCTATCGTATCCTATCCTCTATCCTATCCTATCCTCGATCCTATCCTATCCTCTATGCTATCCTGCGCTCTTTCCTATCCTATCCTCTATCCTATCCTATCCTCTATCCTATCCTATCCTCTATCCTATCCTATCCTCGATCCTATCCTATCCTCTATGCTATCCTACCCTCTTTCCTATCCTATCCTCTATCGTATCCTCTATCCTACCCTATCCTCTATCCTATCCTATCCTCTATCCTATCCTCTCCTCTATCTTATCCTATCCTCTATCCTATCCTATCCTCTATCCTATCCTATCCTCTATCCTATCCTATCCTCTATGCTATCCTACCCTATATGCTATCCTATCCTCTATCCTATCCTCTATCCTATCATATCTTCTATCCTATCCTATCCTCTAGCATATCCTATCCTCTATCCTATCCTATCCTCTATCCTATCCTATCCTCTATCCTATCCTATCTTCTATATTATCCTATCCTCTATTTTATCCTATCCTCAATCCTATCCTATCCTCTATCCTATCTTCAATCCTATCCTATCCCATCCTCTGCCCTATCCTATCCTCTATTCTATCCTCTCCTCTAACCTATTCCATCCTCTATCCTATCCTATCCTCTATCCTATCCTATCCCCTATAATATCGTATCCTCTATCCTATCCTATCTTCAATCCTATCCTATCCTATCCTATCCTCTGTCCTATAATATCCTCTACCCTATCCTACCCTATATCCTATCCTATCCTCTATCCTATCCTGTATCCTATCCTATCGTCAATCCTATCCTATCCTCTATGCTATCCTATCATCTATCCTATCCTCTATCCTATCGTATCCTCTATCCTATCCCATACTCTGCCCTATCCTATACTCTATCCTATCATATCCTCTATCCTATCCTATCCACTATCCTATAATAACCTCTATCCTATACTATCCTCTATCCCATAATATTATCTCTCCTATGCTATCCTCTACCCTATCCTATCCTCTGTCCTATCCTATCCTCTATCCTATCCTATCCTGTATCCTATCCCATCCTCTGCCCTATCCTATACTCTATCCTATCATATCCTCTATCCTATCCTATCCACTATCCTATCCTCTACCCTATCCTATAATATCCTCTACCCTATCCTATAATATCCTCTATCCTATCCTATACTCTACCCTATCCTATCCTCTATAATATCTTACCCTCTATCCTATACTATCCTCTATCCCATAATATCATCTCTACTATGCTATCCTCTACCCTATCCTATCCTCTGTCCCACCCTATCCTGTATCCTATCCTCTATCCTATCATATCCTCTATCCTATCCTATCCACTATCCTATAATATCCTCTATCCTATCCTATCTTCTATATCATCCTATCTTCTATCTTATCCTGTCCTCAATCCTATCCTATCCTCTATCATATCCTATCCTCTTTCCTATTATATTCTCTATCCTATCCTATCCTCTATCCTATCCTATCCTCTATCCTATCCTATCCTCTATCCTATCCTATCCTCTATCCTATCCTATCCTCTATCCTATCCTATCCATTATCCTATCCTATCCTCTATCCTATCCTATCCTCTATCCTATCCTATCCTCTATAATATCGTATCCTCTATCCTATCCTATCCTCTATCCTATCCTATCCTATCCTCTATTCTATCCTATCCTCTATCCTATCCTATCCTCTATAATATCGTATCCTCTATCCTATCCTATCCTCTATCCTATCCTATCCTATCCTCTATTTTATCCTATCCTCAATCCTATCCTATCCTCTATCCTATCCTATCCTCTATCCTATCATATCCTCTATCCTATCCTATCCTCAATCCTATCCTATCCTATCCTATCCTATCCTCTGTCCTATAATATCCTCTACCCTATCCTACCCTATATCCTATCCTATCCTCTATCCTGTCCTGTATCCTATCCTATCGTCAATCCTATCCTATCCTCTATGCTATCCTATCATCTATCCTATCCTCTATCCTATCGTATCCTCTATCCTATCCCATACTCTGCCCTATCCTATACTCTATCCTATCATATCCTCTATCCTATCCTATCCACTATCCTATAATAACCTCTATCCTATCCTATACTCTACCCTATCCTATCCTCTATAATATCTTATCCTCTATCCTATCCTATCCTCTATCCTATCCTATCTTCTATATTATCCTATCCTCTATTTTAACCTATCCTCAATCCTATCCTATCCTCTATCCTATCCTCAATCCTATCCTATCCCATCCTCTGCCCTATCCTATCCTCTATCCTATCCTGTCCTCTAACCTATCCCATCCTCTATCCTATCCTATCCTCTATCCTATCCTATCCCCTATAATATCGTATCCTCTATCCTATCCTATCCTCAATCCTATCCTATCCTATCCTATCCTCTGTCCTATCCTATCCTCTATCCTATCCTATCCTCTACCCCATCCTATCCTCTGTCCTACCCTTTCCTGTATCCTACCCTCTATCCTATCCTATCCTCAATCCTATCCTATCCACTATCTTATAATATCATCTATCCCATGCTATCCTCTACCCTATCCTACCCTATATCCTATCCTATTCTCTATCCTATCCTATCCTCTATCCTGTCCTATCCTCTATCCTATCCTCTATCCTATACTCTATCCTATCATATCCTCTATCCTATCCTATCCACTATCCTATCCTCTATCCTATCCTATCTTCTATCCTATCCTATCCTCTATCCTACCCTATCCTCTATACTATCCTATCCTATATCCTATCCTATCTTCTATCCTATCCTATCCTCAATTCTATCCTATCCTTTATCCTATCCTATCCTCTATCCTATCCTATCCTCTATCCTATCCTATCCTCTATCCTCTATCCTATCCAATCCTCTATCCTATACTCTATCCTATCCTCTGTCATATGCTATCCTCAATCGAATCCTATCCTATCCTCTATCCTATCCTATCCTCTATCCTATAATATCATCTATCTTATCCTCTTCTCTATGCTATCCTATCCTCTATAATATCGTATCCTGTATCCTATCCTGTCCTCTTTCCTATCCTATCCTCAATCGTATCCTATCCTCTATCCTATCGTATCCTCTATCCTATCCAATCCTCTATCCTATCATATCATCTATCGTATCCTATCCTCTATCCTATCCTATCTTCAATCCTATCCTATCCTCTATCCTATCCTATCCTCTATCCTATCCTCTCCTCTATTCTATCCTATCTTCTATGTTATCCTATCCTCTATTTTATCCTGTCCTCAATCCTATCCTCTTTCCTATTATATTCTCTATCCTATCCTATCCTCTATCCTATCCTATCCTCTATCCTATCCTATCCTCTATCCTATCCTATCCTCTATCCTATCCTATCCTCTATCCTATCCTATCCTCTATCCTATCCTATCCTCTATCCTATCCTATCCTCTATAATATCGTATCCTCTATCCTATTCTATCCTCTATCCTATCCTATCCTATCCTCTATTCTATCCTATCCACTATCCTATCCTATCCTCTATTGTATCCTATCCTCTATCCTATCCTATCCTCTATCCTATCCTATCCTCTATCCTATCATATCCTCTATCCTATCCTATCCTCTATCCTATCCTATTCTCCATGCTATCCTATCCTCTATCCTATCCTCTATCCTATCGTATCCTGTATCCTATCCCATCCTCTGCCCTATCCTATACTCTATCCTATCATATCCTCTATCCTATCTTTTCCACTATCCTATCTTTTCCACTATTCTATCCTATCCTCTATCCTATCCTCTATCCTATCCTCTATAATATCCTATCCTCTATCCTATCCTATCCTCTATCCTATCCTATCCTCTATCCTATCCTATCCTCTATCCTATCCTATCCTCTATAATATCGTATCCTCTATCCTATTCTATCCTCTATCCTATCCTATCCTATCCTCTATTCTATCCTATCCACTATCCTATCCTATCCTCTATTGTATCCTATCCTCTATCCTATCCTATCCTCTATCCTATCCTATCCTCTATCCTATCATATCCTCTATCCTATCCTATCCTCTATCCTATCCTATTCTCCATGCTATCCTATCCTCTATCCTATCCTCTATCCTATCGTATCCTGTATCCTATCCCATCCTCTGCCCTATCCTATACTCTATCCTATCATATCCTCTATCCTATCTTTTCCACTATCCTATCCTATCCTCTATCATATCCTCTATCCTATCCTCTATAATATCGTATCCTCTATCCTATCCTATCCTCTATCCTATCCTATCCACTATCTTATAATATCATCTATCCCATGCTATCCTCTACCCTATCCTACCCTATATCCTATCCTATTCTCTATCCTATCCTATCGTCAATCCTATCCTATCTTCTATGCTATCCTATCCTCTATCATATCCAATCCTCTATCGTATCCTCTATCCTACCCTATCCACTATCCTATCCTATCCTTTATTGTATCCTATCCTCTATCCTATCCTATCCTCTATCCTATCCTATCCTCTATCCTATCCTATGTTCTATCCTATCCTATCCTCTATCCTATCCTATCCTCTATCCTATCCTCTCCTCTATCCTATCCTATCTTCTATGTTATCCTATCCTCTATTTTATCCTGTCCTCAATCCTATCCTCTTTCCTATTATATTCTCTATCCTATCCTATCCTCTATCCTATCCTATCCTCTATCCTATCCTATCCTCTATCCTATCCTATCCTCTATCCTATCCTATCCTCTATCCTATCCTATCCTCTATCCTATCCTATCCTATCCTCTATTCTATCCAATCCACTATCCTATCCTATCCTCTATTGTATCCTATCCTCTATCCTATCCTATCCTCTATCCTATCATATCCTCTATCCTATCCTATCCTCTATCCTATCCTATTCTCCATGCTATCCTATCCTCTATCCTATCCTCTATGCTATCGTATCCTGTATCCTATCCCATCCTCTGCCCTATCCTATACTCTATCCTATCATATCCTCTATCCTATCTTTTCCACTATCCTATCCTATCCTCTATCCTATCCTCTATCCTATCCTCTATAATATCGTATCCTCTATCCTATCCTATCCTCTATCCTATAATATCCTCTATCCTATCCTATCCACTATCCTATAATACCCTCTATCCTATCCTATCCACTATCCTATAATACCCTCTATCCTATCCTTTCCTCTTTCCTATTCTATCCTCTATCCTATCCTCTATAATATCGTATCCTCTATCCTATCCTATCCACTATCCTATAATATCCTCTATCCTATACTATCCTCTACCCTATCCTATCCTCTATAATATCTTATCCTCTATCCTATACTATCCTCTTCCCCATAATATCATCTATCCTATGCTATCCTCTACTCTATCCTATCCTCTGTCCTACCATTTCCTGTATCCTACCCTCTATCCTATCCTATCCTCAATCCTATCCTATCCACTATCTTATAATATCATCTATCCCATGCTATCCTCTACCCTATCCTACCCTATATCCTATCCTATTCTCTATCCTATCCTATCGTCAATCCTATCCTATCTTCTATGCTATCCTATCCTCTATCCTATCCTCTATCCTATCCTATCCTGTATCCTGTCCTATCCTCTATCCTATCCTCTATCCTATCCTATCCTCTATCTTATCCTATCCTCTATCCTATCCTATCCTCTATCCTATCCTATCCTCTATCTTATCCTATCCTCTATCCTATCCTGTCCTCTATCCTATCCTATCATCTATCCTCAATCCTATCCTTTCCTGTATCCTATCCAATCCTTTATCATATCCTGTCTTCTATCTTATCCTATCCTCTATAATATCGTACACTCTATCCTATAATATCATCTATCCGTTCCTATTCTCTATCCTATCCTCTATCCTATCCTATTCTCTATCCTATCCTCTATCCTATCCTATTATCTATCCTCTATCCTATCCTTTCCTGTATCCTATCCAATCCTCTATCCTTTCCTATCCTCTATCCTATCCAATCCTCTATCCTATCCTATCCTTTATCCTATCCTATCCTCTATCCTATCCTATCCTCTATCCTATCCTCTATCCTAGCCTATCCTCTATCCTATCCTATCAAATCCCCTATCCTATCCTCTGTCCTATCCTATCCTCTATCCTATCCTATCCTCTATCCTATCCTGTCCTCTATCCTATCCTATCCTCTATACTATCCTCTATCCTATCCTATCCTCTAGACTATCCTATCCTCTATCCTATCCTATCCTCTATCCTATCCTATCCTGTATCCTATCCAATCCTCTATCCTATCCTATCCTCTATCATATCCTATCCTCTATCCTATAATATCATCTATCCGTTCATATTCTCTATCCTAACCTATTCTCTATCCTATCCTCTATCCTTTCCTATCCTCTATCCTATCCAATCCTCTATCCTATCCTATCCTTTATCCTATCCTATCCTCTATCCTATCCTATCCTCTATCCTATCCTCTATCCTATCCTATCAAATCCCCTATCCTATCCTCTGTCCTATCCTATCCTCTATCCTATCCTATCCTCTGTCCTATCCTGCCCTCTATCCTATCCTATCCTCTATACTATCCTCTATCCTATCCTATATGATCGTATATTCTCGTATATTCCTCTATATTCGAGTAATATTATGGTATATTCTGGTATATTCAAGTATATTCTGGTATATTCTGCTATATTCTAGTATATTCTGGAATATTCTTCTATATTCTAGTAATATTATGGTATATTCTCCTATGTTCTAGTAATATTATCGTATATTCTCGTATATTCTTCTATATTCGAGTAATATTATGGTATATTCTGGTATATTCAATTATATTCTGGTATATTCTGCTATATACTAGTATATTCAGGTATATTCTGGTATATTCTTCTATATTCTAGTAATATTATGGTATATTCTGGTATATTCTTCTATATTCTAGTAATATTATGGTATATTCTGGTATATTCAAGTATATTCTGGTATATTCTGCTATATTCTAGAATATTCTCGAATGTTCTTCTATATTCTAGTAATATTATGGTCTATATTCTGGTATATTCTCCTATATTCTAGTAATATTATCGTATATTCTCGTATATTCTTCTATATTCGAGTAATATTATGGTATATTCTGGTATATTCAAGTATATTCCCGTATATTCTGCTATATTCTAGTATATTCTCGAATGTTCTTCTATATTCTAGTAATATTATGGTCTATATTCTGGTATATTCTCCTATATTCTAGTAATATTATCGTATATTCTCGTATATTCTTCTATATTCGAGTAATATTATGGTATATTCTGGTATATTCAAGTATATTCTGGTATATTCTGCTATATTCTAGTATATTCTAGTATATTCAGGTATATTCTCGTATATTCTTCTATATTCTAGTAATATTATGGGATATTCTGGCATATTCTGCTATATTCTATTATATTCAGGTATATTCTCGTATATTCTTGTATATTCTAGTAATATTATGGTATATTCTCGTATATTCTAGTATATTCTGCTATATTCTAGTATATTCTGGTATATTCTCGTATATTCTTCTATATTCGAGTAATATTATGGTATATTCTGGTATATTCAAGTATATTCTGGTATATTCTGCTATATTCTAGTATATTCTAGTATATTCAGGTATATTCTCGTATATTCTTGTATTTTCTAGTAATATTATGGTATATTTTGGCATATTCTGCTATATTCTAGTATATTCAGGTATATTCTCGTATATTCTTCTATATTCTAGTAATATTATGGTATATTCTGGTATATTCTGGTATATTCTGCTATATTCTAGTATATTCTGCTATATTCTAGTATATTCTGGTATATTCTCGTATATTCTTCTATATTCTAGTAATATTATGGTATATTCTGGTATATTCTTCTATATTCTAGTAATATTATGGTACATTCTGGTATATTCTTCTATATTCTAGTAATATTATGGTATATTATGGTATATTCTGGTACATTCTGCTATATTCTAGTATATTCAGGTATATTCTCGTATATTCTTCTATATTCTAGTAATATTATGGTATATTCTGGTATATTCAAGTATATTCTGGTATATTCTGCTATATTCTAGTATATTCTCGAATGTTCTTCTATATTCTAGTAATATTATGGTCTATATTCTCGTATATTCTTCTATATTCGAGAAATATTATGGTATATTCTGGTATATTCAAGTATATTCTGGTATATTCTGCTATATTCTAGTATATTCTAGCATATTCAGGTATATACAGGTATATTCTGGTATATTCTTCTATATTCTAGTAATATTATGGTATATTCTGGTATATTCTTCTATATTCTAGTAATATTATGGGATATTCTGGCATATTCTGCTATATTCTATTATATTCAGGTATATTCTCGTATATTCTTGTATATTTGAGTAATATTATGGTATATTCTGGTATATTCAAGTATATTCTGGTATATTCTGCTATATTCTAGTATATTCAGGTATATACAGGTATATTCTGGTATATTCTTCTATATTCTAGTAATATTATGGTATATTCTGGTATATTCTACTATATTCTAGTAATATTATGGTATATTCTGGTATATTCTTCTATATTCTAGTAATATTATGGTATATTCTGGTATATTCTTCTATATTCTAGTAATATTATGGTATATTCTCGTATATTCTTCTATATTCGAGTAATATTATGGTATATTATGATATATTCTGGTATATTCTGGTATATTCTGGTATATTCTAGTATATTCAGGTATATTCTCGTATATTCTTCTATATTCTAGTAATATTATGGTATATTCTGGTATATTCAAGTATATTCTGGTATATTCTGCTATATTCTAGTATATTCTCGAATATTCTTCTATATTCTAGTAATATTATGGTATATTCTGGTATATTCTCCTATATTCTAGTAATATTATCGTATATTCTCGTTAATTCTTCTATATTCGAGTAATATTGTGGTATATTCTGGTATATTCAAGTATATTCTGGTATATTCTGCTATATTCTAGTATATTCAGGTATATTCAGGTATATTCTCGTATATTCTTCCATATTCAAGTAATATTATGGTATATTCTGGTATATTCTTCTATATTCTAGTAATATTATGGTATATTCTGGTATATATATATAGAATATAGAAGAATATACCAGAATATACCATAATATTACTAGAATATAGAAGAATATAACAGAATATACCTGCATATACCTGAATATACTAGAATATAGCAGAATATACCAGAATATACTTGAATATACCAGAATATACCATAATATTACTCGAATATACCATAATATTACTCGAATATAGAAGAATATACGAGAATATACGATAATATTACTAGAATATATGAGAATATACCATAATATTACTAGAATATAGAAGAATATACGAGAATATACTAGAATATAGCAGAATATACCAGAATATACTTGAATATACCAGAATATACCATAATATTACTTGAATATGGAAGAATAAACGAGAATATACCATAATATTACTAGAATATAGAAGAATATACCAGAATATACCATAACATTACTAGAATATACAAGAATATACCAGAATATACCATAATATTACTAGAATATAGAAGAATATACCAGAATATACCATAATATTACTAGAATATAGAAGAATATACCAGAATATACCATAATATTACTAGAATATAGACGAATATACTAGAATATACCAGAATATACTAGAATATAGCAGAATATACTAGAATATAGCAGAATATACCAGAATATACCAGAATATATCATAATAATACTCGAATATAGAAGAATATACGAGAGTATACCATAATATTACTAGAATATAGAAGAATATACCAGAATATACCATAATATTACTAGAATATAGAAGAATATACCAGAATATACCATAATATTACTCGAATATAGAAGAATATACGAGAATATACATGAATACACCTGAATATACTAGAATATAGAGGAATATACCAGAATAAACTCGAATATACCAGAATATACCATAATATTACTCGAATATAGAAGAATATATGAGAATATACGATAATATTACTAGAATATAGGAGAATATACCATAACATTACTGGAATATAGAAGAATATACCAGAATATACCATAATATTACTAGAATATAGAAGAATATACCATAATATTACTAGAATATAGAAGAATATACCAGAATATACCATAATATTACTAGAATATAGACGAATATACGAGAATATACCAGAATATACTAGAATATAGCAGAATATACTAGAATATAGCAGAATATACCAGATTATACCAGAAAATACCAGAATATACCACAATAATACTAGAATATAGAAGAATATACGAGAATATACCATAATATTACTAGAATATAGAAGAATATAACAGAATATACCATAATATTACTAGAATATAGAAGAACATACCAGAATATACCATAATATTACTAGAATATAGAAGAATATTCGAGAATATACTAGAATATAGCAGAATATACCAGAATATACCATAATATTACTCGAATATAGAAGAACATACCAGAATATACCATAATATTACTAGAATATAGAAGAATATTCGAGAATATACTAGAATATAGCAGAATATACCAGAATATACCATAATATTACTCGAATATGGAAGAATATACGAGAATATACCATAATATTACTAGAATATAGAAGAATATACCAGAATATACCATAATATTACTCGAATATACCATAATATTACTCGAATATAGAAGAATATACGATAATATACGATAATATTACTAGAATATAGGAGAATATACCATAATATTACTAGAATATAGAAGAATATTCGAGAATATACTAGAATATAGCAGAATATACCAGAATATACCAGAATATACCATAACATTACTGGAATATAGAAGAATATACCAGAATATACCATAATATTACTAGAATATAGAAGAATATACCAGAATATACCATAATATTACTCGAATATACCATAATATTACTCGAATATAGAAGAATATACGATAATATTACTAGAATATAGGAGAATATACCATAACATTACTAGAATATAGAAGAATATTCGAGAATATACTAGAATATAGCAGAATATACCAGAATATACTTGAATATACCAGAATATACCATAATATTACTTGAATATGGAAGAATATACAAGAATATACCATAAAATTACTAGAATATAGAAGAATATACCAGAATATACCATAACATTACTAGAATATAGAAGAATATACCAGAATATACCATAATATTACTAGAATATAGAAGAATATACCAGAATATACCATAATATTACTAGAATATAGAAGAATATACCAGAATATACCATAATATTACTAGAATATAGACGAATATACGAGAATATACCAGAATATACTAGAATATAGCAGAATATACTAGAATATAGCAGAATATACCAGATTATACCAGAAAATACCAGAATATACCACAATAATACTAGAATATAGAAGAATATACGAGAATATACCATAATATTACTAGAATATAGAAGAATATAACAGAATATACCATAATATTACTAGAATATAGAAGAACATACCAGAATATACCATAATATTACTAGAATATAGAAGAATATTCGAGAATATACTAGAATATAGCAGAATATACCAGAATATACCATAATATTACTCGAATATGGAAGAATATACGAGAATATACCATAATATTACTAGAATATAGAAGAATATACCAGAATATACCATAATATTACTCGAATATACCATAATATTACTCGAATATAGAAGAATATACGATAATATACGATAATATTACTAGAATATAGGAGAATATACCATAATATTACTAGAATATAGAAGAATATTCGAGAATATACTAGAATATAGCAGAATATACCAGAATATACCAGAATATACCATAATATTACTTGAATATGGAAGAATATAACAGAATATACCATAAAATTACTAGAATATAGAAGAATATACCAGAATATACCATAACATTACTAGAATATAGAAGAATATACCAGAATATACCATAATATTACTAGAATATAGAAGAATATACCAGAATATACCATAATATTACTAGAATATAGAAGAAAATACCAGAATATACCATAATATTACTAGAACATAGAAGAATATACCGGAATATACCATAATATTACTAGAATATAGAAGAATATAACAGAATATAACTGAATATACCTGAATATACTAGAATATACCAGAATATACCAGAATATACTTGAATATACCAGAATATACCATAATATTACTCGAATATACCATAATATTACTCGAATATAGAAGAATATACGAGAATATACGATAATATTACTAGAATATAGGAGAATATACCATAATAATACTAGAATATAGAAGAATATTCGAGAATATACTAGAATATAGCAGAATATACCAGAATATACTTGAATATACCAGAATATACCATAATATTACTTGAATATGGAAGAATATACAAGAATATACCATAAAATTACTAGAATATAGAAGAATATACCAGAATATACCATAACATTACTAGAATATAGAAGAATATACCAGAATATACCATAATATTACTAGAATATAGAAGAATATACCAGAATATACCATAATATTACTAGAATATAGAAGAATATACCAGAATATACCATAAGATTACTAGAATATATAAGAATATACCAGAAAATATACCATAATATTACTAGAATATAGAAGAATATAACAGAATATACCTGAATATACCTGAATATACTAGAACATAGCAGAATATACCAGAATATACTTGAATATACCAGAATATACCATAATATTACTCGAATATAGAAGAATATACGATAATATACGATAATATTACTAGAATATAGGAGAATATACCATAATATTACTAGAATATAGAAGAATATTCGAGAATATACTAGAATATAGCAGAATATACCAGAATATACCATAATATACCAGAATATACCATAATATTACTTGAATATGGAAGAATATAACAGAATATACCATAAAATTACTAGAATATAGAAGAATATACCAGAATATACCATAACATTACTAGAATATAGAAGAATATACCAGAATATACCATAATATTACTAGAATATAGAAGAATATACCAGAATATACCATAATATTACTAGAATATAGAAGAAAATACCAGAATATACCATAATATTACTAGAACATAGAAGAATATACCAGAATATACCATAATATTACTAGAATATAGAAGAATATACCAGAATATACTTGAATATACCAGAATATACCATAATATTACTCGAATATGGAAGAATATACGAGAATATACCATAATATTACTAGAATATAGAAGAATATACCAGAATATACCATAATATTACTAGAATATAGAAGAATATACCAGAATATACCATAATATTACTAGAATATAGAAGAATATACCAGAATATACCATAATATTACTAGAATATAGACGAATATACGAGAATATACCAGAATATACTAGAATATAGCAGAATATACTAGAATATAGCAGAATATACCAGAATATACCAGAATATATCATAATAATACTCGAATATAGAAGAATATACGAGAGTATACCATAATATTACTAGAATATAGAAGAATATACCAGAATATACCATAATATTACTAGAATATAGAAGAATATACCAGAATATACCATAATATTACTCGAATATAGAAGAATATACGAGAATATACATGAATACACCTGAATATACTAGAATATAGAGGAATATACCAGAATAAACTCGAATATACCAGAATATACCATAATATTACTCGAATATAGAAGAATATATGAGAATATACGATAATATTACTAGAATATAGGAGAATATACCATAACATTACTGGAATATAGAAGAATATACCAGAATATACCATAATATTACTAGAATATAGAAGAATATACCAAAATATACCATAATATTACTAGAATATAGAAGAATATAACAGAATATACCTGAATATACCTGAATATACTAGAATATAGCAGAATATACCAGAATATACTTGAATATACCAGAATATACCATAATATTACTCGAATATACCATAATATTACTCGAATATAGAAGAATATACGATAATATTACTAGAATATAGGAGAATATACCATAACATTACTAGAATATAGAAGAATATTCGAGAATATACTAGAATATAGCAGAATATACCAGAATATACTTGAATATACCAGAATATACCATAATATTACTTGAATATGGAAGAATATACAAGAATATACCATAAAATTACTAGAATATAGAAGAATATACCAGAATATACCATAACATTACTAGAATATAGAAGAATATACCAGAATATACCATAATATTACTAGAATATAGAAGAATATACCAGAATATACCATAATATTACTAGAATATAGAAGAATATACCAGAATATACCATAATATTACTAGAATATAGACGAATATACGAGAATATACCAGAATATACTAGAATATAGCAGAATATACTAGAATATAGCAGAATATACCAGATTATACCAGAAAATACCAGAATATACCACAATAATACTAGAATATAGAAGAATATACGAGAATATACCATAATATTACTAGAATATAGAAGAATATAACAGAATATACCATAATATTACTAGAATATAGAAGAACATACCAGAATATACCATAATATTACTAGAATATAGAAGAATATTCGAGAATATACTAGAATATAGCAGAATATACCAGAATATACCATAATATTACTCGAATATGGAAGAATATACGAGAATATACCATAATATTACTAGAATATAGAAGAATATACCAGAATATACCATAATATTACTCGAATATACCATAATATTACTCGAATATAGAAGAATATACGATAATATACGATAATATTACTAGAATATAGGAGAATATACCATAATATTACTAGAATATAGAAGAATATTCGAGAATATACTAGAATATAGCAGAATATACCAGAATATACCAGAATATACCATAATATTACTTGAATATGGAAGAATATAACAGAATATACCATAAAATTACTAGAATATAGAAGAATATACCAGAATATACCATAACATTACTAGAATATAGAAGAATATACCAGAATATACCATAATATTACTAGAATATAGAAGAATATACCAGAATATACCATAATATTACTAGAATATAGAAGAAAATACCAGAATATACCATAATATTACTAGAACATAGAAGAATATACCGGAATATACCATAATATTACTAGAATATAGAAGAATATAACAGAATATAACTGAATATACTTGAATATACCAGAATATACCATAATATTACTCGAATATACCATAATATTACTCGAATATAGAAGAATATACGAGAATATACGATAATATTACTAGAATATAGGAGAATATACCATAATAATACTAGAATATAGAAGAATATTCGAGAATATACTAGAATATAGCAGAATATACCAGAATATACTTGAATATACCAGAATATACCATAATATTACTTGAATATGGAAGAATATACAAGAATATACCATAAAATTACTAGAATATAGAAGAATATACCAGAATATACCATAACATTACTAGAATATAGAAGAATATACCAGAATATACCATAATATTACTAGAATATAGAAGAATATACCAGAATATACCATAATATTACTAGAATATAGAAGAATATACCAGAATATACCATAAGATTACTAGAATATAGACGAATATACGAGAATATACCAGAATATACTAGAATATAGCAGAATATACTAGAATATAGCAGAATATACCAGAATATACCAGAAAATACCAGAATATACCACAATAATACTAGAATATAGAAGTATATACGAGAATATACCATAATAGTACTAGAATATAGAAGAATATACCAGAATATACCATAATATTACTAGAATATAGAAGAACATACCAGAATGTACCATAATATTACTAGAATATAGAAGAATATTCGAGAATATACTAGAATATAGCAGAATATACCAGAATATACCATAATATTACTCGAATATGGAAGAATATACAAGAATATACCATAAAATTACTAGAATATAGAAGAATATACCAGAATATACCATAACATTACTAGAATATAGAAGAATATACCAGAATATACCATAATATTACTAGAATATAGAAGAATATACCAGAATATACCATAATATTACTAGAATATAGAAGAATATACCAGAATATACCATAATATTACTAGAATATAGACGAATATACGAGAATATACCAGAATATACTAGAATATAGCAGAATATACTAGAATATAGCAGAATATACCAGAATATACCAGAAAATACCAGAATATACCACAATAATACTAGAATATAGAAGAATATACGAGAATATACCATAATAGTACTAGAATATAGAAGAATATACCAGAATATACCATAATATTACTAGAATATAGAAGAACATACCAGAATATACCATAATATTACTAGAATATAGAAGAATATTCGAGAATATACTAGAATATAGCAGAATATACCAGAATATACCATAATATTACTCGAATATGGAAGAATATACGAGAATATACCATAATATTACTAGAATATAGAAGAATATACCAGAATATACCATAATATTACTAGAATATAGAAGAATATACCAGAATATACCATAATATTACTAGAATATAGAAGAATATAACAGAATATACCTGAATATACCTGAATATACTAGAACATAGCAGAATATACCAGAATATACTTGAATATACCAGAATATACCATAATATTACTCGAATATAGAAGAATATACGATAATATACGATAATATTACTAGAATATAGGAGAATATACCATAATATTACTAGAATATAGAAGAATATTCGAGAATATACTAGAATATAGCAGAATATACCAGAATATACCATAATATACCAGAATATACCATAATATTACTTGAATATGGAAGAATATAACAGAATATACCATAAAATTACTAGAATATAGAAGAATATACCAGAATATACCATAATATTACTAGAATATAGAAGAAAATACCAGAATATACCATAATATTACTAGAACATAGAAGAATATACCAGAATATACCATAATATTACTAGAATATAGTAGAATATACCAGAATATACTTGAATATACCAGAATATACCATAATATTACTCGAATATGGAAGAATATACGAGAATATACCATAATATTACTAGAATATAGAAGAATATACCAGAATATACCATAATATTACTAGAATATAGAAGAATATACCAGAATATACCATAATATTACTAGAATATAGAAGAATATACCAGAATATACCATAATATTACTAGAATATAGAAGAAAATACCAGAATATACCATAATATTACTAGAACATAGAAGAATATACCAGAATATACCATAATATTACTAGAATATAGAAGAATATAACAGAATATACCTGAATATACCTGAATATACTAGAACATAGCAGAATATACCAGAATATACTTGAATATACCAGAATATACCATAATATTACTCGAATATACCATAATATTACTCGAATATAGAAGAATATACGATAATATACGATAATATTACTAGAATATAGGAGAATATACCATAATATTACTAGAATATAGAAGAATATTCGAGAATATACTAGAATATAGCAGAATATACCAGAATATACCAGAATATACCAGAATATACCATAATATTACTTGAATATGGAAGAATATAACAGAATATACCATAAAATTACTAGAATATAGAAGAATATACCAGAATATACCATAACATTCCTAGAATATAGAAGAATATACCAGAATATACCATAATATTACTAGAATATAGAAGAATATACCAGAATATACCATAATATTACTAGAATATAGAAGAAAATACCAGAATATACCATAATATTACTAGAACATAGAAGAATATACCAGAATATACCATAATATTACTAGAATATAGAAGAATATAACAGAATATAACTGAATATACCTGAATATACTAGAATATACCAGAATATACCAGAATATACTTGAATATACCAGAATATACCATAATATTACTCGAATATACCATAATATTACTCGAATATAGAAGAATATACGAGAATATACGATAATATTACTAGAATATAGGAGAATGTACCATAATAATACTAGAATATAGAAGAATATTCGAGAATATACTAGAATATAGCAGAATATACCAGAATATACTTGAATATACCAGAATATACCATAATATTACTCGAATATGGAAGAATATAACAGAATATACCTGAATATACCTGAATATACTAGAACATAGCAGAATATACCAGAATATACTTGAATATACCAGAATATACCATAATATTACTCGAATATAGCATAATATTACTCGAATATAGAAGAATATACGATAATATACGATGATATTACTAGAATATAGGAGAATATACCATAATATTACTAGAATATAGAAGAATATTCGAGAATATACTAGAATATAGCAGAATATACCAGAATATACTTGAATATACCAGAATATACCATAATATTACTTGAATATGGAAGAATATACGAGAATATACCATAAAATTACTAGAATATAGAAGAATATACCAGAATATACCATAACATTACTAGAATATAGAAGAATATACCAGAATATACCATAATATTACTAGAATATAGAAGAATATACCAGAATATACCATAATATTACTAGAATATAGAAGAATATACCAGAATATACCATAATATTACTAGAACATAGAAGAATATACCAGAATATACCATAATATTACTAGAATATAGAAGAATATAACAGAATATAACTGAATATACCTGAATATACTAGAATATAGCAGAATATACCAGAATATACTTGAATATACCAGAATATACCATAATATTACTCGAATATACCATAATATTACTCGAATATAGAAGAATATTACTCGAATATAGAAGAATATACGATAATATACGATAATATTACTAGAATATAGGAGAATATACCATAATATTACTAGAATATAGAAGAATATTCGAGAATATACTAGAATATAGCAGAATATACCAGAATATACTTGAATATACCAGAATATACCATAATATTACTTGAATATGGCAGAATATACGAGAATATACCATAAAATTACTAGAATATAGAAGAATATACCAGAATATACCATAACATTACTAGAATATAGAAGAATATACCAGAATATACCATAATATTACTAGAATGTAGAAGAATATACCAGAATATACCATAATATTACTAGAATATAGAAGAATATACCGGAATATACCATAATATTACTAGAACATAGAAGAATATACCAGAATATACCATAATATTACTAGAATATAGAAGAATATAACAGAATATAACTGAATATACCTGAATATACTAGAATATAGCAGAATATACCAGAATATACTTGAATATACCAGAATATACTTGAATATACCAGAATATACCATAATATTACTCGAATATACCATAATATTACTCGAATATAGAAGAATATACGAGAATATACGATAATATTACTAGAATATAGGAGAATATACCATAATAATACTAGAATATAGAAGAATATTCGAGAATATACTAGAATATAGCAGAATATACCAGAATATACTTGAATATACCAGTATATACCATAATATTACTAGAATATGGAAGAATATACGAGAATATACCATAATATTACTAGAATATAGAAGAATATACCAGAATATACCATAATATTACTAGAAAATAGAAGAACATACGAGAATATACCTCAATATACTAGAATATACCAGAATATAGCAGAATATACCAGCATATACTTGAATATACCATAATATACGATAATATTACTCGAATATGGAAGAATATACGAGAATATACCATAATATTACTAGAATATAGAAGAATATACCAGAATATACCATAATATTACTAGAATATAGAAGAATATACCAGAATATACCATAATATTACTAGAATATAGACGAATATACGAGAATATACCAGAATATACTAGAATATAGCAGAATATACTAGAATATAGCAGAATATACCAGAATATACCAGAATATACCAGAATATACCAGAATATACCATAATAATACTCGAATATAGAAGAATATACGAGAATATACCATAATATTACTAGAATATAGAAGAATATACCAGAATATACCATAATATTACTAGAATATAGAAGAATATACCAGAATATACCATAATATTACTCGAATATGGAAGAAAATACGAGAATATACCATAATATTACTAGAATATAGAAGAATATACCAGAATATACCATAATATTACTAGAATATAGGAGAATATACCATAATAATACTAGAATATAGAAGAATATTCGAGAATATACTAGAATATAGCAGAATATACCAGAATATACTTGAATATACCAGTATATACCATAATATTACTAGAATATGGAAGAATATACGAGAATATACCATAATATTACTAGAATATAGAAGAATATACCAGAATATACCATAATATTACTAGAAAATAGAAGAATATACGAGAATATACCTCAATATACTAGAATATACCAGAATATAGCAGAATATACCAGAATATACTTGAATATACCATAATATACCATAATATTACTCGAATATGGAAGAATATGCGAGAATATACCATAATATTACTAGAATATAGAAGAATATACCAGAATATACCATAATATTACTAGAATATAGAAGAATATACCAGAATATACCATAATATTACTAGAATATAGACGAATATACGAGAATATACCAGAATATACTAGAATATAGCAGAATATACTAGAATATAGCAGAATATACCAGAATATACCAGAATATACCAGAATATACCAGAATATACCATAATAATACTCGAATATAGAAGAATATACGAGAATATACCATAATATTACTAGAATATAGAATAATATACCAGAATATACCATAATATTACTAGAATATAGAAGAATATACCAGAATATACCATAATATTACTCGAATATGGAAGAATATACGAGAATGTACCATAATATTACTAGAATATAGAAGAATATACCATAATATTACTAGAATATAGAAGAATATACCAGAATATACCATAATATTACTGGAATTTAGAAGAATATAACAGAATATACCTGAATATACTAGAATATAGCAGAATATACCAGAATATACTTGAATATACCAGAATATACCATAATATTACTCGAATATACCATAATATTACTCGAATATAGAAGAATATACGATAATATACGATAATATTACTAGAATATAGGAGAATATACCATAATATTACTAGAATATAGAAGAATATTCGAGAATATACTAGAATATAGCAGAATATACCAGAATATTCTTGAATATACCAGAATATACCATAATATTACTTGAATATGGACGAATATACGAGAATATACCATAAAATTACTAGAATATAGAAGAATATACCAGAATATACCATAACATTACTAGAATATAGAAGAATATAACAGAATATACCATAATGTTACTAGAATATAGAAGAATATACCAGAATATACCATAATATTACTAGAATATAGAAGAATATACCAGAATATACCATAATATTACTAGAATATAGAAGAATATACCAGAATATACCATAATATTACTAGAATATAGAAGAATATAACAGAATATACCTGCATATACCTGAATATACTAGAATATAGCAGAATATACCAGAATATACTTGAATATATCAGAATATACCATAATATTACTCGAATATACCATAATATTACTCGAATATAGAAGAATATACGAGAATATACGATAATATTACTAGAATATATGGGAATATACCATAATATTACTAGAATATAGAAGAATATTCGAGAATATACTAGAATATAGCAGAATATACCAGAATATACTTGAATATACTAGAATATACCATAATATTACTCGAATATACCATAATATTACTCGAATATAGAAGAATATACGATAATATACGATAATATTACTAGAATATAGGAGAATATACCATAATATTACTAGAATATAGAAGAATATTCGAGAATATACTAGAATATAGCAGAATATACCAGAATATACTTGAATATACCAGAATATACCATAATATTACTTGAATATGGAAGAATATACGAGAATATACCATAAAATTACTAGAATATAGAAGAATATACCAGAATATACCATAACATTACTAGAATATAGAAGAATATACCAGAATATACCATAATATTACTAGAATGTAGAAGAATATACCAGAATATACCATAATATTACTAGAATATAGAAGAATATACCAGAATATACCATAATATTACTAGAACATAGAAGAATATACCAGAATATACCATAATATTACTCGAATATACCATAATATTACTCGAATATAGAAGAATATACGAGAATATACGATAATATTACTAGAATATAGGAGAATATACCATAATAATACTAGAATATAGAAGAATATTCGAGAATATACTAGAATATAGCAGAATATACCAGAATATACTTGAATATACCAGTATATACCATAATATTACTAGAATATGGAAGAATATACGAGAATATACCATAATATTACTAGAATATAGAAGAATATACCAGAATATACCATAATATTACTAGAAAATAGAAGAACATACGAGAATATACCTCAATATACTAGAATATACCAGAATATAGCAGAATATACCAGCATATACTTGAATATACCATAATATACCATAATATTACTCGAATATGGAAGAATATACGAGAATATACCATAATATTACTAGAATATAGAAGAATATACCAGAATATACCATAATATTACTAGAATATAGAAGAATATACCAGAATATACCATAATATTACTAGAATATAGACGAATATACGAGAATATACCAGAATATACTAGAATATAGCAGAATATACTAGAATATAGCAGAATATACCAGAATATACCAGAATATACCAGAATATACCATAATAATACTCGAATATAGAAGAATATACGAGAATATACCATAATATTACTAGAATATAGAAGAATATACCAGAATATACCATAATATTACTAGAATATAGAAGAATATACCAGAATATACCATAATATTACTCGAATATGGAAGAATATACGAGAATATACCATAATATTACTAGAATATAGAAGAATATACCAGAATATACCATAATATTACTAGAATATAGGAGAATATACCATACTAATACTAGAATATAGAAGAATATTCGAGAATATACTAGAATATAGCAGAATATACCAGAATATACTTGAATATACCAGTATATACCATAATATTACTAGAATATGGAAGAATATACGAGAATATACCATAATATTACTAGAATATAGAAGAATATACCAGAATATACCATAATATTACTAGAAAATAGAAGAATATACGAGAATATACCTCAATATACTAGAATATACCAGAATATAGCAGAATATACCAGAATATACTTGAATATACCATAATATACCATAATATTACTCGAATATGGAAGAATATACGAGAATATACCATAATATTACTAGAATATAGAAGAATATACCAGAATATACCATAATATTACTAGAATATACAAGAATATACCAGAATATACCATAATATTACTAGAATATAGACGAATATACGAGAATATACCAGAATATACTAGAATATAGCAGAATATACTAGAATATAGCAGAATATACCAGAATATACCAGAATATACCAGAATATACCATAATAATACTCGAATATAGAAGAATATACGAGAATATACCATAATATTACTAGAATATAGAAGAATATACCAGAATATACCATAATATTACTCGAATATGGAAGAATATACGAGAATATACCATAATATTACTAGAATATAGAAGAATATACCATAATATTACTAGAATATAGAAGAATATACCAGAATATACCATAATATTACTGGAATGTAGAAGAATATAACAGAATATACCTGAATATACTAGAATATAGCAGAATATACCAGAATATACTTGAATATACCAGAATATACCATAATATTACTCGAATATACCATAATATTACTCGAATATACCATAATATTACTCGAATATACCATAATATTACTCGAATATAGAAGAATATACGATAATATACGATAATATTACTAGAATATAGGAGAATATACCATAATATTACTAGAATATAGAAGAATATTCGAGAATATACTAGAATATAGCAGAATATACCAGAATATTCTTGAATATACCAGAATATACCATAATATTACTTGAATATGGACGAATATACGAGAATATACCATAAAATTACTAGAATATAGAAGAATATACCAGAATATACCATAACATTACTAGAATATAGAAGAATATAACAGAATATACCATAATATTACTAGAATATAGAAGAATATACCAGAATATACCATAATATTACTAGAATATAGAAGAATATACCAGAATATACCTTAATATTACTAGAATATAGAAGAATATACCAGAATATACCATAGTATTACTAGAATATAGAAGAATATAACAGAATATACCTGCATATACCTGAATATACTAGAATATAGCAGAATATACCAGAATATACTTGAATATATCAGAATATACCATAATATTACTCGAATATACCATAATATTACTCGAATATAGAAGAATATACGAGAATATACGATAATATTACTAGAATATATGAGAATATACCATAATATTACTAGAATATAGAAGAATATTCGAGAATATACTAGAATATAGCAGAATATACCAGAATATACTTGAATATACTAGAATATACCATAATATTACTTGAATATGGAAGAATATACGAGAATATACCATAATATTACTAGAATATAGAAGAATATACCAGAATATACCATAACATTACTAGAATATAGAAGAATATACCAGAATATACCATAATATTACTAGAATATAGAAGAATATACCAGAATATACCATAATATTACTAGAATATAGAAGAATATACCAGAATATACCATAATATTACTAGAATATAGACGAATATACGAGAATATACCAGAATATACTAGAATATAGCAGAATATACTAGAATATAGCAGAATATAACAGAATATACCAGAATATACCAGAATATACCATAATAATACTCGAATATAGAAGAATATACGAGAATATACCATAATATTACTAGAATATAGAAGAATATACCAGAATATACCATAATATTACTAGAATATAGAAGAATATACCAGAATATACCATAATATTACTAGAACATAGAAGAATATACCAGAATATACCATAATATTACTAGAATATAGAAGAATATAACAGAATATAACTGAATATACCTGAATATACTAGAATATAGCAGAATATACCAGAATATACTTGAATATACCAGAATATACCATAATATTACTCGAATATACCATAATATTACTCGAATATAGAAGAATATTACTCGAATATAGAAGAATATACGATAATATACGATAATATTACTAGAATATAGGAGAATATACAATAATATTACTAGAATATAGAAGAATATTCGAGAATATACTAGAATATAGCAGAATATACCAGAATATACTTGAATATACCAGAATATACCATAATATTACTTGAATATGGCAGAATATACGAGAATATACCATAAAATTACTAGAATATAGAAGAATATACCAGAATATACCATAACATTACTAGAATATAGAAGAATATACCAGAATATACCATAATATTACTAGAATGTAGAAGAATATACCAGAATATACCATAATATTACTAGAATATAGAAGAATATACCAGAATATACCATAATATTACTAGAACATAGAAGAATATACCAGAATATACCATAATATTACTAGAATATAGAAGAATATAACAGAATATAACTGAATATACCTGAATATACTAGAATATAGCAGAATATACCAGAATATACTTGAATATACCAGAATATACTTGAATATACCAGAATATACCATAATATTACTCGAATATACCATAATATTACTCGAATATAGAAGAATATACGAGAATATACGATAATATTACTAGAATATAGGAGAATATACCATAATAATACTAGAATATAGAAGAATATTCGAGAATATACTAGAATATAGCAGAATATACCAGAATATACTTGAATATACCAGTATATACCATAATATTACTAGAATATGGAAGAATATACGAGAATATACCATAATATTACTAGAATATAGAAGAATATACCAGAATATACCATAATATTACTAGAAAATAGAAGAACATACGAGAATATACCTCAATATACTAGAATATACCAGAATATAGCAGAATATACCAGCATATACTTGAATATACCATAATATACGATAATATTACTCGAATATGGAAGAATATACGAGAATATACCATAATATTACTAGAATATAGAAGAATATACCAGAATATACCATAATATTACTAGAATATAGAAGAATATACCAGAATATACCATAATATTACTAGAATATAGACGAATATACAAGAATATACCAGAATATACTAGAATATAGCAGAATATACTAGAATATAGCAGAATATACCAGAATATACCAGAATATACCAGAATATACCAGAATATACCATAATAATACTCGAATATAGAAGAATATACGAGAATATACCATAATATTACTAGAATATAGAAGAATATACCAGAATATACCATAATATTACTAGAATATAGAAGAATATACCAGAATATACCATAATATTACTCGAATATGGAAGAATATACGAGAATATACCATAATATTACTAGAATATAGAAGAATATACCAGAATATACCATAATATTACTAGAATATAGGAGAATATACCATAATAATACTAGAATATAGAAGAATATTCGAGAATATACTAGAATATAGCAGAATATACCAGAATATACTTGAATATACCAGTATATACCATAATATTACTAGAATATGGAAGAATATACGAGAATATACCATAATATTACTAGAATATAGAAGAATATACCAGAATATACCATAATATTACTAGAAAATAGAAGAATATACGAGAATATACCTCAATATACTAGAATATACCAGAATATAGCAGAATATACCAGAATATACTTGAATATACCATAATATACCATAATATTACTCGAATATGGAAGAATATGCGAGAATATACCATAATATTACTAGAATATAGAAGAATATACCAGAATATACCATAATATTACTAGAATATAGAAGAATATACCAGAATATACCATAATATTACTAGAATATAGACGAATATACGAGAATATACCAGAATATACTAGAATATAGCAGAATATACTAGAATATAGCAGAATATACCAGAATATACCAGAATATACCAGAATATACCAGAATATACCATAATATTACTAGAAAATAGAAGAACATACGAGAATATACCTCAATATACTAGAATATACCAGAATATAGCAGAATATACCAGCATATACTTGAATATACCATAATATACCATAATATTACTCGAATATGGAAGAATATACGAGAATATACCATAATATTACTAGAATATAGAAGAATATACCAGAATATACCATAATATTACTAGAATATACAAGAATATACCAGAATATACCATAATATTACTAGAATATAGACGAATATACGAGAATATACCAGAATATACTAGAATATAGCAGAATATACTAGAATATAGCAGAATATACCAGAATATACCAGAATATACCAGAATATACCATAATAATACTCGAATATAGAAGAATATACGAGAATATACCATAATATTACTAGAATATAGAAGAATATACCAGAATATACCATAATATTACTCGAATATGGAAGAATATACGAGAATATACCATAATATTACTAGAATATAGAAGAATATACCATAATATTACTAGAATATAGAAGAATATACCAGAATATACCATAATATTACTGGAATGTAGAAGAATATAACAGAATATACCTGAATATACTAGAATATAGCAGAATATACCAGAATATACTTGAATATACCAGAATATACCATAATATTACTCGAATATACCATAATATTACTCGAATATACCATAATATTACTCGAATATACCATAATATTACTCGAATATAGAAGAATATACGATAATATACGATAATATTACTAGAATATAGGAGAATATACCATAATATTACTAGAATATAGAAGAATATTCGAGAATATACTAGAATATAGCAGAATATACCAGAATATTCTTGAATATACCAGAATATACCATAATATTACTTGAATATGGACGAATATACGAGAATATACCATAAAATTACTAGAATATAGAAGAATATACCAGAATATACCATAACATTACTAGAATATAGAAGAATATAACAGAATATACCATAATATTACTAGAATATAGAAGAATATACCAGAATATACCATAATATTACTAGAATATAGAAGAATATACCAGAATATACCTTAATATTACTAGAATATAGAAGAATATACCAGAATATACCATAGTATTACTAGAATATAGAAGAATATAACAGAATATACCTGCATATACCAGAATATACTAGAATATAGCAGAATATACCAGAATATACTTGAATATATCAGAATATACCATAATATTACTCGAATATACCATAATATTACTCGAATATAGAAGAATATACGAGAATATACGATAATATTACTAGAATATATGAGAATATACCATAATATTACTAGAATATAGAAGAATATTCGAGAATATACTAGAATATAGCAGAATATACCAGAATATACTTGAATATACTAGAATATACCATAATATTACTTGAATATGGAAGAATATACGAGAATATACCATAATATTACTAGAATATAGAAGAATATACCAGAATATACCATAACATTACTAGAATATAGAAGAATATACCAGAATATACCATAATATTACTAGAATATAGAAGAATATACCAGAATATACCATAATATTACTAGAATATAGAAGAATATACCAGAATATACCATAATATTACTAGAATATAGACGAATATACGAGAATATACCAGAATATACTAGAATATAGCAGAATATACTAGAATATAGCAGAATATAACAGAATATACCAGAATATACCAGAATATACCATAATAATACTCGAATATAGAAGAATATACGAGAATATACCATAATATTACTAGAACATAGAAGAATATACCAGAATATACCATAATATTACTAGAATATAGAAGAATATAACAGAATATAACTGAATATACCTGAATATACTAGAATATAGCAGAATATACCAGAATATACTTGAATATACCAGAATATACTTGAATATACCAGAATATACCATAATATTACTCGAATATACCATAATATTACTCGAATATAGAAGAATATACGAGAATATACGATAATATTACTAGAATATAGGAGAATATACCATAATAATACTAGAATATAGAAGAATATTCGAGAATATACTAGAATATAGCAGAATATACCAGAATATACTTGAATATACCAGTATATACCATAATATTACTAGAATATGGAAGAATATACGAGAATATACCATAATATTACTAGAATATAGAAGAATATACCAGAATATACCATAATATTACTAGAAAATAGAAGAACATACGAGAATATACCTCAATATACTAGAATATACCAGAATATAGCAGAATATACCAGCATATACTTGAATATACCATAATATACGATAATATTACTCGAATATGGAAGAATATACGAGAATATACCATAATATTACTAGAATATAGAAGAATATACCAGAATATACCATAATATTACTAGAATATAGAAGAATATACCAGAATATACCATAATATTACTAGAATATAGACGAATATACAAGAATATACCAGAATATACTAGAATATAGCAGAATATACTAGAATATAGCAGAATATACCAGAATATACCAGAATATACCAGAATATACCAGAATATACCATAATAATACTCGAATATAGAAGAATATACGAGAATATACCATAATATTACTAGAATATAGAAGAATATACCAGAATATACCATAATATTACTAGAATATAGAAGAATATACCAGAATATACCATAATATTACTCGAATATGGAAGAATATACGAGAATATACCATAATATTACTAGAATATAGAAGAATATACCAGAATATACCATAATATTACTAGAATATAGGAGAATATACCATAATAATACTAGAATATAGAAGAATATTCGAGAATATACTAGAATATAGCAGAATATACCAGAATATACTTGAATATACCAGTATATACCATAATATTACTAGAATATGGAAGAATATACGAGAATATACCATAATATTACTAGAATATAGAAGAATATACCAGAATATACCATAATATTACTAGAAAATAGAAGAATATACGAGAATATACCTCAATATACTAGAATATACCAGAATATAGCAGAATATACCAGAATATACTTGAATATACCATAATATACCATAATATTACTCGAATATGGAAGAATATGCGAGAATATACCATAATATTACTAGAATATAGAAGAATATACCAGAATATACCATAATATTACTAGAATATAGAAGAATATACCAGAATATACCATAATATTACTAGAATATAGACGAATATACGAGAATATACCAGAATATACTAGAATATAGCAGAATATACTAGAATATAGCAGAATATACCAGAATATACCAGAATATACCAGAATATACCATAATATTACTAGAAAATAGAAGAACATACGAGAATATACCTCAATATACTAGAATATACCAGAATATAGCAGAATATACCAGCATATACTTGAATATACCATAATATACCATAATATTACTCGAATATGGAAGAATATACGAGAATATACCATAATATTACTAGAATATAGAAGAATATACCAGAATATACCATAATATTACTAGAATATACAAGAATATACCAGAATATACCATAATATTACTAGAATATAGACGAATATACGAGAATATACCAGAATATACTAGAATATAGCAGAATATACTAGAATATAGCAGAATATACCAGAATATACCAGAATATACCATAATAATACTCGAATATAGAAGAATATACGAGAATATACCATAATATTACTAGAATATAGAAGAATATACCAGAATATACCATAATATTACTCGAATATGGAAGAATATACGAGAATATACCATAATATTACTAGAATATAGAAGAATATACCATAATATTACTAGAATATAGAAGAATATACCAGAATATACCATAATATTACTGGAATGTAGAAGAATATAACAGAATATACCTGAATATACTAGAATATAGCAGAATATACCAGAATATACTTGAATATACCAGAATATACCATAATATTACTCGAATATACCATAATATTACTCGAATATACCATAATATTACTCGAATATACCATAATATTACTCGAATATAGAAGAATATACGATAATATACGATAATATTACTAGAATATAGGAGAATATACCATAATATTACTAGAATATAGAAGAATATTCGAGAATATACTAGAATATAGCAGAATATACCAGAATATTCTTGAATATACCAGAATATACCATAATATTACTTGAATATGGACGAATATACGAGAATATACCATAAAATTACTAGAATATAGAAGAATATACCAGAATATACCATAACATTACTAGAATATAGAAGAATATAACAGAATATACCATAATATTACTAGAATATAGAAGAATATACCAGAATATACCATAATATTACTAGAATATAGAAGAATATACCAGAATATACCTTAATATTACTAGAATATAGAAGAATATACCAGAATATACCATAGTATTACTAGAATATAGAAGAATATAACAGAATATACCTGCATATACCTGAATATACTAGAATATAGCAGAATATACCAGAATATACTTGAATATATCAGAATATACCATAATATTACTCGAATATACCATAATATTACTCGAATATAGAAGAATATACGAGAATATACGATAATATTACTAGAATATATGAGAATATACCATAATATTACTAGAATATAGAAGAATATTCGAGAATATACTAGAATATAGCAGAATATACCAGAATATACTTGAATATACTAGAATATACCATAATATTACTTGAATATGGAAGAATATACGAGAATATACCATAATATTACTAGAATATAGAAGAATATACCAGAATATACCATAACATTACTAGAATATAGAAGAATATACCAGAATATACCATAATATTACTAGAATATAGAAGAATATACCAGAATATACCATAATATTACTAGAATATAGAAGAATATACCAGAATATACCATAATATTACTAGAATATAGACGAATATACGAGAATATACCAGAATATACTAGAATATAGCAGAATATACTAGAATATAGCAGAATATAACAGAATATACCAGAATATACCAGAATATACCATAATAATACTCGAATATAGAAGAATATACGAGAATATACCATAATATTACTAGAATATAGAAGAATATACCAGAATATACCATAATATTACTAGAATATAGACGAATATACGAGAATATACCAGAATATACTAGAATATAGCAGAATATACTAGAATATAGCAGAATATACCAGAATATACCAGAATATACCAGAATATACCATAATAATACTCGAATATAGAAGAATATACGAGAATATACCATAATATTACTAGAATATAGAAGAATATACCAGAATATACCATAATATTACTAGAATATAGAAGAATATACCAGAATATACCATAATATTAGTCGAATATAGAAGAATATACGAGAATATACCTGAATATACCTGAATATACTAGAATATAGCAGAATATATCAGAATAAACTCGAATATACCAGAATATACCATAATATTACTCGAATATAGAAGAATATATGAGAATATACGATAATATTACTAGAATATAGGAGAATATACCATAACATTACTAGAATATAGAAGAATATTCGAGAATATACTAGAATATAGCAGAATATACTTGAATATACCAGAATATACCATAATATTACTCGAATATGGAAGAATATACGAGAATATACCATAATATTACTAGAATATAGAAGAATATACCAGAATATACCATAATATTACTAGAATATAGAAGAATATACCAGAATATACCATAATATTACTAGAATATAGAAGAATATACCAGAATATACCATAATATTACTAGAATATAGATGAATATACGAGAATATACCAGAATATACTAGAATATAGCAGAATATACTAGAATATAGCAGAATATACCAGAATATACCAGAATATACCAGAATGTTTGGAACTATAGCGAAAGGAAAGAGGTATAGGTTGCGATAGAGACAGTTAGAGAATAATAGTGGACTGTATGAAATAATAAATAATGTATTAAGAATAAAGCGGACAGTATACAAGATAGCGGTGAAGTGCAGAGGTACAAGAAAGCGGAGAATAGATAGTAGTCGGAGATGTAACGCGCAAATCGTGAAGCGCACGATTTGGGAGAGTGAAGTGTCGTGGAGCGCACGAATAAACGAAAGTAAAGCGAGACTGTGATCGAGCGATCGAGCGTGTCTAAAGACCTCGTTTCGCGGTTATCGCGGGTTATTTATACTATGCGTGGCCACCGGCGTCGGAAGGAATAAGGAGTGGGGTTTTTGAAAATGACAAAGGATTTGGCAGTGTCGAACGTTAGCTAGCGCACGAGGGCAATGCCCTAACGGCCGCTACTGCACAGGAAACAAGGACGGTGGGTGATTTGATAATTTGGAATATGGGAACGGTGGCTCACGCGACAAGTAAACGTTTAGAAGTAAACACGAAGTTTACGTCTGAGTGCGTTCACCCGGTCTTGGCGCCGAGCTCGATCAGCTGTCTATTGTCAACGCCGAGACACGGTCGCACCGAGGCCGCTCGCCTGCGGATTAGGTCGCAAAAACTATGGCACGAGAAATGATGTTTGCGTTACCGAGATTCTCGGTAACGCCTGCAGTGATTTCGAACACAGAATATACCATAATAATACTCGAATATAGAAGAATATACGAGAATATACCATAATATTACTAGAATATAGAAGAATATACCAGAATATACCATAATATTACTAGAATATAGAAGAATATACCAGAATATACCATAATATTACTCGAATATAGAAGAATATACGAGAATATACCTGAATATACCTGAATATACTAGAATATAGCAGAATATACCAGAATATACTTGAATATACCAGAATATACCATAATATTACTTGAATATGGAAGAATATACGAGAATATACCATAAAATTACTAGAATATAGAAGAATATACCAGAATATACCATAACATTACTACAATATAGAAGAATATAACAGAATACACCATAATATTACTAGAATATAGAAGAATATACCAGAATATACCATAATATTACTAGAATATAGAAGGATATACCAGAATATACCATAATATTACTAGAATATAGAAGAATATACCAGAATATACCATAATATTACTAGAATATAGAAGAATATACCAGAATATACCATAATATTACTAGAATATAGAAGAATATACCAGAATATACCATAATATTACTAGAATATAGAAGAATATACCAGAATATACCATAATATTACTAGAATATAGAAGAATATACCAGAATATACCATAATATTACTAGAATATAGACGAATATACGAGAATATACCAGAATATACTAGAATATAGCAGAATATACTAGAATATAGCAGAATATACCAGAATATACCAGAATATACCAGAATATACCATAATATTACTCGAATATAGAAGAATATATGAGAATATACGATAATATTACTAGAATATAGGAGAATATACCATAACATTACTAGAATATAGAAGAATATTCGAGAATATACTAGAATATAGCAGAATATACCAGAATATACCAGAATATACTAGAATATAGCAGAATATACCAGAATATACTTGAATATACCAGAATATACCATAATATTACTCGAATATGGAAGAATATACGAGAATATACCATAATATTACTAGAATATAGAAGAATATACCAGAACATACCATAATATTACTAGAATATAGAAGAATATAACAGAATATACCTGAATATACCTGAATATACTAGAATATAGCAGAATATACCAGAATATACCATAATATTACTCGAATATACCATAATATTACTCGAATATAGAAGAATATAAGATAATATACGATAATATTACTAGAATATAGGAGAATATACCATAATATTACTAGAATATAGAAGAATATTCGAGAATATACTAGAATATAGCAGAATATACCAGAATATACTTGAATATACCATAATATTACTAGAATATAGAAGAATATACCAGAATATACCATAATATTACTAGAATATAGAAGAATATACCAGAATATACCATAATATTACTAGAATATAGAAGAATATACCAGAATATACCATAATATTACTAGAATATAGAAGAATATACCAGAATATACCATAATATTACTAGAATATAGAAGAATATACCAGAATATACCATAATATTACTAGAATATAGACGAATATACGAGAATATACCAGAATATACTAGAATATAGCAGAATATACTAGAATATAGCAGAATATACCAGAATATACCAGAATATACCAGAATATACCATAATATTACTCGAATATAGAAGAATATATGAGAATATACGATAATATTACTAGAATATAGGAGAATATACCATAACATTACTAGAATATAGAAGAATATTCGAGAATATACTAGAATATAGCAGAATATACCAGAATATACCAGAATATACTAGAATATAGCAGAATATACCAGAATATACTTGAATATACCAGAATATACCATAATATTACTCGAATATGGAAGAATATACGAGAATATACCATAATATTACTAGAATATAGAAGAATATACCAGAACATACCATAATATTACTAGAATATAGAAGAATATAACAGAATATACCTGAATATACCTGAATATACTAGAATATAGCAGAATATACCAGAATATACCATAATATTACTCGAATATACCATAATATTACTCGAATATAGAAGAATATAAGATAATATACGATAATATTACTAGAATATAGGAGAATATACCATAATATTACTAGAATATAGAAGAATATTCGAGAATATACTAGAATATAGCAGAATATACCAGAATATACTTGAATATACCAGAATATACCATAATATTACTTGAATATGGAAGAATATACGAGAATATACCATAAAATTACTAGAATATAGAAGAATATACCATAACATTACTAGAATATAGAAGAATATACCATAACATTACTAGAATATAGAAGAATATACCAGAATATACCATAATATTACTAGAATATAGAAGAATATACCAGAATATACCATAATATTACTTGAATATGGAAGAATATACGAGAATATACCATAATATTACTAGAATATAGAAGAATATACCAGAATATACCATAATATTACTCGAATATAGAAGAATATATGAGAATATACGATAATATTACTAGAATATAAGAGAATATAACAGAATATACCTGAATATACCTGAATATACTAGAATATAGCAGAATATACCAGAATATACCATAATATTACTCCAATATACCATAATATTACTCGAATACAGAAGAATATACGATAATATACGATAATATTACTAGAATATAGGAGAATATACCATAATATTACTAGAATATAGAAGAATATTCGAGAATATACTAGAATATACCAGAATATACCAGAATATACTTGAATATACCAGAATATACCATAATATTACTCCAATATGGAAGAATATACGAGAATATACCTGAATATACCTGAATATACTAGAATATAGCAGAATATACCAGAATAAACTCGAATATACCAGAATATACCATAATATTACTCGAATATAGAAGAATATATGAGAATATACGATAATATTACTAGAATATAGGAGAATATACCATAACATTACTAGAATATAGAAGAATATTCGAGAATATACTAGAATATAGCAGAATATACCAGAATATACTTGAATATACCAGAATATACCATAATAATACTCGAATATGGAAGAATATACGAGAATATACCATAATATTACTAGAATATAGAAGAATATACCAGAATATACCATAATATTACTAGAATATAGAAGAATATACCAGTATATACCATAATATTACTAGAATATAGAAGAATATAACAGAATATACCTGAATATACCTGAATATACTAGAATATAGCAGAATATACCAGAATATACTTGAATATAACAGAATATACCATAATATTACTCGAATATACCATAATATTACTCGAATATAGAAGAATATACGATAATATACGATAATATTACTAGAATATAGGAGAATATACCATAATATTACTAGAATATAGAAGAATATTCGAGAATATACTAGAATATAGCAGAATATACAAGAATATACTTGAATATACCAGAATATACCAGAATATACTTGAATATACCAGAATATACCATAATATTACTTGAATATGGAAGAATATACGAGAATATACCATAAAATTACTAGAATATAGAAGAATATACCAGAATATACCATAACATTACTAGAATATAGAAGAATATACCAGAATATACCATAATATTACTAGAATGTAGAAGAATATACCAGAATATACCATAATATTACTAGAATATAGAAGAATATACCAGAATATACCATAATATTACTAGAACATAGAAGAATATACCAGAATATACCATAATATTACTAGAATATAGAAGAATATAACAGAATATAACTGAATATACCTGAATATACTAGAATATAGCAGAATATACCAGAATATACTTGAATATACCAGAATATACTTGAATATACCAGAATATACCATAATATTACTCGAATATACCATAATATTACTCGAATATAGAAGAATATACGAGAATATACGATAATATTACTAGAATATAGGAGAATATACCATAATAATACTAGAATATAGAAGAATATTCGAGAATATACTAGAATATAGCAGAATATACCAGAATATACTTGAATATACCAGTATATACCATAATATTACTAGAATATGGAAGAATATACGAGAATATACCATAATATTACTAGAATATAGAAGAATATACCAGAATATACCATAATATTACTAGAAAATAGAAGAACATACGAGAATATACCTCAATATACTAGAATATACCAGAATATAGCAGAATATACCAGCATATACTTGAATATACCATAATATACCATAATATTACTCGAATATGGAAGAATATACGAGAATATACCATAATATTACTAGAATATAGAAGAATATACCAGAATATACCATAATATTACTAGAATATAGAAGAATATACCAGAATATACCATAATATTACTAGAATATAGACGAATATACGAGAATATACCAGAATATACTAGAATATAGCAGAATATACTAGAATATAGCAGAATATACCAGAATATACCAGAATATACCAGAATATACCATAATAATACTCGAATATAGAAGAATATACGAGAATATACCATAATATTACTAGAATATAGAAGAATATACCAGAATATACCATAATATTACTCGAATATGGAAGAATATACGAGAACATACCATAATATTACTAGAATATAGAAGAATATACCATAATATTACTAGAATATAGAAGAATATACCAGAATATACCATAATATTACTGGAATTTAGAAGAATATAACAGAATATACCTGAATATACTAGAATATAGCAGAATATACCAGAATATACTTGAATATACCAGAATATACCATAATATTACTCGAATATACCATAATATTACTCGAATATAGAAGAATATACGATAATATACGATAATATTACTAGAATATAGGAGAATATACCATAATATTACTAGAATATAGAAGAATATTCGAGAATATACTAGAATATAGCAGAATATACCAGAATATTCTTGAATATACCAGAATATACCATAATATTACTTGAATATGGACGAATATACGAGAATATACCATAAAATTACTAGAATATAGAAGAATATACCAGAATATACCATAACATTACTAGAATATAGAAGAATATAACAGAATATACCATAATATTACTAGAATATAGAAGAATATACCAGAATATACCATAATATTACTAGAATATAGAAGAATATACCAGAATATACCATAATATTACTAGAATATAGAAGAATATACCAGAATATACCATAATATTACTCGAATATGGAAGAATATACGAGAATATACCATAATATTACTAGAATATAGAAGAATATACCATAATATTACTAGAATATAGAAGAATATACCAGAATATACCATAATATTACTGGAATTTAGAAGAATATAACAGAATATACCTGAATATACTAGAATATAGCAGAATATACCAGAATATACTTGAATATACCAGAATATACCATAATATTACTCGAATATACCATAATATTACTCGAATATAGAAGAATATACGATAATATACGATAATATTACTAGAATATAGGAGAATATACCATAATATTACTAGAATATAGAAGAATATTCGAGAATATACTAGAATATAGCAGAATATACCAGAATATTCTTGAATATACCAGAATATACCATAATATTACTTGAATATGGACGAATATACGAGAATATACCATAAAATTACTAGAATATAGAAGAATATACCAGAATATACCATAACATTACTAGAATATAGAAGAATATAACAGAACATACCATAATATTACTAGAATATAGAAGAATATACCAGAATATACCATAATATTACTAGAATATAGAAGAATATACCAGAATATACCATAATATTACTAGAATATAGAAGAATATACCAGAATATACCATAGTATTACTAGAATATAGAAGAATATAACAGAATATACCTGCATATACCTGAATATACTAGAATATAGCAGAATATACCAGAATATACTTGAATATATCAGAATATACCATAATATTACTCGAATATACCATAATATTACTCGAATATAGAAGAATATACGAGAATATACGATAATATTACTAGAATATATGAGAATATACCATAATATTACTAGAATATAGAAGAATATTCGAGAATATACTAGAATATAGCAGAATATACCAGAATATACTTGAATATACTAGAATATACCATAATATTACTTGAATATGGAAGAATATACGAGAATATACCATAATATTACTAGAATATAGAAGAATATACCAGAATATACCATAACATTACTAGAATATATAAGAATATACCAGAATATACCATAATATTACTAGAATATAGAAGAATATACCAGAATATACCATAATATTACTAGAATATAGAAGAATATACCAGAATATACCATAATATTACTAGAATATAGACGAATATACGAGAATATACCAGAATATACTAGAATATAGCAGAATATACTAGAATATAGCAGAATATACCAGAATATACCAGAATATACCAGAATATACCATAATAATACTCGAATATAGAAGAATATACGAGAATATACCATAATATTACTAGAATATAGAAGAATATACCAGAATATACCATAATATTACTAGAATATAGAAGAATATACCAGAATATACCATAATATTACTAGAATATAGAAGAATATACCAGAATATACCATAATATTACTAGAATATAGAAGAATATACCAGAATATACCATAATATTACTAGAATATAGAAGAATATACCAGAATATACCATAATATTACTAGAATATAGACGAATATACGAGAATATACCAGAATATACTAGAATATAGCAGAATATACTAGAATATAGCAGAATATACCAGAATATACCAGAATATACCAGAATATACCATAATATTACTCGAATATAGAAGAATATATGAGAATATACGATAATATTACTAGAATATAGGAGAATATACCATAACATTACTAGAATATAGAAGAATATTCGAGAATATACTAGAATATAGCAGAATATACCAGAATATACCAGAATATACTAGAATATAGCAGAATATACCAGAATATACTTGAATATACCAGAATATACCATAATATTACTCGAATATGGAAGAATATACGAGAATATACCATAATATTACTAGAATATAGAAGAATATACCAGAACATACCATAATATTACTAGAATATAGAAGAATATACCAGAATATACCATAATATTACTTGAATATGGAAGAATATACGAGAATATACCATAATATTACTAGAATATAGAAGAATATACCAGAATATACCATAATATTACTAGAATATAGAAGAATATACCAGAATATACCATAATATTACTAGAATATAGAAGAATATACCAGAATATACCATAATATTACTAGAATATAGAAGAATATACCAGAATATACCATAATATTACTAGAATATAGACGAATATACGAGAATATACCAGAATATACTAGAATATAGCAGAATATACTAGAATATAGCAGAATATACCAGAATATACCAGAATATAACAGAATATACCATAATATTACTCGAATATAGAAGAATATATGAGAATATACGATAATATTACTAGAATATAGGAGAATATACCATAACATTACTAGAATATAGAAGAATATTCGAGAATATACTAGAATATAGCAGAATATACCAGAATATACCAGAATATACTAGAATATAGCAGAATATACCAGAATATACTTGAATATACCAGAATATACCATAATATTACTCGAATATGGAAGAATATACGAGAATATACCATAATATTACTAGAATATAGAAGAATATACCAGAACATACCATAATATTAGAATATAGAAGAATATAACAGAATATACCTGAATATACCTGAATATACTAGAATATAGCAGAATATACCAGAATATACCATAATATTACTCGAATATACCATAATATTACTCGAATATAGAAGAATATAAGATAATATACGATAATATTACTAGAATATAGGAGAATATACCATAATATTACTAGAATATAGAAGAATATTCGAGAATATACTAGAATATAGCAGAATATACCAGAATATACTTGAATATACTAGAATATACCATAATATTACTTGAATATGGAAGAATATACGAGAATATACCATAATATTACTAGAATATAGAAGAATATACCAGAATATACCATAACATTACTAGAATATATAAGAATATACCAGAATATACCATAATATTACTAGAATATAGAAGAATATACCAGAATATACCATAATATTACTAGAATATAGAAGAATATACCAGAATATACCATAATATTACTAGAATATAGACGAATATACGAGAATATACCAGAATATACTAGAATATAGCAGAATATACTAGAATATAGCAGAATATACCAGAATATACCAGAATATACCAGAATATACCATAATAATACTCGAATATAGAAGAATATACGAGAATATACCATAATATTACTAGAATATAGAAGAATATACCAGAATATACCATAATATTACTAGAATATAGAAGAATATACCAGAATATACCATAATATTACTAGAATATAGAAGAATATACCAGAATATACCATAATATTACTAGAATATAGAAGAATATACCAGAATATACCATAATATTACTAGAATATAGAAGAATATACCAGAATATACCATAATATTACTAGAATATAGACGAATATACGAGAATATACCAGAATATACTAGAATATAGCAGAATATACTAGAATATAGCAGAATATACCAGAATATACCAGAATATACCAGAATATACCATAATATTACTCGAATATAGAAGAATATATGAGAATATACGATAATATTACTAGAATATAGGAGAATATACCATAACATTACTAGAATATAGAAGAATATTCGAGAATATACTAGAATATAGCAGAATATACCAGAATATACCAGAATATACTAGAATATAGCAGAATATACCAGAATATACTTGAATATACCAGAATATACCATAATATTACTCGAATATGGAAGAATATACGAGAATATACCATAATATTACTAGAATATAGAAGAATATACCAGAACATACCATAATATTACTAGAATATAGAAGAATATACCAGAATATACCATAATATTACTTGAATATGGAAGAATATACGAGAATATACCATAATATTACTAGAATATAGAAGAATATACCAGAATATACCATAATATTACTAGAATATAGAAGAATATACCAGAATATACCATAATATTACTAGAATATAGAAGAATATACCAGAATATACCATAATATTACTAGAATATAGAAGAATATACCAGAATATACCATAATATTACTAGAATATAGACGAATATACGAGAATATACCAGAATATACTAGAATATAGCAGAATATACTAGAATATAGCAGAATATACCAGAATATACCAGAATATAACAGAATATACCATAATATTACTCGAATATAGAAGAATATATGAGAATATACGATAATATTACTAGAATATAGGAGAATATACCATAACATTACTAGAATATAGAAGAATATTCGAGAATATACTAGAATATAGCAGAATATACCAGAATATACCAGAATATACTAGAATATAGCAGAATATACCAGAATATACTTGAATATACCAGAATATACCATAATATTACTCGAATATGGAAGAATATACGAGAATATACCATAATATTACTAGAATATAGAAGAATATACCAGAACATACCATAATATTAGAATATAGAAGAATATAACAGAATATACCTGAATATACCTGAATATACTAGAATATAGCAGAATATACCAGAATATACCATAATATTACTCGAATATACCATAATATTACTCGAATATAGAAGAATATAAGATAATATACGATAATATTACTAGAATATAGGAGAATATACCATAATATTACTAGAATATAGAAGAATATTCGAGAATATACTAGAATATAGCAGAATATACCAGAATATACTTGAATATACCAGAATATACCATAATATTACTTGAATATGGAAGAATATACGAGAATATACCATAAAATTACTAGAATATAGAAGAATATACCATAACATTACTAGAATATAGAAGAATATACCAGAATATACCATAATATTACTAGAATATAGAAGAATATACCAGAATATACCATAATATTACTTGAATATGGAAGAATATACGAGAATATACCATAATATTACTAGAATATAGAAGAATATAACAGAATATACCATAATATTACTCGAATATACCATAATATTACTCGAATATAGAAGAATATACGATAATATACGATAATATTACTAGAATATAGGAGAATATACCATAATATTACTAGAATATAGAAGAATATTCGAGAATATACTAGAATATAGCAGAATATACAAGAATATACTTGAATGTACCAGAATATACCATAATATTACTTGAATATGGAAGAATATACGAGAATATACCATAAAATTACTAGAATATAGAAGAATATACCAGAATATACCATAACATTACTAGAATATAGAAGAATATAACAGAATATACCATAATATTTCTAGAATATAGAAGAATATACCAGAATATACCATAATATTACTAGAATATAGAAGAATATACCAGAATATACCATAATATTACTAGAATATAGCAGAATATACCAGAATATACCAGAATATACCATAATAATACTCGAATATAGAAGAATATACGAGAATATACCATAATATTACTAGAATATAGAAGAATATACCAGAATATACCATAATATTACTAGAATATAGAAGAATATACCAGAATATACCATAATATTACTAGAATATAGACGAATATACGAGAATATACCAGAATATACTAGAATATAGCAGAATATACTAGAATATAGCAGAATATACCAGAATATACCAGAATATACCAGAATATACCATAATAATACTCGAATATAGAAGAATATACGAGAATATACCATAATATTACTAGAATATAGAAGAATATACCAGAATATACCATAACATTACTAGAATATAGAAGAAAATAACAGAATATACCATAATATTTCTAGAATATAGAAGAATATACCAGAATATACCATAATATTACTAGAATATAGAAGAATATACCAGAATATACCATAATATTACTAGAATATAGCAGAATATACCAGAATATACCAGAATATACCATAATAATACTCGAATATAGAAGAATATACGAGAATATACCATAATATTACTAGAATATAGAAGAATATACCAGAATATACCATAATATTACTAGAATATAGAAGAATATACCAGAATATACCATAATATTACTAGAATATAGACGAATATACGAGAATATACCAGAATATACTAGAATATAGCAGAATATACTAGAATATAGCAGAATATACCAGAATATACCAGAATATACCAGAATATACCATAATAATACTCGAATATAGAAGAATATACGAGAATATACCATAATATTACTAGAATATAGAAGAATATACCAGAATATACCATAATATTACTCGAATATGGAAGAATATACGAGAATATACCATAATATTACTAGAATATAGAAGAATATACCATAATATTACTAGAATATAGAAGAATATACCAGAATATACCATAATATTACTGGAATTTAGAAGAATATAACAGAATATACCTGAATATACTAGAATATAGCAGAATATACCAGAATATACTTGAATATACCAGAATATACCATAATATTACTCGAATATACCATAATATTACTCGAATATAGAAGAATATACGATAATATACGATAATATTACTAGAATATAGGAGAATATACCATAATATTACTAGAATATAGAAGAATATTCGAGAATATACTAGAATATAGCAGAATATACCAGAATATTCTTGAATATACCAGAATATACCATAATATTACTTGAATATGGACGAATATACGAGAATATACCATAAAATTACTAGAATATAGAAGAATATACCAGAATATACCATAACATTACTAGAATATAGAAGAATATAACAGAATATACCATAATATTACTAGAATATAGAAGAATATACCAGAATATACCATAATATTACTAGAATATAGAAGAATATACCAGAATATACCATAATATTACTTGAATATGGAAGAATATACGAGAATATACCATAATATTACTAGAATATAGAAGAATATAACAGAATATACCATAATATTACTCGAATATACCATAATATTACTCGAATATAGAAGAATATACGATAATATACGATAATATTACTAGAATATAGGAGAATATACCATAATATTACTAGAATATAGAAGAATATTCGAGAATATACTAGAATATAGCAGAATATACAAGAATATACTTGAATGTACCAGAATATACCATAATATTACTTGAATATGGAAGAATATACGAGAATATACCATAAAATTACTAGAATATAGAAGAATATACCAGAATATACCATAACATTACTAGAATATAGAAGAATATAACAGAATATACCATAATATTTCTAGAATATAGAAGAATATACCAGAATATACCATAATATTACTAGAATATAGAAGAATATACCAGAATATACCATAATATTACTAGAATATAGCAGAATATACCAGAATATACCAGAATATACCATAATAATACTCGAATATAGAAGAATATACGAGAATATACCATAATATTACTAGAATATAGAAGAATATACCAGAATATACCATAATATTACTAGAATATAGAAGAATATACCAGAATATACCATAATATTACTAGAATATAGACGAATATACGAGAATATACCAGAATATACTAGAATATAGCAGAATATACTAGAATATAGCAGAATATACCAGAATATACCAGAATATACCAGAATATACCATAATAATACTCGAATATAGAAGAATATACGAGAATATACCATAATATTACTAGAATATAGAAGAATATACCAGAATATACCATAACATTACTAGAATATAGAAGAAAATAACAGAATATACCATAATATTTCTAGAATATAGAAGAATATACCAGAATATACCATAATATTACTAGAATATAGAAGAATATACCAGAATATACCATAATATTACTAGAATATAGCAGAATATACCAGAATATACCAGAATATACCATAATAATACTCGAATATAGAAGAATATACGAGAATATACCATAATATTACTAGAATATAGAAGAATATACCAGAATATACCATAATATTACTAGAATATAGAAGAATATACCAGAATATACCATAATATTACTAGAATATAGACGAATATACGAGAATATACCAGAATATACTAGAATATAGCAGAATATACTAGAATATAGCAGAATATACCAGAATATACCAGAATATACCAGAATATACCATAATAATACTCGAATATAGAAGAATATACGAGAATATACCATAATATTACTAGAATATAGAAGAATATACCAGAATATACCATAATATTACTCGAATATGGAAGAATATACGAGAATATACCATAATATTACTAGAATATAGAAGAATATACCATAATATTACTAGAATATAGAAGAATATACCAGAATATACCATAATATTACTGGAATTTAGAAGAATATAACAGAATATACCTGAATATACTAGAATATAGCAGAATATACCAGAATATACTTGAATATACCAGAATATACCATAATATTACTCGAATATACCATAATATTACTCGAATATAGAAGAATATACGATAATATACGATAATATTACTAGAATATAGGAGAATATACCATAATATTACTAGAATATAGAAGAATATTCGAGAATATACTAGAATATAGCAGAATATACCAGAATATTCTTGAATATACCAGAATATACCATAATATTACTTGAATATGGACGAATATACGAGAATATACCATAAAATTACTAGAATATAGAAGAATATACCAGAATATACCATAACATTACTAGAATATAGAAGAATATAACAGAATATACCATAATATTACTAGAATATAGAAGAATATACCAGAATATACCATAATATTACTAGAATATAGAAGAATATACCAGAATATACCATAATATTACTTGAATATGGAAGAATATACGAGAATATACCATAATATTACTAGAATATAGAAGAATATAACAGAATATACCATAATATTACTCGAATATACCATAATATTACTCGAATATAGAAGAATATACGATAATATACGATAATATTACTAGAATATAGGAGAATATACCATAATATTACTAGAATATAGAAGAATATTCGAGAATATACTAGAATATAGCAGAATATACAAGAATATACTTGAATATACCAGAATATACCATAACATTACTAGAATATAGAAGAATATAACAGAATATACCATAATATTACTAGAATATAGAAGAATATACCAGAATATACCATAACATTACTAGAATATAGAAGAATATAACAGAATATACCATAATATTACTAGAATATAGAAGAATATACCAGAATATACCATAATATTACTAGAATATAGAAGAATATACCAGAATATACCATAATATTACTTGAATATGGAAGAATATACGAGAATATACCATAATATTACTAGAATATAGAAGAATATAACAGAATATACCATAATATTACTCGAATATACCATAATATTACTCGAATATAGAAGAATATACGATAATATACGATAATATTACTAGAATATAGGAGAATATACCATAATATTACTAGAATATAGAAGAATATTCGAGAATATACTAGAATATAGCAGAATATACAAGAATATACTTGAATATACCAGAATATACCATAATATTACTTGAATATGGAAGAATATACGAGAATATACCATAAAATTACTAGAATATAGAAGAATATACCAGAATATACCATAACATTACTAGAATATAGAAGAATATAACAGAATATACCATAATATTTCTAGAATATAGAAGAATATACCAGAATATACCATAATATTACTAGAATATAGAAGAATATACCAGAATATACCATAATATTACTAGAATATAGCAGAATATACCAGAATATACCAGAATATACCATAATAATACTCGAATATAGAAGAATATACGAGAATATACCATAATATTACTAGAATATAGAAGAATATACCAGAATATACCATAATATTACTAGAATATAGAAGAATATACCAGAATATACCATAATATTACTAGAATATAGACGAATATACGAGAATATACCAGAATATACTAGAATATAGCAGAATATACTAGAATATAGCAGAATATACCAGAATATACCAGAATATACCAGAATATACCATAATAATACTCGAATATAGAAGAATATACGAGAATATACCATAATATTACTAGAATATAGAAGAATATACCAGAATATACCATAACATTACTAGAATATAGAAGAATATAACAGAATATACCATAATATTTCTAGAATATAGAAGAATATACCAGAATATACCATAATATTACTAGAATATAGAAGAATATACCAGAATATACCATAATATTACTAGAATATAGCAGAATATACCAGAATATACCAGAATATACCATAATAATACTCGAATATAGAAGAATATACGAGAATATACCATAATATTACTAGAATATAGAAGAATATACCAGAATATACCATAATATTACTAGAATATAGAAGAATATACCAGAATATACCATAATATTACTAGAATATAGACGAATATACGAGAATATACCAGAATATACTAGAATATAGCAGAATATACTAGAATATAGCAGAATATACCAGAATATACCAGAATATACCAGAATATACCATAATAATACTCGAATATAGAAGAATATACGAGAATATACCATAATATTACTAGAATATAGAAGAATATACCAGAATATACCATAATATTACTCGAATATGGAAGAATATACGAGAATATACCATAATATTACTAGAATATAGAAGAATATACCATAATATTACTAGAATATAGAAGAATATACCAGAATATACCATAATATTACTGGAATTTAGAAGAATATAACAGAATATACCTGAATATACTAGAATATAGCAGAATATACCAGAATATACTTGAATATACCAGAATATACCATAATATTACTCGAATATACCATAATATTACTCGAATATAGAAGAATATACGATAATATACGATAATATTACTAGAATATAGGAGAATATACCATAATATTACTAGAATATAGAAGAATATTCGAGAATATACTAGAATATAGCAGAATATACCAGAATATTCTTGAATATACCAGAATATACCATAATATTACTTGAATATGGACGAATATACGAGAATATACCATAAAATTACTAGAATATAGAAGAATATACCAGAATATACCATAACATTACTAGAATATAGAAGAATATAACAGAATATACCATAATATTACTAGAATATAGAAGAATATACCAGAATATACCATAATATTACTAGAATATAGAAGAATATACCAGAATATACCATAATATTACTAGAATATAGAAGAATATACCAGAATATACCATAGTATTACTAGAATATAGAAGAATATAACAGAATATACCTGCATATACCTGAATATACTAGAATATAGCAGAATATACCAGAATATACTTGAATATATCAGAATATACCATAATATTACTCGAATATACCATAATATTACTCGAATATAGAAGAATATACGAGAATATACGATAATATTACTAGAATATATGAGAATATACCATAATATTACTAGAATATAGAAGAATATTCGAGAATATACTAGAATATAGCAGAATATACCAGGATATACTTGAATATACTAGAATATACCATAATATTACTTGAATATGGAAGAATATACGAGAATATACCATAATATTACTAGAATATAGAAGAATATACCAGAATATACCATAACATTACTAGAATATAGAAGAATATACCAGAATATACCATAATATTACTAGAATATAGAAGAATATACCAGAATATACCATAATATTACTAGAATATAGAAGAATATACCAGAATATACCATAATATTACTAGAATATAGACGAATATACGAGAATATACCAGAATATACTAGAATATAGCAGAATATAATAGAATATAGCAGAATATACCAGAATATACCAGAATATACCAGAATATACCATAATAATACTCGAATATAGAAGAATATACGAGAATATACCATAATATTACTAGAATATAGAAGAATATACCAGAATATACCATAATATTACTAGAATATAGAAGAATATACCAGAATATACCATAATATTACTAGAATATAGAAGAATATACCAGAATATACCATAATATTACTAGAATATAGAAGAATATACCAGAATATACCATAATATTACTAGAATATAGAAGAATATACCAGAATATACCATAATATTACTAGAATATAGACGAATATACGAGAATATACCAGAATATACTAGAATATAGCAGAATATACTAGAATATAGCAGAATATACCAGAATATACCAGAATATACCAGAATATACCATAATATTACTCGAATATAGAAGAATATATGAGAATATACGATAATATTACTAGAATATAGGAGAATATACCATAACATTACTAGAATATAGAAGAATATTCGAGAATATACTAGAATATAGCAGAATATACCAGAATATACCAGAATATACTAGAATATAGCAGAATATACCAGAATATACTTGAATATACCAGAATATACCATAATATTACTCGAATATGGAAGAATATACGAGAATATACCATAATATTACTAGAATATAGAAGAATATACCAGAACATACCATAATATTACTAGAATATAGAAGAATATAACAGAATATACCTGAATATACCTGAATATACTAGAATATAGCAGAATATACCAGAATATACCATAATATTACTCGAATATACCATAATATTACTCGAATATAGAAGAATATAAGATAATATACGATAATATTACTAGAATATAGGAGAATATACCATAATATTACTAGAATATAGAAGAATATTCGAGAATATACTAGAATATAGCAGAATATACCAGAATATACTTGAATATACCAGAATATACCATAATATTACTTGAATATGGAAGAATATACGAGAATATACCATAAAATTACTAGAATATAGAAGAATATACCATAACATTACTAGAATATAGAAGAATATACGAGAATATACCATAATATTACTAGAATATAGAAGAATATACCAGAATATACCATAATATTACTTGAATATGGAAGAATATACGAGAATATACCATAATATTACTAGAATATAGAAGAATATAACAGAATATACCATAATATTACTCGAATATACCATAATATTACTCGAATATAGAAGAATATACGATAATATACGATAATATTACTAGAATATAGGAGAATATACCATAATATTACTAGAATATAGAAGAATATACCAGAATATACCATAATATTACTAGAATATAGAAGAATATACCAGAATATACCATAATATTACTAGAATATAGAAGAATATACCAGAATATACCATAGTATTACTAGAATATAGAAGAATATAACAGAATATACCTGCATATACCTGAATATACTAGAATATAGCAGAATATACCAGAATATACTTGAATATATCAGAATATACCATAATATTACTCGAATATACCATAATATTACTCGAATATAGAAGAATATACGAGAATATACGATAATATTACTAGAATATATGAGAATATACCATAATATTACTAGAATATAGAAGAATATTCGAGAATATACTAGAATATAGCAGAATATACCAGAATATACTTGAATATACTAGAATATACCATAATATTACTTGAATATGGAAGAATATACGAGAATATACCATAATATTACTAGAATATAGAAGAATATACCAGAATATACCATAACATTACTAGAATATAGAAGAATATACCAGAATATACCATAATATTACTAGAATATAGAAGAATATACCAGAATATACCATAATATTACTAGAATATAGAAGAATATACCAGAATATACCATAATATTACTAGAATATAGACGAATATACGAGAATATACCAGAATATACTAGAATATAGCAGAATATACTAGAATATAGCAGAATATACCAGAATATACCAGAATATACCAGAATATACCATAATAATACTCGAATATAGAAGAATATACGAGAATATACCATAATATTACTAGAATATAGAAGAATATACCAGAATATACCATAATATTACTAGAATATAGAAGAATATACCAGAATATACCATAATATTACTAGAATATAGAAGAATATACCAGAATATACCATAATATTACTAGAATATAGAAGAATATACCAGAATATACCATAATATTACTAGAATATAGAAGAATATACCAGAATATACCATAATATTACTAGAATATAGACGAATATACGAGAATATACCAGAATATACTAGAATATAGCAGAATATACTAGAATATAGCAGAATATACCAGAATATACCAGAATATACCAGAATATACCATAATATTACTCGAATATAGAAGAATATATGAGAATATACGATAATATTACTAGAATATAGGAGAATATACCATAACATTACTAGAATATAGAAGAATATTCGAGAATATACTAGAATATAGCAGAATATACCAGAATATACCAGAATATACTAGAATATAGCAGAATATACCAGAATATACTTGAATATACCAGAATATACCATAATATTACTCGAATATGGAAGAATATACGAGAATATACCATAATATTACTAGAATATAGAAGAATATACCAGAACATACCATAATATTACTAGAATATAGAAGAATATAACAGAATATACCTGAATATACCTGAATATACTAGAATATAGCAGAATATACCAGAATATTACTCGAATATACCATAATATTACTCGAATATAGAAGAATATAAGATAATATACGATAATATTACTAGAATATAGGAGAATATACCATAATATTACTAGAATATAGAAGAATATTCGAGAATATACTAGAATATAGCAGAATATACCAGAATATACTTGAATATACCAGAATATACCATAATATTACTTGAATATGGAAGAATATACGAGAATATACCATAAAATTACTAGAATATAGAAGAATATACCATAACATTACTAGAATATAGAAGAATATACCAGAATATACCATAATATTACTAGAATATAGAAGAATATACCAGAATATACCATAATATTACTTGAATATGGAAGAATATACGAGAATATACCATAATATTACTAGAATATAGAAGAATATAACAGAATATACCATAATATTACTCGAATATACCATAATATTACTCGAATATAGAAGAATATACGATAATATACGATAATATTACTAGAATATAGGAGAATATACCATAATATTACTAGAATATAGAAGAATATTCGAGAATATACTAGAATATAGCAGAATATACAAGAATATACTTGAATATACCAGAATATACCATAATATTACTTGAATATGGAAGAATATACGAGAATATACCATAAAATTACTAGAATATAGAAGAATATACCAGAATATACCATAACATTACTAGAATATAGAAGAATATAACAGAATATACCATAATATTTCTAGAATATAGAAGAATATACCAGAATATACCATAATATTACTAGAATATAGAAGAATATACCAGAATATACCATAATATTACTAGAATATAGCAGAATATACCAGAATATACCAGAATATACCATAATAATACTCGAATATAGAAGAATATACGAGAATATACCATAATATTACTAGAATATAGAAGAATATACCAGAATATACCATAATATTACTAGAATATAGAAGAATATACCAGAATATACCATAATATTACTAGAATATAGACGAATATACGAGAATATACCAGAATATACTAGAATATAGCAGAATATACTAGAATATAGCAGAATATACCAGAATATACCAGAATATACCAGAATATACCATAATAATACTCGAATATAGAAGAATATACGAGAATATACCATAATATTACTAGAATATAGAAGAATATACCAGAATATACCATAATATTACTCGAATATGGAAGAATATACGAGAATATACCATAATATTACTAGAATATAGAAGAATATACCATAATATTACTAGAATATAGAAGAATATACCAGAATATACCATAATATTACTGGAATTTAGAAGAATATAACAGAATATACCTGAATATACTAGAATATAGCAGAATATACCAGAATATACTTGAATATACCAGAATATACCATAATATTACTCGAATATACCATAATATTACTCGAATATAGAAGAATATACGATAATATACGATAATATTACTAGAATATAGGAGAATATACCATAATATTACTAGAATATAGAAGAATATTCGAGAATATACTAGAATATAGCAGAATATACCAGAATATTCTTGAATATACCAGAATATACCATAATATTACTTGAATATGGACGAATATACGAGAATATACCATAAAATTACTAGAATATAGAAGAATATACCAGAATATACCATAACATTACTAGAATATAGAAGAATATAACAGAATATACCATAATATTACTAGAATATAGAAGAATATACCAGAATATACCATAATATTACTAGAATATAGAAGAATATACCAGAATATACCATAATATTACTAGAATATAGAAGAATATACCAGAATATACCATAGTATTACTAGAATATAGAAGAATATAACAGAATATACCTGCATATACCTGAATATACTAGAATATAGCAGAATATACCAGAATATACTTGAATATATCAGAATATACCATAATATTACTCGAATATACCATAATATTACTCGAATATAGAAGAATATACGAGAATATACGATAATATTACTAGAATATATGAGAATATACCATAATATTACTAGAATATAGAAGAATATTCGAGAATATACTAGAAAATAGCAGAATATACCAGAATATACTTGAATATACTAGAATATACCATAATATTACTTGAATATGGAAGAATATACGAGAATATACCATAATATTACTAGAATATAGAAGAATATACCAGAATATACCATAACATTACTAGAATATAGAAGAATATACCAGAATATACCATAATATTACTAGAATATAGAAGAATATACCAGAATATACCATAATATTACTAGAATATAGAAGAATATACCAGAATATACCATAATATTACTAGAATATAGACGAATATACGAGAATATACCAGAATATACTAGAATATAGCAGAATATACTAGAATATAGCAGAATATACCAGAATATACCAGAATATACCAGAATATACCATAATAATACTCGAATATAGAAGAATATACGAGAATATACCATAATATTACTAGAATATAGAAGAATATACCAGAATATACCATAATATTACTAGAATATAGAAGAATATACCAGAATATACCATAATATTACTAGAATATAGAAGAATATACCAGAATATACCATAATATTACTAGAATATAGAAGAATATACCAGAATATACCATAATATTACTAGAATATAGAAGAATATACCAGAATATACCATAATATTACTAGAATATAGACGAATATACGAGAGTATACCAGAATATACTAGAATATAGCAGAATATACTAGAATATAGCAGAATATACCAGAATATACCAGAATATACCAGAATATACCATAATATTACTCGAATATAGAAGAATATATGAGAATATACGATAATATTACTAGAATATAGGAGAATATACCATAACATTACTAGAATATAGAAGAATATTCGAGAATATACTAGAATATAGCAGAATATACCAGAATATACCAGAATATACTAGAATATAGCAGAATATACCAGAATATACTTGAATATACCAGAATATACCATAATATTACTCGAATATGGAAGAATATACGAGAATATACCATAATATTACTAGAATATAGAAGAATATACCAGAACATACCATAATATTACTAGAATATAGAAGAATATAACAGAATATATCTGAATATACCTGAATATACTAGAATATAGCAGAATATACCAGAATATACCATAATATTACTCGAATATACCATAATATTACTCGAATATAGAAGAATATAAGATAATATACGATAATATTACTAGAATATAGGAGAATATACCATAATATTACTAGAATATAGAAGAATATTCGAGAATATACTAGAATATAGCAGAATATACCAGAATATACTTGAATATACCAGAATATACCATAATATTACTTGAATATGGAAGAATATACGAGAATATACCATAAAATTACTAGAATATAGAAGAATATACCATAACATTACTAGAATATAGAAGAATATACGAGAATATACCATAATATTACTAGAATATAGAAGAATATACCAGAATATACCATAATATTACTTGAATATGGAAGAATATACGAGAATATACCATAATATTACTAGAATATAGAAGAATATAACAGAATATACCATAATATTACTCGAATATACCATAATATTACTCGAATATAGAAGAATATACGATAATATACGATAATATTACTAGAATATAGGAGAATATACCATAATATTACTAGAATATAGAAGAATATTCGAGAATATACTAGAATATAGCAGAATATACAAGAATATACTTGAATATACCAGAATATACCATAATATTACTTGAATATGGAAGAATATACGAGAATATACCATAAAATTACTAGAATATAGAAGAATATACCAGAATATACCATAACATTACTAGAATATAGAAGAATATAACAGAATATACCATAATATTTCTAGAATATAGAAGAATATACCAGAATATACCATAATATTACTAGAATATAGAAGAATATACCAGAATATACCATAATATTACTAGAATATAGCAGAATATACCAGAATATACCAGAATATACCATAATAATACTCGAATATAGAAGAAGATACGAGAATATACCATAATATTTCTAGAATATAGAAGAATATACCTGAATATACCATAATATTACTAGAATATAGAAGAATATACCAGAATATACCATAATATTACTAGAATATAGACGAATATACGAGAATATACCAGAATATACTAGAATATAGCAGAATATACTAGAATATAGCAGAATATACCAGAATATACCAGAATATACCAGAATATACCATAATAATACTCGAATATAGAAGAATATACGAGAATATACCATAATATTACTAGAATATAGAAGAATATACCAGAATATACCATAATATTACTAGAATATAGAAGAATATACCAGAATATACCATAATATTACTAGAATATAGAAGAATATACCAGAATATACCATAATATTACTAGAATATAGAAGAATATACCAGAATATACCATAATATTACTAGAATATAGAAGAATATACCAGAATATACCATAATATTACTAGAATATAGACGAATATACGAGAATATACCAGAATATACTAGAATATAGCAGAATATACTAGAATATAGCAGAATATACCAGAATATACCAGAATATACCAGAATATACCATAATATTACTCGAATATAGAAGAATATATGAGAATATACGATAATATTACTAGAATATAGGAGAATATACCATAACATTACTAGAATATAGAAGAATATTCGAGAATATACTAGAATATAGCAGAATATACCAGAATATACCAGAATATACTAGAATATAGCAGAATATACCAGAATATACTTGAATATACCAGAATATACCATAATATTACTCGAATATGGAAGAATATACGAGAATATACCATAATATTACTAGAATATAGAAGAATATACCAGAACATACCATAATATTACTAGAATATAGAAGAATATAACAGAATATATCTGAATATACCTGAATATACTAGAATATAGCAGAATATACCAGAATATACCATAATATTACTCGAATATACCATAATATTACTCGAATATAGAAGAATATAAGATAATATACGATAATATTACTAGAATATAGGAGAATATACCATAATATTACTAGAATATAGAAGAATATTCGAGAATATACTAGAATATAGCAGAATATACCAGAATATACTTGAATATACCAGAATATACCATAATATTACTTGAATATGGAAGAATATACGAGAATATACCATAAAATTACTAGAATATAGAAGAATATACCATAACATTACTAGAATATAGAAGAATATACGAGAATATACCATAATATTACTAGAATATAGAAGAATATACCAGAATATACCATAATATTACTTGAATATGGAAGAATATACGAGAATATACCATAATATTACTAGAATATAGAAGAATATAACAGAATATACCATAATATTACTCGAATATACCATAATATTACTCGAATATAGAAGAATATACGATAATATACGATAATATTACTAGAATATAGGAGAATATACCATAATATTACTAGAATATAGAAGAATATTCGAGAATATACTAGAATATAGCAGAATATACAAGAATATACTTGAATATACCAGAATATACCATAATATTACTTGAATATGGAAGAATATACGAGAATATACCATAAAATTACTAGAATATAGAAGAATATACCAGAATATACCATAACATTACTAGAATATAGAAGAATATAACAGAATATACCATAATATTTCTAGAATATAGAAGAATATACCAGAATATACCATAATATTACTAGAATATAGAAGAATATACCAGAATATACCATAATATTACTAGAATATAGCAGAATATACCAGAATATACCAGAATATACCATAATAATACTCGAATATAGAAGAAGATACGAGAATATACCATAATATTTCTAGAATATAGAAGAATATACCTGAATATACCATAATATTACTAGAATATAGAAGAATATACCAGAATATACCATAATATTACTCGAATATAGAAGAATATACGAGAATATACCTGAATATACCTGAATATACTAGAATGTAGCAGAATATACCAGAATATACCATAACATTACTACAATATAGAAGAATATAACAGAATACACCATAATATTACTAGAATATAGAAGAATATACCAGAATATACCATAATATTACTAGAATATAGAAGGATATACCAGAATATACCATAATATTACTAGAATATAGAAGAATATACCAGAATATACCATAATATTACTAGAATATAGAAGAATATACCAGAATATACCATAATATTACTAGAATATAGACGAATATACGAGAATATACCAGAATATACTAGAATATAGCAGAATATACTAGAATATAGCAGAATATACCAGAATATACCAGAATATACCAGAATATACCATAATATTACTCGAATATAGAAGAATATATGAGAATATACGATAATATTACTAGAATATAGGAGAATATACCATAACATTACTAGAATATAGAAGAATATTCGAGAATATACTAGAATATAGCAGAATATACCAGAATATACCAGAATATACTAGAATATAGCAGAATATACGAGAATATACTTGAATATACCAGAATATACCATAATATTACTCGAATATGGAAGAATATACGAGAATATACCATAATATTACTAGAATATAGAAGAATATACCAGAATATACCATAATATTACTAGAATATAGAAGAATATAACAGAATATACCTGAATATACCTGAATATACTAGAATATAGCAGAATATACCAGAATATACCATAATATTACTCGAATATACCATAATATTACTCGAATATAGAAGAATATAAGATAATATACGATAATATTACTAGAATATAGGAGAATATACCATAATATTACTAGAATATAGAAGAATATTCGAGAATATACTAGAATATAGCAGAATATACCAGAATATACTTGAATATACCAGAATATACCATAATATTACTTGAATATGGAAGAATATACGAGAATATACCATAAAATTACTAGAATATAGAAGAATATACCATAACATTACTAGAATATAGAAGAATATACCAGAATATACCATAATATTACTAGAATATAGAAGAATATACCAGAATATACCATAATATTACTCGAATATAGAAGAATATATGAGAATATACGATAATATTACTAGAATATAGGAGAATATAACAGAATATACCTGAATATACCTGAATATACTAGAATATAGCAGAATATACCAGAATATACCATAATATTACTCGAATATACCATAATATTACTCGAATATAGAAGAATATACGATAATATACGATAATATTACTAGAATATAGGAGAATATACCATAATATTACTAGAATATAGAAGAATATTCGAGAATATACTAGAATATAGCAGAATATACCAGAATATACTTGAATATACCAGAATATACCATAATATTACTCGAATATGGAAGAATATACGAGAATATACCTGAATATACCTGAATATACTAGAATATAGCAGAATATACCAGAATAAACTCGAATATACCAGAATATACCATAATATTACTCGAATATAGAAGAATATATGAGAATATACGATAATATTACTAGAATATAGGAGAATATACCATAACATTACTAGAATATAGAAGAATATTCGAGAATATACTAGAATATAGCAGAATATACCAGAATATACTTGAATATACCAGAATATACCATAATAATACTGGAATATGGAAGAATATACGAGAATATACCATAATATTACTAGAATATAGAAGCATATACCAGAATATACCATAATATTACTAGAATATAGAAGAATATACCAGAATATACCATAATATTACTAGAATATAGAAGAATATAACAGAATATACCTGAATATACCTGAATATACTAGAATATAGAAGAATATACCAGAATATACTTGAATATACCAGAATATACCATAATATTACTCGAATATACCATAATATTACTCGAATATAGAAGAATATACGATAATATACGATAATATTACTAGAATATAGGAGAATATACCATAATATTACTAGAATATAGAAGAATATTCGAGAATATACTAGAATATAGCAGAATATACCAGAATATACTTGAATATACCAGAATATACCATAATAATACTCGAATATGGAAGAATATACGAGAATATACCATAATATTACTAGAATATAGAAGAATATACCAGAATATACCATAATATTACTAGAATATAGAAGAATATACCAGAATATACCATAATATTACTAGAATATAGAAGAATATAACAGAATATACCTGAATATACCTGAATATACTAGAATATAGCAGATTATACCAGAATATACTTGAATATACCAGAATATACCATAATATTACTCGAATATACCATAATATTACTCGAATATAGAAGAATATACGATAATATACGATAATATTACTAGAATATAGGAGAATATACCATAATATTACTAGAATATAGAAGAATATTCGAGAATATACTAGAATATAGCAGAATATACCAGAATATACTTGAATATGGAAGAATATACGAGAATATACCATAAAATTACTAGAATATAGAAGAATATACCAGAATATACCATAACATTACTAGAATATAGAAGAATATAACAGAATATACCATAATATTTCTAGAATATAGAAGAATATACCAGAATATACCATAATATTACTAGAATATAGAATAATATACCAGAATATACCATAATATTACTAGAATATAGCAGAATATACCAGAATATACCAGAATATACCATAATAATACTCGAATATAGAAGAATATACGAGAATATACCATAATATTACTAGAATATAGAAGAATATACCAGAATATACCATAATATTACTAGAATATAGAAGAATATACCAGAATATACCATAATATTACTCGAATATAGAAGAATATACGAGAATATACCTGAATATACCTGAATATACTAGAATGTAGCAGAATATACCAGAATAAACTCGAATATACCAGAATATACCATAATATTACTCGAATATGGAAGAATATACGAGAATATACCATAATATTACTAGAATATAGAAGAATATACCAGAATATACCATAATATTACTAGAATATAGAAGAATATACCAGAATATACCATAATATTACTAGAATATAGAAGAATATACCAGAATATACCATAATATTACTAGAATATAGACGAATATACGAGAATATACTAGAATATAGCAGAATATACTAGAATATACCATAATAATACTCGAATATAGAAGAATATACGAGCATATACCATAATATTACTAGAATATAGAAGAATATACCAGAATATACCATAATATTACTAGAATATAGAAGAATATACCAGAATATACAATAATATTACTAGAATATAGAAGAATATACCAGAATATACCATAATAATACTCGAATATAGAAGAATATACGAGCATATACCATAATATTACTAGAATATAGAAGAATATACCAGAATATACCATAATATTACTAGAATATAGCAGAATATACCAGAATAAACTGGAATATACCAGAATATACCATAATATTACTCGAATATAGAAGAATATATGAGAATATACGATAATATTACTAGAATATAGGAGAATATATCATAACATTACTAGAATATAGAAGAATATTCGAGAATATACTAGAATATAGCAGAATATACCAGAATATACTTGAATATACCAGAATATACCATAATATTACTCGAATATGGAAGAATATACGAGAATATACCATAATATTACTAGAATATAGAAGAATATACCAGAATATACCATAATATTACTAGAATATAGAAGAATATACCAGAATATACAATAATATTACTAGAATATAGAAGAATATAACAGAATATACCTGAATATACCTGAATATACCTGAATATACTAGAATATAGCAGAATATACCAGAATATTACTAGAATATAGAAGAATATACCAGAATATACTATAATATTACTCGAATATAGAAGAATATACGAGAATATACCTGAATATACCTGAATATACTAGAATATAGCAGAATATACCAGAATATACTTGAATATACCAGAATATACCATAATATTACTTGAATATGGAAGAATATACGAGAACATACCATAAAATTACTAGAATATAGAAGAATATACCAGAATATACCATAACATTACTAGAATATAGAAGAATATAACAGAATGTACCATAGTATTACTAGAATATAGAAGAATATACCAGAATATACCATAATATTACTAGAATATAGAAGAATATACCAGAATATACCATAATATTACTAGAATATAGAAGAATATACCAGAATATACCATAATATTACTAGAATATAGAAGAATATACCAGAATATACCATAATATTACTAGAATATAGAAGAATATAACAGAATATACCTGCATATACCTGAATATACTAGAATATAGCAGAATAAACCAGAATATACTTGAATATACCAGAATATACCATAATATTACTCGAATATAGAAGAATATATGAGAATATACGATAATATTACTAGAATATAGGAGAATATACCATAACATTACTAGAATATAGAAGAATATTCGAGAATATACTAGAATATAGCAGAATATACCAGAATATACTTGAATATACTAGAATATAGCAGAATATACCAGAATATACTTGAATATACCAGAATATACCATAATATTACTCGAATATGGAAGAATATACGAAAATATACCATAATATTACTAGAATATAGAAGAATATACCAGAATATACCATAATATTACTAGAATATAGAAGAATATAACAGAATATACCTGAATATACCTGAATATGCTAGAATATAGCAGAATATACCAGAATATACCATAATATTACTCGAATATACCATAATATTACTCGAATATAGAAGAATATAAGATAATATACGATAATATTACGAGAATATAGGAGAATATACCATAATATTACTAGAATACAGAAGAATATTCGAGAATATACTAGAATATAGCAGAATATACCAGAATATACTTGAATATACCAGAATATACCATAATATTACTCGAATATGGAAGAATATACGAGAATATACCATAATATTACTAGAATATAGAAGAATATACCAGAATATACCATAATATTACTAGAATATAGAAGAATATACCAGAATATACCATAATATTACTGGAATTTAGAAGAATATAACAGAATATACCTGAATATACCTGAATATACTAGAATATAGCAGAATATACCAGAATATACCATAATATTACTCGAATATACCATAATATTACTCGAATATAGAAGAATATACGATAATATACGATAATATTACTAGAATATAGGAGAATATACCATAATATTACTAGAATATAGAAGAATATTCGAGAATATACTTGAATATACCAGAATATACCATAATATTACTCGAATATGGAAGAATATACGAGAATATACCTGAATATACCTGAATATACTAGAATATAGCAGAATATACCAGAATAAACTCGAATATACCAGAATATACCATAATATTACTCGAATATAGAAGAATATATGAGAATATACGATAATATTACTAGAATATAGGTGAATATACCATAACATTACTAGAATATAGAAGAATATTCGAGAATATACTAGAATATAGCAGAATATACCAGAATATACTTGAATATACCAGAATATACCATAATAATACTCGAATATGGAAGAATATACGAGAATATACCATAATATTACTAGAATATAGAAGAATATACCAGAATATACCATAATATTACTAGAATATAGAAGAATATACCAGAATATACCATAATATTACTAGAATATAGAAGAATATAACAGAATATACCTGAATATACCTGAATATACTAGAATATAGCAGAATATACCAGAATATACTTGAATATACCAGAATATACCATAATATTACTCGAATATACCATAATATTACTCGAATATAGAAGAATATACGATAATATACGATAATATTACTAGAATATAGGAGAATATACCATAATATTACTAGAATATAGAAGAATATTCGAGAATATACTAGAATATAGCAGAATATACCAGAATATACTTGAATATACCAGAATATACCATAATATTACTTGAATATGGAAGAATATACGAGAATATACCATAAAATTACTAGAATATAGAAGAATATACCAGAATATACCATAACATTACTAGAATATAGAAGAATATAACAGAATATACCATAATATTACTAGAATATAGAAGAATATACCAGAATATACCATAATATTACTAGAATATAGAAGAATATACCAGAATATACCATAATATTACTAGAATATAGCAGAATATACCAGAATATACCAGAATATACCATAATAATACTCGAATATAGAAGAATATACGAGAATATACCATAATATTACTAGAATATAGAAGAATATACCAGAATATACCATAATATTACTAGAATATAGAAGAATATACGAGAATATACCTTAATATACTAGAATATACTAGAATATAGCAGAATATACAAGAATATACTTGAATATACCAGAATATACCATAATAATACTCGAATATACCATAATATTACTCGAATATAGAAGAATATACGATAATATACGATAATATTACTAGAATATAGGAGAATATACCATAATATTACTAGAATATAGAAGAATATTCGAGAATATACTAGAATATAGCAGAATATACCAGAATATACTTGAATATACCAGAATATACCATAATATTACTTGAATATGGAAGAATATACGGGAATATACCATAAAATTACTAGAATATAGAAGAATATACCAGAATATACCATAAAATTACTAGAATATAGAAGAATATACCAGAATATACCATAATATTACTAGAATATAGACGAATATACCAGAATATACCATAATATTACTTTAATATAGAAGAATATACCAGAATATACCATAATATTACTAGAATATAGAAGAATATACCAGAATATACCATAATATTACTGGAATTTAGAAGAATATAACAGAATATACCTGAATATACCTGAATATACTAGAATATAACAGAATATACCAGAATATACCATAATATTACTCGAATATAGAAGAATATACGATAATATACGATAATATTACTAGAATATAGGAGAATATACCATAATATTACTAGAATATAGAAGAATATTCGAGAATATACTAGAATATAGCAGAATATACCAGAATATACTTGAATATACCAGAATATACCATAATATTACTCGAATATGGAAGAATATACGAGAATATACCTGAATATACCTGAATATACTAGAATATAGCAGAATATACCAGAATAAACTCGAATATACCAGAATATACCATAATATTACTCGAATATAGAAGAATATATGAGAATATACGATAATATTACTAGAATATAAGAGAATATACCATAACATTACTAGAATATAGAAGAATATTCGAGAATATACTAGAATATAGCAGAATATACCAGAATATACTTGAATATAGGAGAATATACCATAATATTACTCGAATATAGAAGAATATACGAGAATATACGATAATATTACTAGAATATAGGAGAATATACCATAATAATACTAGGATATAGAAGAATATTCGAGAATATACTAGAATATAGCAGAATATACCAGAATATACTTGAATACACCAGTATATACCATAATATTACTAGAATATGGAAGATTATACGAGAATATACCATAATATTACTAGAATATAGAAGAATATACCAGAATATACCATAATATAACTAGAAAATAGAAGAATATACGAGAATATACCTCAATATACTAGAATATACCAGAATATAGCAGAATATACCAGAATATACTTGAATATACCATAATATACCATAATATTACTCGAATATAGAAGAATATACGAGAATATACCATAATATTACTAGAATATAGAAGAATATACCAGAATATACCATAATATTACTAGAATATAGAAGAATATACCAGAATATACCATAATATTACTAGAATATAGAAGAATATACCACAATATTACTAGAATATAGAAGAATATACGAGAATATACCATAATATTAATCGAATATAGAAGAATACACGAGAATATACCTGAATATACCTGAATATACTAGAATATAGCAGAATATACCAGAATATACTTGAGTATACCAGAATATACCATAATATTACTCGAATATAGAAGAATATATGAGAATATACGATAATATTACTAGAATATAGGAGAATATACCATAATATTACTAGAATATAGAAGAATATTCGAGAATATACTAGAATATAGCAGAATATACCAGAATATACTTGAATATACCAGAATATACCATAATATTACTTGAATATGGAAGAATATACGAGAATATACCATAAAATTACTAGAATATAGAAGAATATACCAGAATATACCATAATGTTAATCGAATATAGAAGAATACACGAGAATATACCTGAATATACCTGAATATACTAGAATATAGCAGAATATACCAGAATATACTTGAGTATACCAGAATATACCATAATATTACTCGAATATAGAAGAATATATGAGAATATACGATAATATTACTAGAATATAGGAGAATATACCATAACATTACTAGAATA